>NC_132881.1:31440013-31782444 GCF_030463535.1 Salminus brasiliensis | reverse complement strand
GGCAGTGCCTTTTTGTTTTTCAGTGCCGTGCTTGCTGAGGGTGGGGGCCTCCTGACTGGTCAATACTACTATGTCTGGCGTCGCCCATCCGCAAATTGATTGTTTGCAAACTCAATTACGGCTCAATATCAATGGCTGCCACGGTCCGGAATATCATATCATGCTATAATGCTCCTAGAGCCATTTAGTGCATTTTGTCGATTCATCTCCATTGGCGCAACACGCAGGGGGAGCATTACGCTAGACTAGCATCAGCTCTGAGTTCATGACCTCCTCATTTAGTATAAACATGCTCTTCGTCTCATCTATAGATCTGCACTACTCAAAGTTTTTTCAATTCAGAATGTCTAGAACTTTTTCTTCTTTCTTTTTAAATGTAGTATGTTTGTATTGTACTATGCTGATTTCAGGTCAACTTTAACTTTAAGAATGTCATTCGGATTTCTAATGAAGTGTTTTTAAACTTCATTTATATAATGATGTGAATTAATGGAGGTGTAGATGATTTTTGCTTGAGCACTCAGTGCAGTGAGCTTTATGTTAAGTTGCATTGTGCCTCCTCTAGACATGATTTTGACCATGTTGTGCTGAATTCTTAAGATTTTGTCTTTATTTGTGCAGGTATGCTGGGTTAGGGCCCACCGTCATAGTATGCCCAGCTACAGTCATGCATCAGTGGGTGAAGGAGTTCCATACCTGGTGGCCTCCTTTTCGTGTGGCAGTTCTTCATGAAACAGGTTCCTTCACTAACAAAAGGGTGCGTCATTGTCCTCAGGTTTTAAGGCTTTGGGTCCATATGTTTCACATGCATGCACATGCAGGATGGTTTTCTGTAGACCACAGCTTGTTAATGTATCTTCTTTAGCACGCCTTCTGCACCTGGCTTGGTTTCCCTAAAGCAAGTACTAAGATGATTCTTAAATGGTCGAGCGAGCATCAGACTGAACACACTCTCTACCAGTTAAGATGATCCCAACACTACGATGCTTTTGGGAAACTGGGCACCTGTTGTGGAGTTTTATCTGGGATGCTTTAAGCAGGACAATCCCTCCAGGACTAGGTCTAAATGTAGCATGTAACATATTTTCCAACATCCCAGACACATTTATGTGAACATATCTGCTCTATAAACAGCAAGGTTCTGATCAAAAGAGAAGTCTCTTGTTTTGTGACCACAAAAATTGTGGTCACAAAATAATAAGTAACGATATTACATAAATAACAACAACAATAATAATAATAATAATAATAATAAATAAATAACAGTATTTCAGATGTTGAGATTGTTTGACATGAAACTTTCCCACGCTGAAGGCTAGCATGACAGCTAGATTGCGGTGGAGCATCGTAGACCTGGTTTTACGCTGTTCATTCCAGCGTGATATTTTTCCCCTTCGTAAGCAGATATCCTTTTTGTGGAATAGATTTGGCTCCAAGGAAATGTTAAATTAATTAAAGCTAAGGTAGCGGGAGCCGCTGTAGGGCTGCTGTGAGGTGTTTACTATGAGGGCTCCTCTCTTCTACCCCCCTCTCCCTGCCTGACACAGTGATTAATGGGGGCTGTTGCCTGGCAGTCCACGCATTGCCCTCTAGGAGGAGGATTGGTCTCAAGAGCTTGGGGGGAGGTGGGGGGCACATTTGTGCTGCGTTTATGCCTAATGACAGAGTTTTCACGCTCACGCTAACACTGCCTCGGACCAGATGTACCTTATTAATTGGCTACAAAGTAAAGAAGGGAAAAAAACTAGGGGTTACATGGCTGGTGCGCTTTTAATTGGAATTCACTTGAGGCTTTTGGTGTGAAGCAAGGAGGTGGATATCTAGTGTAGTGGGTTGTGTGCAGACAGGAACCTTGTACAGATGACTTATAACAGTAGTTTTTATTTTACAGTGTGACTCTTAACAACGAGTACTTCTGTTAGCAGGGTCATGATCATCAATGTTTTGTCATTTTGTTTTTCAGGAAAAGCTCATCCCAGAGATAGCTGCTGGTCACGGTATCCTCATCACGTCCTACTCGTACGTGCGCATCATGCAGGATTACATCCAGAAGTACGACTGGCATTATGTCATCCTGGATGAGGGCCACAAGATCAGGAACCCCAATGCTGGGGTTACTGTTGCATGCAAGCAGGTGAACAGGACATTTCTTACACATGGCTAGAGGGTCAGAACCACTGAGGACAGCAAAGAAGCCTCTTTAGGACCCAAATGAGATGATGTCTGTATGCTGTTTTAATATGTTTTACTTTAGTTAAGTCATTCTTACCACATTCACTGGTAATTCCAGTCAAAGGTGTAGTCTAGAATCTCAGTCTTGCTCACTCAAACCTCTTACTTCACTTCTTAATTAATTTATGTGTGCTATAGCATTATGGATCACTATATTAAAAAAATCCATTGGAAATTCCACATCACTTCGATTTGGTATTGAACAAACTGAAGCTAATGGTGCTTTTAGGGCTAATGTATCACAAAGTTTCAGAAATTCAGATAATTCCCAAAAATACTGTAATATACATTTTTATTCACTTTATCCGCATTGTACCTTATATCTGTGCATTGTTGCAAGAATGCTTCATATTTGTTTAACTGTTAATATTGCTTTGGTTTTCTGTCCCCAGTTCCGGACCCCTCACCGCTTCATCCTCTCCGGTTCACCTATGCAGAATAACCTGAAGGAGCTGTGGTCCCTCTTTGACTTTGTGTTCCCAGGAAAACTGGGCACTCTTCCTGTCTTCATGGAGCAGTTCTCAGTGCCTATCACCATGGGAGGATATTCTAATGCATCTCCAGTGCAGGTAAAAACACTGATTTACAACCACACATCACACACTCATGTATATGTCTAATGACATACATCCCAGCAGTAAAATTATGTACAAAAGTATTTTAAGGACAAAGTAAAGGTGATAGATATTTTAACATTTACCCCACACAGCCATGTACATTTAAATCTTTTGGCCAGACTTGTTGTTGAATCTGTTAAACATAAACTGTATATATATATATATATATATATATATACATACAGTCATGCCCGAAAGTATTCATACCCCTGTCAAAGTTTGACTTAAATTTACTTTTATTTAACCAGAAATTATATTTTTGCCTGGAAATGACACAGGCATCTCCCAGGAGATAACACGATGATGTACAAGAGGCATCATTGTGGGAAAAAATATTTCTCAGCTTTTATACACATTTGAACAAAAAGTGGCATGTCCAAAATTATTCATACCCTTCTCAATAATTAATAGAAAAGCCTTCATTGGCTATTACAGCAATCAAACGCTTCCTGTAATTGCTGACCAGCTTTTTGCATGTCTCCACTGGTATTTTTGCCCATTCATCTTTAGTGATGAGCTCCAACTCTTTGAGGTTCGAGGGTCTCCTTGCCATCACCCTGATCTTTAGCTCCCTCCACAGATTCTCAATTGGATTCAAGTCAGGACTCTTGTCTGCTAACCATTTCTTCACCACTTTGGCTGTGTGTTTTGGGTCGTTGTCGTGCTGAAATGTCCACCGGTTCCCAAGGCCAAGTTTCTCTGCAGACTGCCTGATGTTGTTGTTGAGAATCTTGATGTATTGCTCTTTTTTCATGGTGCCATTTACTGCGATCAAGTTCCCTGGTCCATTGGCTGAAAAACACCCCCAAAACATTAGGTTCCCACCACCATATTTGACAGTGGGGATGGTGTTCTTAGGGTTGAAGGCTTCTCCTTTTTTACGCCAAATGGTGCACACATCATTGTGGCCAAACAATTCAATTTTTGTTTCATCTGACCATAAAACAGAACACCAGAAGTCTTCTTCTTTGTCCAGATGAGCATTTGCAAAGGTCTTTTCTGGAGAAGTGGTGTCCTCCTTGGCCTGCGTCCGTGGAACCCAGCAGTGTGCAGTGTCCGTTGAACTGTCTGCCTTGAGATGTCGCCACCAGCAGCAGAGTCCAGATTCACCAGGATGGCCTTGGTGGTGATCCTTGGATTTTTCTTCACCTCTCTCACTATTCTCCTGGCCAGCACAGGTGTCACTTTTGGCTTCCGACCACATCTTCTGAGATTTTCCACAGTGCGGAACTTCTTGTATTTTTTAATAATACTTTGCACTGTAGCCACTGGAACTTGAAAACATTTTGATATGGCTTTATAGCCCTTTCCTGACTTGTGAGCGGCCACAGTGCATAGCCGCAGGTCCTTAGTGAGCTCCTTTGTCTTAGCCATGACTGTCCACAAACCAACTGCAGAGAGCTGCTGTTTTTCTCCTGTTGAGTTGATTAAAACAGCTGTTCCCAATGAATCAGGGTAATTAGGATGCTTTGAAACAGCTTGGACTATTTGGAATGGTATAGAACTTTGGATTTTCCCATATACTGTGACAGTTTTCAAAGGGTATGAATAATTTTGGACATGCCACTTTTTGTTCAAATGTGTATAAAAGCTGAGAAATACTTTTTCCCACAATGATGCCTCTTGTACATCATCGTGTTATCTCCTGGTAGATGCCTGTGTCGTTTCAAGGCAAAAATATAACTTCTGGTTAAATAAAAGTAAATTTAAGTCAAACTTTGCCAGGGGTATGAATACTTTCGGGCATGACTGTATGTATATATATATATATATATATATATATATCTTTTGCATTTTTACGGTCATCTCTAGTCTGGGTGCAATTTTAGCACCTAGATGAAGACATTTTACATGACATGAATGCAATATGAATGTGCTTTTATTAACCTCTTTAATAATACACTTACTTTGTGATTTTTATTGAGTGGTCACTGAAACTTCCTTTGGCATTAATAAAAACCTTTAAACTAAATATTAATGTTATTAAATGGTTAGACAGGCCAGAGACTCCTGTAGCTTCTCAGTCAGTAGTCATTATTCAGAGCTGCACACAGGCTTTTACACTTCTTCTGTGATATATAATTATAATTGTAGATTGTCACAGTTGCACAAAAACCTTTTATATCCATATTGGTAACTTTTCAGGAAAAAGAAAACACCTTCTTAACTTTCAATGGAAGTCCATGGAAAAAAATTTAATTCCAAGCCATTGTTGCATCTCTGCATTGAGCATCTCTATTAAACCATTCATTGTGAAATGTTGACACAATGTAAACGTATGGTTACACTCTTATTTTACCTCGATTGTTTAAAGACATAAATTATGTATTAGTATATAAGTTTAGAGACATTGTCGTTTAGAGACATTGTCGTTGTCTGTTATTTACATTGAAGTACCCTGTTGATTTTATTTATTGGCGACAAAGTCTTATTTAAGTGAAGTTTTAATGTAAATTAAGATATGAAAATTATATTGTAAATCCTTGTTCAGCATTTTATTGTGTTGCATTTAGCTAGTGGATAAAATGGTCCTTGGTGTCAGGACTCATATTCCCTTTGAGTTAATCAGCAATGAGAGGTGTACATGAGGCCTGGAGCATTTTCCACAAGCTCCATTACTGTAGCATATGCTCTCACACCCTTCATGTGCTTTCATTCAGCTAATCGCACTGTCCTCCCCTCTCTCCCTTTCTTCTTCTCTCTCAGTGATGCTCTCTCTTGTTTTCTCAAGTGGGCTCTAATCCAGGCTTATTGTGTGCCCTGCAGTGTTGTGGGTCTACTGCTGGCTTTCTTTTGATCTGCGGATCCCTTTAAATTACTGCTAAATGGCATTTGGCCTAACACTGGATCAGGAGAACATTATTGATAAAAGCGTGTGGGCCCCCTCTGGAGTCCAGCAGCACTCTTATGAATCTTTAATGTGTCAATCTGCTGAAAGGAAGAGAAGTGAGGGCTGCTGCTGACATGCCTCAGGACACACAGTTCCACTAGCACTTCATAATGTGTGTACTTGTTTGCTGTTATTTAGAAGAGAATATTTACCGTGTGTGCAGTCTCCAGGAATCAAAAATCAGCTGTAATTTAACCTCTGTCACTCCTGCTCCTGTAAGATATAGGTTGTGGTGGGGTTTCTAATTGCTAATTGTTGATGGTCTCCTCTCTTTTTCAGGTGCAGACAGCCTACAAGTGTGCCTGTGTCCTGCGTGACAGCATCAACCCATACTTGCTAAGGAGGATGAAGGCTGATGTAAAGGCTAATCTTGCCTTACCAGACAAAAACGAGCAGGTATGCACGACTTACACATATATTGTCGTCACAACTTCTATTTTTATTCATTGTCACGCAAAGTCTCTCTTGATTATTTTTTTTTAATCCTAAATGGCAAGAAAGAGAGGGAAAAAACTTTCAACGTAAATCAGTGTACAGCTGCCAGAATTAATTGAATTCTATCAAAACAATGAAAAGAATTATAACAATAAAAAAATAATTAAATAAAGAGGCCCAGAACATCTTAAGATCCCTAAATAAATTCAACAACAAATGAGTTTGACTTGGAAAAAGTGGAACCAATGTTTTCAATATGTTTTAATTTTGTCATAATTTTATTTGTTTATTCTGTTTGTTTGTTTTTCAGGTGCTTTTTTGCAGGTTAACTGAAGAACAGCGGAAAGTCTATCAGGATTTTCTGGATTCCAAGGAAGTCTATCAGATTCTAAATGGGGATATGCAGGTAATACTGTCATGCTCACAAAAGGATGTGAGTTTAAGTGATGGGAACGGTCATAATGGAGAAAGCTAGTAAGCCATTAGTTAGTACAAGCAACCTATTAACATGATGAGTCCACAGAGTCAGAAATGAGCCTTGAGGAACCATTACTAGCTTGAGGATAGCGTTTTGGTCATATTTAGAATAGTGGAAAAGCCAAATAGTTTTACAGGATGGGGATACCTTATTCATTTGCTGTTCATTCGCTTCGTTGTTTTCCTGGAATGAGAGCCTTATTCATTATTCAGTTTACTCTCTAGAAATGTGGCACTCCCTTTGCAGTCAGTTCAAACACACACATTAGTGAAGTGTGCTTTTTGAACACTGTGAATTGTGTCCTTTTTGATGCAGAAGGCTTACATGTGTCTGTGAAGGCATGTATTATTTATGAATGTATTTTAGATTCCTTGGGGTTTTTTCTGCATATTGAAGTTAATTTTCCCTCAATGCAGGTGTACTACAAATCTATAAGTCTTAGTTTTATGTGAACACTGTCAAGAAGGTTATCCCAAATAAGCTTTTCATCACAGAGCTCCAAATGTGTGCAGAAGCAAAAGCGGCAGGACTTTTAATGCAGTTTACAAACCTCTTTTGTGGTCACAATAGTCCATTAACGCACATATATAATGCAAGGACCATTGAACTCCCAGAAGTAAGAGACTTCTTTTTACTTTACTTTACTCAATGACCCTTATTAAATCAATTGAATTTATTAAGGCCTTCATGTGTAGTGTTGTGTTTGACAGAAGGTTTTTGTTTAGCATTTCCTTTTATATAAACCTAATGCCTGCTTTCCGTTTGTCTAGGTTTTCTCTGGTCTTATAGCCCTAAGGAAGATATGTAACCACCCAGACCTGTTCTCTGGTGGGCCACGGCTGCTGAAGGGTGTGCCTGAAGAGGAACTGACAGAAGAAGAGCACTTTGGGTACTGGAAACGCTCGGGCAAGCTAATAGTGGTGGAGTCTCTGCTTAGGCTGTGGTTCAAACAGGGACACCGTGTCTTGCTCTTCACACAGTCCAGACAGGTCAGTAATGTAAATAGGAAAGAACAATATAGACTGGAAAGACTTGGAAAGTGCATGCCATGAGATTTCTGATTATTATATCAATAGAAGAGCGAGAAGTGCACCGTAAAAATATCGGAAATGATTCAGCTGTGTAACATGGTAAATGTTTTCACAGTCTTAGCACCATTATGTTAAGCTTTCAAATGATGGCCAGCCCTGATGAAATTGTAGATTTATTAAGGCAGTGAATAAAAAGATCACAGAATAGAAAAGATTCATTTTGGCCTTTTGTCATCCAAATTCCTTTAAGAGCAACCATTTATCCTTTGCCTCAGTGGACATGCCTTAAGTAAAGAAATGTGAATAAACCCTGTGTATTGATGGATAAGCTGCACTTGCCGTATCTCCAGAAGAAGCCACTAAAGCACCAATAAAGATATTATGTCATTTTTCCCTCTAATAGAATTCATTATGAGGCCTTATTGCATTGTAGGGTGTCTGTCAGGACCCAGCTGTCTTTGTTCAATAGAAATGAGATTTGGCTTCAGAGGGAACCTAAAACCCACACAGTTGGTACTTCTGTACATGTAATATTAATCTCCCTTAATCCTATTAGCACTAATCCTGTTCTCAATGCTCTGTCTGAAACCATTTCTCCCACACACACAGATGCTGGAGATCCTGGAGGTGTTTGTGAGGGGAAATGGATACTCCTTTCTCAAAATGGATGGCACCACCACTATTGCATCCAGGCAGCCACTCATAGCTCAGTACAATGAGGTGAAGATTATTGATTGGTCATGTTTGTTGCGTCACACTTTCAGTGCTTACCTGTTAGAGTGGCTTGCATAGGTTTGGGCACCCCTGGACAAAATGTTATGTTACAGTGAATAGCTGAAAAGAAGACAGGGTGATCTCTGAAAGGTATAAAAGATTCTTGTCAACATTTTAAGCCATATTATGATATTATATATGATATTTGCATAGTTTTAGAGTAAGAAAACAATATGCAAAAGCTTTCAGATACAGTCTCAGACTTTAATAAGCTTGTAAGGGCTATGCTTGTTCACAGTCTTCAGGTCCAAAGATGCAAATAGCAAAGCTTCATAAATACTCTGACTCCTTAAACCTCCACACACTCAGCAGCCATGGGCTCATCTAAGCAGCTGCCTAGCACTTAGTGTTTGTTAGGAAGCTATTTACTCAGTTTGTAATGTAAATAAATACTATCAATCAACAGGAATAGTGTCGGTCAAATTAAGATCTAGAAGAACATCTTCCGATTGAACAGCTCTCAAAAACACTTCAGTATGATTTCACAGACTCTGGAGTGGTGGTGCACTGTTCTACTGCACAAATATGGCCGTCATGAAAGTCATTAGAGGAAAAGTTTTCTGTATCCTTGCCACAAATTCAGCCTAAGACATTTTCAAAGGCAGCTCTAAACAAGCATGAAGCACTTTGGAAACAAGTCCTATGGATTAAATAGAACTTTTTGGCTACAATGGGAAAGGGTATATTTTGATTTCATGAAACTTTTGACACAGGATTAATCATGCTTTGGGTTTGTGTTGTAGCCACTGACACAGAGACCATTTAAGTGATAGAGGAAAAATTTAGTAATCCCAGCAAATTTGTAAAGCAAACATCGATTTGTGCGTACAACGAATCTGAAGATAAAAATGGCCTCTACAGCAGAATATTCTCTTCCTCACTTATCTTTTAACTGGAACTGAAATTTTGACCAGGGTTGCCCAACCATTTGCATGCCACTGTATGTTCTGAGAACTGATATTAAAAATGTGCTCATGAGAATGTTGTTTTAATGATTTTTTAGTAGTGACCTTTATGAAATTTGTGTTGTGTTACAATTATGGTAAATGTTTAAATGGATGTATCTGTAAATTTTACAGTGGTTTGATTTTACTGTGATTTGGTATTTTGCAGAACAAGGATATATTCATTTTTCTTCTGACAACCAAAGTTGGTGGACTAGGTGTCAACTTGACTGGCGCAAACAGAGTCATCATCTACGACCCGGACTGGAACCCCAGTACAGACACTCAGGTTTGAGAAGAGCATCACTTATTTGTTGTTGAATACATCGTTGACTGGATGCTTTCAGTTGGAACTTAAAACTGCCTGATAAGGCCGCATGTTTAGCTGGGTTTGTGCGACTTTCCAGATTTCTTTTATTCTACATAATAAAGGTCAGATTGGGGAGATAAATGTAGATTGTGCTTGTCTCCTACCTGTAGGCACGTGAGCGAGCCTGGAGGATAGGACAAAAGCAGCAGGTGACTGTTTACAGACTGCTGACTGCCGGGACCATAGAAGAGAAGATTTACCACAGGTTAGTTATCTGTGACACAGGGTTAAGAGTAGATGCTGTATTGTATATTGTTCAGTGAAAATGTTTTATTTTTTCTGAGCATAGACTATTAAAGTACATTCCTTATTTGTAATTGTTTCTGCTTGTCTTTTAGTTGGTAATAATAAGGCAAGGCAATCCACTCCATAATGCCATTGTCTGCAGGAGCTCAACTGACAATAATTGAAATGGGTTATATTGTCATTAAATATCAAAACAAATTTGCAAATTGGTCGCTAAAGGCAGTCCTAACCCATTGTGTGATTTCGTAATGCGGCAATGGGAATTCCCAATGAATATGAAATTATAGATTGTTAATATATTAATTTACCAATTTCTGGGCTACTTATCCTTTTACAGCAGTTACACCATTAAGCTGTGGAATGTTGGGGCAGGTCAGACTCAATGCTGATCTAGCTTTATTTTACGCCATAATGAAAATGTCTGAAATATGGGTCCAGTGAGAATTGTAAGAGATATTACTCAAAACTAATATGATGCTCCCTTGTCTAATTCTTCAGACAAATCTTCAAGCAGTTTCTCACCAATCGTGTGCTGAAGGATCCAAAGCAGCGCCGTTTTTTCAAGTCCAACGATATTTATGAGCTTTTCACACTTAGCAGTCCTGATGGCTCCCAGGGAACAGAGACCAGTGCAATATTTGCAGGTATTAATGTCATTATTAAAGTACCATAATTTCAACAACAGTGACCTGTTTGCTCTGTGTTGATCACACAAAAGCCGCCATATGTGTAACCTGGTGATGATGTCTTCTGTGTATAGGAACTGGTTCAGATGTACAGATTCCAAAGAGACACAAAACACCTCAAATGCCATCAAAGCCAGAGGAGACCCAGTCTTCAGCATTGCGTGTAGAAGACCAAAATGCTTCATTTCAGAACAGCAGCACTGCTTCACTCAGCCTCTCCAACAATAACTCCAAAATTGACTCTTTAAATTTGAAATCCACACTGGACTCTGCTGCAGGCTCATTGACAAACGGCCCTCAGAAGGAACGTTTTGGGCCCGGCACTCCTCAGAAACACAGGGAAAAGAAAAAGCACTGTGACAAAACAGATGTGACTAGTGTACCATCAGATACACATAAACACAAGCATAAAAATCGCAAGCGCTCCGATGACGCCCGATTTGAGGGCCATCGTATCTCTCACCTGGTGAAGAAGAAAAGATACAAAAAAGAGGACAATGAGGAGCAGGACGAGAAAAAAGATGAACGCAAGAGTGATGATTATGTTCTTGCCAAACTGTTTAAGAAATCAGGAATACACAGTGTCATGAAACATGACACAATCATGGAAGCATCCAACCCAGACTACGTTCTGGTGGAGGCTGAGGCCAACCGAGTAGCTAAAGATGCTCTGCGAGCACTGAAGGTGTCTAGACAACACTGCAGATTGCCATATTCTAGAGGAGCCACACAAGTCACACCAGCACCTGCCAGGTAAGCTAGCTTTAGCCACTACAGAAACTTAAGCCTCCCTTTTGTTTGGTAGAATGACTGAGAGAAAATATCCAGTATGGCACCTAAACTGTGTTTTTGTTTTAGAAAAAGGTTTGGACAGAGGAAAAATCCTGTACTAACCCAGCAATCTGGCCCAACGCAAAAATCAACAGAGAAGTGCAAGGTAAAATTTTAATATCCTGTAATATCCCCTATGTTAAAATGTTATAACCGTCTTCCTAAATCTAATCATTGTGCGTTTATGTAGGATGCAGCCATTATAAAGACGTCAGGGATCAAGAAAGCAGGATTGCCTTCCCACTTCAGTGGAGAGGGGGTGGAGGAAGAGTCTGTTTCTGCGTCCCTCTCCTCAGCCTCACTGCTGGCCAAAATGAGGGCCAGGAATCATCTTAGTTTACCTCAGGGACAAGAAGAGGAAGAGGATGAACGAGGAAGCCAGTCTGCTGCACCACCAACAGAGCATGATGAGCTGCTGGTGGATGTGAGGAACTTTGTGGCCTTCCAGGCCCAGGTGGATGGCCAAGCCAGCACTAAAGAGATCCTGGAGTACTTCACCCCCAGACTGACCTCCTCACAGACAGCAGTGTTTAGAGAACTGCTTAGGAATATCTGTGACTTCCATAGGATCCCAGGGCAAGAGGGGATGTGGAAACTTAAAGCTGACTATAGATGAAGAGATTTCATGAAGATTGATTGAGTACCATTCTTGGTATGGCTGGAGACGACTTAAGGTTGAATGCAGTTATTCGTGAACGGAATGGGTAATATACACTCCTGTGTGTAGACATGGTGTACTGATATGAAGTTGCATATACACTGATCAGCCATAACATTAATACCACTGACAGGTGAAGTAAAAAAATATATATTGAATATCTTTATCTACACTGGCAACCATATATTAGGCAGTAAGTGGTCCGTCAGTTCTTGAAGGTGGTGTTTTAAAAACGTAAGCATGTGAGCGACTCTGCCCAGAGTCAAATTATGATGGCTAAATGATTGAGTCAGAGCATCTCCAAAACATTAGGCAGGTCTTGTGGGGTGTTCCCAGTGTGCAGTGGTTAGTACCTACCAAAAGTAGTTCAAGAAAGAAAGCACAGGTGAACTGGCGACAGAATTACGAACACCTAAGGCTCATTGATGTGCCTTGGAAGCCGCACCTCACAAATTACTGGATCTGCTGCTAACATCTTGGTGCCAGATACCACAGGACGCCTTCAGTGGTCTTGTGGAGTCCATGCCTTGAATGGTCAGATCTGTTGTGGTGGCACAAGGAGGACATATTCAATATTAGACCGGTGGTATTAATGGTATAGGTGATCTGTGTGAGCTGTGTATATAGCTCAGTCTTTGTCACTCCTTTAAAATCTAAACTTGATGTTTATTTAAAAGACGCTTGTTGGTTTTCTGTTGTTTCTGGTCCTTTGCACGGTGCTTTGTTTCTTTGTTAAACCTGGGATTTACTTGATCACATGCTCTGCATAGCTAAAAACACATTCAGGGAGACATAACTATGCTACAACTGTGATTGTAGCTTATTTTTATTCTACTTGCAGATTTGATTGTTTCAAATCTATTGCCCTTTTGGTGGGTCAGGGGGGTTTATATGTTTTGTACAGATTTGAACAAGTAATACTAGTGACTTAATTGTTGGGAAGCATTCCGAAGATTGATTCCAACAACAAACATGAACAATTATCTACCTGAAATCCATTATCTGTGTTTATGGAGAAGAGTTGATGGTGCTTGGATGGTTTGATAGTCAGTATAATACCTCATGTAATAATGCCATGCAAATAGAAGCCAAGTGTTAGTGTTACTAAATGTTGACTATTGAATTTTTTTCTAGAGCATCTGAAAATGTAGTTAAAGGTTATCCTCTGGTCTTCCCAATATAGACACTACACTTTTGCACATGCGATCCACATGGATTCTGACATATGAACATTATTATGCTAATGTTTGGAATTGAACACTGGAGTTGACCTTGACTAGGTTTGACTGGCTAGGGAACATTGATGATCTGCTCTTCAAGGGTAAGATGAGTGGTTCATGTAAATTATGTGTGAATACCATTCTCATTTTTTATGAAAAATAAATGTCCTGTCCAGTCTTACATTGGTTTCTCTTCTGGTTAACCTACTGTTTTGAAGACGAGTTTTAATGTTGTTCCTGCATAATTAAATGATCTTATACAGTGGTTTTATGTGAAACAGTTCGCTGTAGAGAAACTTACATGGGTACGAGGAAGTGGTTTTAATTATTATTCAAAATCACAAGTGAAAGCAGAGTCACCTGGGATTTAAAATTAAAGTGGATAATCGTAAAAAATCATGTTTACTTGTTTTCTTGAGGTCTGTTTTGCACTATTCCTCTCTGTTTGAAGTATTATTTAAATAAAATCCTAGGCTGATCTTCATCTCAAAGCTGACCTGAAGCAATGTCAGCAGATGCATTAATGACTGTTTCATTTAGTAGCTTTTTGTGATGCAAAAGCATTAAAAACTTCCGACGCCTGGATCCCGTCATCACAACTGAACAATTCAGGCTGAAATTTAAAATACTCGATTTGCATCATTAAAATTTAATTGAGCAGAAATGTGGATTACAATTTCTTTTTTCAGATGAAAAGATTGTGCATGGTGTTATTCTGTATAACTCCTAAACAGCCCTTTACTCTTGGAGAACACAGGTTCTATCATCCTGATGAGTGAGTTTTGGTAAGACACATACCATGATAATGAGTCCAGACTCCCTTTAGATTTATGTGGGCTGTTAGACTGAAGAAGAGCACAGTAAACTACAGTGTTTGCTGTTTTAGCTCTTTTTAACGTGCTAGTCGACCTCGGGTCTGAGAAAACTCCAGTTAGAAGAGTGATGTCAAAGTCCAGCTCACTTTCTGCAGGAGCCGCTGACCGCGGTGCTGAAAGTCCACTTTCTTTAAGCTTTACTAATATTTGATCCATTTTTTGTTGTTGTCGCTTAAATGCCTTCAGAGAAAAAATGCTGTTTTTTTAAACAGATCAGAAACGTTCTGGTTTTCTGGAAGATTAATTTGTAAGATGAATCAGTATCTTATTGAATGAAACCGAGGACAAGATCAGATTTAGGCTGTATTTTGTGCAATAAACAATTATTATCATTATTATAATAATTCTTACTGGTATTGTTGTTGTTTTTTATTCAGCAGCAATGGATCTAACTAAACTAGAATCAAGTACCCTGTTGTTGACTTTTATTATTATTATTATTATTATTATTATTATTATAAGCAAACAAAACACCGTCTTAAAGTTGTAAAGAGTGATTTGATTTCAGTTGGCCTATGCTTTCTGCCGAGGTCATAATACCAACTTTATTTTCAGCGGTGCATAAATTAATTACACGCATTTAATAACCAAAATATCATTATATTCCCCCCTTAATATCGTAAGCGTTTTACGCGGGGGAAGCGCTTGATCGTGCAGGGCCTCTAACAGGCCATTAGCCGCCTGTAATGCTGTTACAGAGCCAATTAGGCGCCGCGCCGCTTCTTTTTTCGCCCTTTATATGATTTCAGCCAATCCCGCCCTCCACTCGGAAATTTCAGCTGCTACTCGGAGCCTCATTCTGTGCGTCTGTGCGCGCCGCCCCGCTCCCCCGTGCGCGCTGAAACTAATTGAAAGGGTCCCGCTGCAGGTCATTCAGCCAGCAGAGCTGAATAAATCCTCGGACCCCGTGCTGTGAACAAAATCAAAACCGCGGACGGACGAGCGCTCAGCAAGTGGATCCCCGCGTAAAGTGGACCCTTAACCCATATAAGGAGCAATTACTGCTCTGACAGCCAATTTAAAATCCAAAAACAGTCATCTGGATTTTTTAATATAAAAAGATTCCGAGGAGGAGGAGAAAAAAAACAAAGCAGCAGCAGCAGCGGCACGCGCTTCTGTTTCTGGTTTGGGAATAGGAGAGCAGCGCACTGGGCAGTGGAGGAGCTGTGGAGGAGCTGTGGAGGAGCTCTGGAGGAGCAGTGGAGGTGCAGAGTTTGACGTTGAGCACCACGTGTGTGTGAGCGGGCGGATCTGCCCCAACCACAACAGCACGTAATCGGATTAAAACCAATTACGCGCGAGATTATAAAGGCAAGTGGCGAGCGCCTGAAACGCTCTGTGCGCAAAGACGTCCGGACACTCCCTCCTCGTGTGGGAGCGCCAGGGGGGGTCAGAGAGGAGAACTCAGAGAGTACAGATAAGCAGTCCCGGGCTGACTGGCACAAATCTGAAGACTGGACAAGAGAGAGTCTTGCTCTCACAAGCTCTTTATCACGGGACACTTTACAACTCCCAGGTAGGAACATTCATTCATTCTCCTCTGCAGAGATGGAAGAAGTTAGGATGGGTGAAGTACTGGGGGATGTCAGGTAAAACGGGGCACTTCGAAACATTTATTCTCGGTTCAGCTGATGCTGATCTCCATTCTTACTAAATGTGCCTGCTGTGGATGGAGTACTCATTTTAAAAGGAGCATATTTAGTGGAGAAAGGGCTGAACCCGCCGTTATTGTTATGTGCGATTTGTATTATTATTGCACAGTTTTACAGCCATGTTGTTCTTCACCGGTTCCTTTGGACTTTATGCCCCATAATATCTGGATAACAGCCCTTCAGACTTCATGTCTATCCCTAATTCCACCCAATTTAGCTCAGTCACGTCTTCAGAACTTTTTCATAGGTTGAATGAGATCAATTTGAAATCAAATGAAATTGGATGACGCTTCACTGCGTTTCCTGCTACAATGAGTTTTTTGGGAATGGCTTATTAATTGACTTTTTGAGAAGTAATGTAAAATAATGTTAATAATGTTTTCTTTATCGTTTTTTTTTTTAATCTTTTTAATAATTGTGTTTCTGGAGGTTCGTTTTGAGGCCGAATCTCTGACCGTTTAAACTGCCACAATGACGGTAGGATGTTGACACTGGACTGTTTTTAATTATTTGTCAGGACACCAGATCGTCCAAACCCTCACATTCCGAATTTCTTCAGTGAAGCACAGACGATCAGCAGCATGTTTTATTTCCACTGTCCTCCTCAGCTCGAGGGAGAATGCTGTAGGACAAACTCGTGTAAGTACTTTTCCTTTTACTTTACAGGCCTGCATGGACATTGTTATAAATTAATGTCATTGCTTACTGAACTGAACAATTCAGAAAATAACGAATTCGCGTCGTCTTGAGCGGAATAATTCTAATTAACGAGAAATTAAATGAGAAAAAACAAAAGGTAAAGTTTCACTTCGTTTCAGTGGGTATTAAAGGAGTCAGCGTTGTTTTTTGTTGTTATTGTTGGTGGCGGTGTTTTTTTGGCCATCACTTCAGTGAGAGGCACTTTTGCCCTGGAGCCGTGGCTTTATTGTTGGGCTCAGATGGTTCATGAAGAGCTTTTCAGTGCTCCTCATTCTCCAATTCAGCTCCATCCCTCCAAACTGCTCCAAAATTCATCAGTCCTGCGGGGAAAGCCGCTGGAGGAATAAAACTTTAAAGACGAGCTCAAGAACAACTGTTAAAACACTAATCAGGTTTTGACGATTGAAAACGTGCAGTTTTTAAATTGAGACTGTAAATCAAATCCGACTTGCAATTTCAGTGAACACCAATGGCTTTGGAAATCATTCCTCTGGAGATTTCGATGATGGTTTTCTCAGGAGGAAACAGCGAAGGAACCGGACAACCTTCACCTTACAGCAGGTGGGTTCATGTAGCCTATTTACAGCGAGTACAGTGCATACACATACTTACACATCAGCTTTAAAATATGTACTTTTAATTTTATAGAGCCTATGTCAACTAAAGACATTGACTGTGTAGATTAAATAAGAGTTAAAACACTTATCCTGCCGCTTATTCATTATTCTTATTCTTGAAAAAGGTCAGCGATGGTTAACGTGTGTTCTTCATTCGTTCAAATGATTTTGTTTTTGCAGCTGGAAGCTCTGGAAGCCGTGTTTGCCCAAACCCACTATCCTGACGTGTTTACGAGAGAAGAGCTGGCCATGAAAATCAACCTGACGGAGGCCCGGGTCCAGGTAATGCCCCCCACTTCCCCTCCTGCTCGTTCGAACCACCCCCCACTGCCCCCTCCTGCCCCGAGCTACACTGCGCCCCAGCCCGGCGGGCTATAGAGCCACTCTGTCATTTCCGCGGTGCACTTTAATAACATCAACATAATGTGGAATATTAGATTAGGTTGATTAATCGGTCATTCATAATTAACTAGTGATAATGTTCTCCACTCATTTGCCCGCGTCTCTAAGGTATAAAGATTACTTAGATGTTTTTTTTTTCCATTTCTGGGCTTCAGAACAGGAAAAAAAGAAGACGCAGTGCTTTGGAGAGCTGGGGGAGAGCCAGGCTGTAAAATGTCCAGCTCAGAGCCAAATGTCCTCTCAGCCACGCCAGCACCTGAAAACCTCCCTGTTTGTGTTTCGCTGCCTCACAAACAGTGGTGATATTATAAATTTGCCCGCGTGTAATTAAATCCAGCGTGTCCTGTGTGTAATTTCCTGCATTCCAGATTCGCTTTTGGGTTTCCTTGTGAGCGCAGATCTAATTGTAAGAAATATAATAGTTTGCCTTTAGTTCCCCAGGGTCATCTTACTATCGCTTAAAACCAATGACTGCAGAGCGCTAATGGAATTCGCTGCTGTAAATTAGGGATGGTAAACAAATTATTTCACTCTAATCGGATTACCACATTCGTATTATTAAATCTGAACATGAATCAGTTGCAGCATGCAGGGATATTAAACTTACATTATTATTAGGGAATAAATTTTCTCTTTGTTGTAGCATTGTAGGCGCCCAGCACACTCTGCACCCCTCCACTCACCCCCCATCCTTTTCTCTTTTTTTTTTGAAAGTGTCAATTGGCTTTGGTTGCATTAAGAACAAACTGCAAATTGAGATTAATGGTGCAATTATAGACCATTCAGTGCTGGGGGATCATGACTTCTAGCTGGAAGGTGCAAGGGTGAGATAATGTTGCCACAATTACATTCGGAATATTGTTGTCCTGCCAGTAAACTGTTGTCTCCCATTATGCTGAGTGAATGCTATATGTGTAGGCCTTGTGTTGGGCTTGTGTTTTTTTTTTGTTTGTCTGTTGACATCATTGTACCTTTGCACAATGCCGGCCAGGCAGTGGAGATATGACTCCATTATGCCCCCTTTCCTATTCAAATATGATTAATGCGTTAGAGAGCACAGACTTAATCGAATCTGATGTTGTCAAACAATCACTAAATAGGGAAATAAACGACTTCATCACGGCGCTCTCTCAGAAGCAGGGAGACTGTCAGTAGGAAGTCATTAAAAAATGATAATGAAAAATTGCTCAATTAAATGTTGTTATAGGCAATGACCTTCATTCAATTAAGACACAAGAACTTGGGTGCATATGCTCAGCAATTGTGCTCATGAAGTTTGAAACAAGTCCACTTGCAGTCCACTCGTGGGGAGGTACAGCTGGCAAAGGCTTAAAAGCCAGCACAGCAAAATACTCAGAAATTCTGTAGAAATAAACATAGCAATAGATTTTTATATCTGGCTGAATGAATGCACTCTAATGCCATTATTACTGTATGTCAGACTGACAAACAACAAAAGGACAAAAAATAGACTAAAAAACATTAGTTACCTTTATTATGTTGAAGTTAACACATCTCATACTTTGTTTCCAGGTGTGGTTTCAGAACCGGAGAGCGAAATGGAGAAAGACCGAGCGAGGCAGCTCAGATCATGAGGGCAGTAAAGAGCAGATGAGTGACGGGGCCGCCCCTGCTAGAAACCTCAGCCAGTCCCCTGTGGATCAAAGCAGAAACAAAAAAGAACCTCTGGAAGCACAACAGAAGTATGTTGGCCACCTGTTAAAATGACTATGATGCACGGAGGTCACTTGTGTCTGAGTTTGCATTAGATATAAACCTTCAATCTTTCTTGCTCATTTCCCAGTATTAACAGAGCGGTTGGTCCTGGGGGGCCTTTTTTCCCATCCTGTTTGCCTGGGACTCTTCTGAACACTGCGACTTATGCCCAAGCTTTGTCACAAGTGGCCACTTTAAAAGGTAACTTTCAAATATACTGTAATTGTAAATTATACATTTCATACAATGTGTCTCAGACAAGAGTGAAAGGATACGTTGCATTTTATATTCTGCAGTCTGACCAATTAAAATCCCATTACCAGTACCTCTGAAAATAAGTATTTTGTAATATTGTATATTAGGATATGTTATATATTAGCAAATGATATATAACAATATTAATATTATTAGATCATCTTGATTAGGTTTGTTAGGAAAAGGCATCACATTGCATGATTTAATCAGAGTTAAATAGACAAGCTACCATCACAACATTTTCTATCAATGTTGTATTTATTTCCAAATGGCCTTCCACACTGGTTGACTTTCGACTGTGTCAGAAAGTGCTAAGTGTCTCTGTATGTAATAAAAATCACTCTGTAATGAAAGCAGAGTGCACTGAATGATTGGGCTGATTAACCTAGCATAGCTATAAAGCTCTTACACGAATCTTCTTTTGTTTATTCCAGCAGGAAGCCCCCTTTGCTCTTGCTGTGTGCCAGACCCCATGGGCCTGTCCTTCCTCCCTCCCTACGGGTGCCAAAGTAACCGGACGGCCAGTGTGGCAGCGCTGCGCA
Organism: Salminus brasiliensis; assembly: GCF_030463535.1. Lineage (NCBI taxonomy): Eukaryota > Metazoa > Chordata > Actinopteri > Characiformes > Bryconidae > Salminus > Salminus brasiliensis. The sequence goes on along the minus strand of NC_132881.1, from coordinate 31,762,274 downwards.
TGAAGGCCAGGGAACACTCTGAAGCTTTGCTGCAGTCAGCTAACCTGCACGGGGCAGGAGCTGCAGGCCTGGGTCACAGCCCTAGCACTGTTGGAGGGGGAGACTCCAGTCCTGGTTCTAGTTCCTCAAAGGTTCCAACCCAAGGAACTTCCCCTGACAAGCAGCTGCATTGCCCCAAGGAAGGCCCGGATAAAAAATAAGGGAGCCCTTTCACCCAGAACGCACGTTTCGTCTCGATATAAGGATTTACAATCTCATGACGAATGCCTGCTGCCCCTTCCTCACATGCACTGATGTACAGCAGAGGACGAGGTGCTCAGTGCATTCTACTATTGTAGAATTTGAGTGTTTGTGCATCAAACTATTTATTCAATTGTAATTTATCTATTATTGTTACATTTTGCTCATTATTATTGACTGATATGTTTGCCCATATGCCATATTGCCAATGTAACAGGTTTGGATTGTGGACGGACTCTGAATGCACTGTGTAGGGGACGTTTTTACCCTGGCTGCCAATGTGAATTCATATTTTTCAAACCACTTTGATGTAGGGCTTATACTGCCTTGTATACTGTGAAGTCAGGTGATGTTAGAAACTGCATTGTGTCAAGAACAATTTCTTAATGTAAAACTAAATATATACCATGCACAAATATAAGACCTAATGTGAAATAATGATAATAATAATAATAATAACAAAAATATGCAAATGTATATCTTTTGTGTTGTCTTGACTTGGCATACAATGTGGGAAAGCAATTTTATTTTCACTGGACATGACGACGTGACAATAACATATAGCATGTGACACTCTTTTTGTCATCACATCTGCAAAGCAACGCTGGACAGTGAGTGTTCTCACTCTGGTCCTGTTTTGACACGCTCTTTAAAGCAATTAAACATGTAGGCCTTCATGTACATCTCCTGTTGCCTATTGCTCACACCATCTGGCTGTGATCAATTATTAATTCACTTCTCTGTCTATATGAAAGGTACTGCTGAAAAGCGGAAGCAATGGCCTTATTATCTTATTATTTATTTAGTTTAACGTACACCACTGTCTCTTCCTTGTTTGACGTGTGGCCAATTTATGCTGGTTCCAAACTCAAGCTGAAGATGGTCATTGGGGTCATGTAGGTTGGGTCATGTACATACTGAAGTGGATTATATACTATGAGACACATTCTTAATGGATGATGCAGGATTTCAGAGTATACATACAGATATTTTAGATGGATATTCTATGCTATATTCTATATGTACGTAGATACAGACAGTTGCAGGTGTATCCTAGATATACGCAATATCAGAGAGGGGTGTGCTTTATTAGTAATCAAACTGGTGTACAGGCGGGTATTTGCAGGGTTGTCTAGTAAAATAAAGCACAATGGCTTGTTCAGCCTTGATTGCCAGAAACAGCCACAATCAGTATGAGAAAGGAATCTTTTGGAACCTCACTATTCACTAATCCCTATTTCCAAGGTAAAAGTAAATTTCAGTATTCCTTTGAGGAGTGAAACAGGATTTTGTACTACTACAACAAGAAAAAATAAGCATTTTATCTTGTCATCTTTTTTAGAAAGTCTGTCTTCTAAGTCTAAGTCCAGTAGACATATTGACCATCACAATTCTACAGAAAAGCACATAAATGAAGGGTCAGTCATGTGGATGTATGCATATGAAAAGGACTTAAATTGATTAAATTTATGTCCTTGAGGATTTTCAGGAAATTACTTTTGATAGTCAATAACACAATTAAGCAAACTACACACACATTAGCATGAATAATTGATATGGAATTATGTATCATCACAAAGTACGGCTTTAATAATTCATGATGCGACACCCTACCGACATGGTAGAGGCAGATAATGTCAAAAGTGCTGCCTAGTGGCAGAGTGTACGCTGTGCTGTTTTTCAGAAGAATGCATTTTTTATTGCTTCATGAAAGTCTGTGTGTATGTGTGGATGTATGTGTGTGAGCTCAAGTAGCTCAATTTAATACTGAAGTGTATAATTTAGGCTAACATTGTCCAACTTGTACAGGCAGCTGATTACTGATGGTATAAAAGTATCAATAAACATAAAAAATAAACTCCAGGTGATGCTCAGCGTAGCAATCATTCTGAAGTTCTGATCATTTAGTAAAATGTTAGAAGCTGAGACATTTATTTTTCTACAACTTTTTCTAGGCATGCACACTGTTAGGAATAAGGTGCCACAAAGGATTCTTTTGCTGCTACCATATAAAAACCATTTTTTAAAAAGAGATTTGAGTGTGAAGACCATTGGAATTAGTTAAGAACCTTTACATTCATGTCTTTAAACCTTTAAAAGTTTCTTCACCCACATCTCTTTTATAAAAGTGGTTCTTCTATGTGATCTCTTAAAGAACCCCTTGTAGCATTTTCAAGAATGTATAGAAAAATATTATAACAGATTAAACAGACTCTCACAACAAACTGTTGTCTGGAAGTCTGTAAGGTAGGTCCATTGGTTTGTCAGCATTAAAGGCCTAGGTTCTACATTCTACAAAGGGTTCTCTGGTAAGGCCTGTAGGTTAAATGTTGTGATAAGTTATGTAGGGCTATTAGTAGAACATCCACTGAAACTCCCCCAGAGTTCAACTTTGCATTGTAGTCCATGACAATAGAGCACTGTTTAGAGGAAAGTGGTAATGTCTCTTCTTTGAGAAACTCCACTGCATGTCTTTGAGAAAGGAACAGTTTTAGGGAAATTTCTTGTTAATAATCAATTTTCAAAATGAGTTATTACAGTGCAGAGACAAATAGGCTGCGATGGTTTAAACAATCAAGAGTTTGTTTAGTAAGCTACATTTGAAGAGAGGTTTTAGTGACACTGAAATGTCCATGTGGATTATTGATTATTCAGTGCCATTACATACATTCCAGCAGTAATTCATTCTATTATGAGAAGCATTGTTATATCAAATTAGCTGGAGAGTAGCCAAGCAAACCTAGAAAAAAATGATAACACAAATCATTTGTTTCAAATTCTGTTTCAGTGATGTTAATGGGTTCTTTTGTTCCATTAATGATACATTGTCAGTAAAGCTATATCCAAACTCTGGAGAACTGCCTGTTTGGAGATATAAGCCTGCTGCACAGGCCATGATAAGGGCAGTTTGTTCGCATCACAACTGCTCGTACCTGCATGAGGGGATCAATAACTCAATCAATTTAGTTCATCTGTGGTAAAAATAATACTGACAGAGAATTTGTTAATGCATCTAATAGTGCTCTAATGGTTCCCAGTAACTTGCTCAGACACACACACACACATAGACAAATAAATAAATAAATAATCATGTCTAATGGTGATCAGGCAACCTTTTTTCTCTGAGCTACAATCACAGAATACGGCAGGTCACTATATATATATATATATATATATATATATATATATTTTTTTTTTTTTTTTTTTTTTTTTTTTTTTTCTTCACATTCACAGATACGTGCAAGATATTAAATATGGTAAACCAAGAGCTGCCTTAAATACACATGCATGACAGAAGTGGCTAAATTATGGTTATATATGTAGAAATTAACATATATAAATAAACCCAGAGGTTTAAATTATTTATTTTAATAACAATTTAATTTGATTAATGGCTAAATATTTTTAAACAAGTACTATGCATTTGGAATTTCACAACCAGGACAGAGTGACAGCAAGCTACAATACTATCAGAGTCCACTAGAGTGGTCTGTTGTGCACCTACTGTGATCACTTATAGCACCGTGAGCAAATCTAGGCAGTTAGAGGTGTGAAGAAAGTCAAAGAATGTAAAATTGCTGAAATGAATGTTGCAGTTAACGTCTGCAGAGTTATAAAACCGCTGCTACAACAGAAAAAAATGTACTCAGCAAACCAAATAGCCATTCATTCTTTATTTTAATAACCAGGTACTGTATTGTGACTCTTGAAAAAAAAATCAAAGGTGTAATTTACAAATGCAAGTTCCTTTTAAAAGGTATAAGCTTAGTCATACAGAATACACCTGATGATTTTCATTCACATGTATTTATCACTAAATGAACTCTACCAAACCAGAAGAAGAGTTACCTAAACAAAAAAGAGTTCTACCTAATAGGCAATGAACTGTGTGGTAGATCTGAAACACAATCAGGGTGACCTTTTTCATGGATAATGTGGACCATATTTGTACACAAAATCTCATCATAATAATTTTAACAAATTCTTCATGCAGTTTGTGCATATTCACCTGCTAAGGGGGTTATAAATAACATTGTTTCAGTTCCAGCCACTGTAAATTCTCACACATTAATTTACATATGGAAACAAATGCTTACTTTTGTAAAACGTTTGAATGGTTAATGGCAAACAGTGCTGACTGTGAATTCCAGTGACTCCTGTGTGATTGTCATGCTGGTTGGTGGTGGTGGTGCAACATGTCCAGACAGTGCAGTTGAAGCTAGTTATTAAGCACCTAACACCATGAGATAATATACATGTACACTGCTAATTTGTATTTTTTCTAAACACCTTTAAAATGGAATGCTTAACAGATCTGTCCTTAACACTGTCAAAACATCATAAACAACCCTGCTTCTACTATCGCTACAGATTGCTGTAAAAACCTCTGCAGTTTAACAGCAAGCCTTAAAAATCATTCCCAAACAGCACAACAAGGTATTTAATGAACCAGCAAATAAGTTCTTATTCAAGAACTTAAGAAAGAGGTCAAATATACATTCATATTTTTCTCATATTTGTGTACATACAAATCCAGTTTTACAAATTTACTTCCAAAAAAGCCTAGCCAGTCGAGATCAGTCAGGTGCTCTCCATAGCAAAGTCCTCTAATTCGCTCATTGTTATGATATCGGTATGCCTTGGAGGAAGCTTGACGTTATTTTCTGGGTACAAAGAGTCATGGCTAGATTGTTCATGTGACCTATACACAGCATTGTTGTTATTGTGGCACTTCGGCCTAGACGTCTGCTGCCTCCCTGGTTCTCTGCTTGCTTCTAGCTTATTCTGTTCTTCCACAAGAGTGGCTGGTGCTGACATCTGGGATGATGACCTCAAGGAAGGTAAGGTTGATACAGACATGGGCAGAAAGCCAGGGTATACTACATATGAGTGATTCAACACCTCCACAGGCTGGGGCTGTGATAGGGTGCTCTGAGTCCTCTGGCGCACATTGAGCTGGACGTATTTACCTGTCTCAGGGTCAAAAAACATCTTTGTCTTGACCTGGACTGGCATGTCCACCATGAAGTACTGCCCTGAGTTTGGATCCTGCAAGAGTTTTCTCTGGGTCACTGGGAAAGGATGGGCCACAAGGCTAGGTGCAGGAGGTGCGTAATTCGGTTCAACATGGTAGTGGGATATGGGCGGTGAGGCGTGTACAGTGTGATTTGTTGATATTAGCTCCATAGGGGAAGACGGCAGACTGGAGAAAGCTCGGACTGGCTTGGTCTCAAGCTGTCCTTGGCTATCAGAAGTCATCTTTGCCTCTGCCTTTTTGATCCTCCTTGTAGTAAGCTTCTGAGCACGCCGAAGAGCCTTATCAGATTTTGGAGGAACAACAGGTGGTTTGCCCATTGATCTTATGTCACTACATGCTGATTCAGGCCTTTCATAGCAGGATGATTCTGGCCTCTCATAGCAGGATGATTCTGGCCTCTCATAGCAGGATGATTCTGGCCTTTCATAGCAGGATGATTCTGGCCTTTCGTAGCAAGCTGATTCGGGCCTTACATAAGTACTTCTGTTGCTCTTCATCTCACGTGAAGCTGTACCATCTGTCATGACTACAGAGCTCCCTGCAAAACTCCCTACATCCTCTGACACTGTGCTGATGACAGACCGAGTTTCATCATCTTCAAACACTTGACTCCTTCTGCGGTAGCTCCTGGGATCTTTTGCAGCTGTAAACTCTGCCGAAGGCAAACCATGTTGGGATTGGAACTCTCTTGCTCTAGGAAGTCTTTGTGAAGCCACTGCTGGCTCGTACAAGACTGGAGGGTTTGCAGACTCTTTGGGATGATACTGGTGATCATGCTCATCTTTCTCTGAACCACTCCCGATCTCTTTTGGGGAGCCAAGCTTCAATTCTTCAGAAAATGATCTATGGAAACGCGGCTTAACAGCTTTAGTAACAGAGGAAGTCCTTATAGTGTTATCTTTCACTCTGAACATGGTGGGCTTTCCCATGGCTGGAGAGGATGCATTGGACCGTGGCCTTGTTGTCTCAATTTCAGGTACCTCTTTTTTCAAAAGACTTGTGTTATTTAATGGTAATGCTTCATGCATTTCTTTTGGTTTTGGTTCACCTTCCAAGGTACTGACAGTGTAGTATTCAAGCTCCTCCACTTTTTCTGCATCATTCATTTCTAGTGAAACTGCATTTGTTCGGTCGTCTGCTTGCTTATTCACTTCATTAAGTAAGCTTCCCATTGATGTTTGTGGTAGGGATTCTTGATTTTTTACATGAGCATGAGTGTCTTTTTCCAGCAGTTTGCCATGAACTGGTTTTCTGATCATGACTGGATCATCATTCTTGCCTTCAACCTGTGACACCAGAGTATGCTTAACTTGTGCAACTGATGACTGATGAATCTCATGACTTCTTTGATGTCCGTAGTGTTGTTCAGTCAAAGATAGCCTTGCATTTGATTGCATTTGATTTGTTAATGCCTTATCTTTAGTACTTCCTGTTTCTTTAACAGCAACTCTATCATCTGAGCTTATAGCCAAGGAAGAGACATTCGGATGAGAAAGAGTCTCCTTCCTGGGTGTGAATTGATTATGTCCCTCAAGCAGTCCTTCAGTAATTCTGCTTCTCTGAAATGATCGTCTTTCTCTGTCATGGACTTGTAGAGGCGTTTTTGGGTGGCTAGGCTTCTCATTACTCTTATTCACAGTTAACTCTCTCTTTGCCTCAGCATAAGGAATGAGCGGATTCCCATGTAAACCTTCCTGTGGTTCTACAGATGCTAAATTATACTTGCGATAGGTGTCTATTTTTTGAAGCAAGTCTTTCTCGCTAGTGTTCTCATCTTCAGCAGATATGACTCTCAGTCTAGCATAGTCTGCTAAAGCTGATATATCAGGCCTACTCTTCTTTTCCCTCTGCATGACCTCTGACTTAGTGGAAGTGCCCTCTTTGTTTCTAGGCACCATATCATGGTGATTAGTCCCAATACAGCTTTGTTCATCATTTGTATTTGCTTTTGTTTCTGGCAGAAATCCTTTCCCTGGATGATACTGGTAAACATTAACGCGATCATGTGAACCTTCTCCAGTGTTTCCTGTCTTCTCTTTAATGTTATGACTGTTATCTTGAACCACCACAGCACCAACATTACTTTTTGCTTGTCCATCTTTCCTAACTTTGTCCACTGTAACTGTGTCATCCTTTTTGACTTGGGGGTGAGCTGTTCCTTCCTTATCATCCTTTTTTGATTCACCTTCTGTACCTTCCTCAACTTTAACCAGATTGGCTTTCTTGACATTTTTCTTATTTACTGATGTGATTTCATCTTTCGCATTTTCTCTCTGTCTAGGTGCTGATTCATCTTTCCATTTCTGAACTCTTTCTGATCCACCCTCTGTCAGGCTCATAACAGTTAGAGGTTTTTGTCCTACAGGCTTCTGAGATGTTGCACTTTGAGCATTTACACTCTGAGGCAACATCACATTTCTGGCACTTACATTATCTGTCCTAATTTGTTTCTGTTGATCAGGCATTCTGTCTTGGAGTGTAGCAATGTCTTTGTCTACTTTGTGCTGATCTATATTTACTTTTGTGTTTTCCAGAGGTGCATTTGGAGCTTTAAATAGACTCTGGTCCACCTTTATGGAGGTAGAGGCATTTTTATATAGATCCTCACTAACACTACAATTCTCTTTGACTGTTTTCTGTTTATTACTGAAGGTAGTAACTCCAGGCTCATTTCTCACGTCATTTGTTTCATTGCTTGTCTTGAATTTGGCTTGCTCTGGTACTGAGAGCTCATTTTTCCAGACTAACTCTTTTTTGATGTTTTGTAAAGCTTTGTTGTCTTTTATTGGGGCATGTTCTTTACTCTGTACTGCTGGTTTAACTACATTTCGTTCACATTCATCCTTTGTCCTGTGTTCCAACTTTAGTTCCTTTGTCTCAATTATTTCAGTAATTGCCTTCTTACGCTGAACTGGTGGTGTGTCTGGTTTGAGCTTATTTAAATGTGTTGTGTCTTGCTTTGGAACCTTGTTAGAGCCATCATATTTAGCCTTTTCCTTCTCTACAGTTTCACTGACCTTACCATCTTTAACAGATACAGTGTCCTTAGAATGGGACGGTGTAGCATCACCGGAGTAATTGCCAATTATTGTAGTGCTCTTACTAATGTTTGTAGAACTTGTAGAAATGTCAGCTTTTTGATGATCATTTTCATTTGCCACTACCACTTTTTTGCTAAGTTCACTCTCATCGTCATTCTCTTTCTCTCTTGCTAAATCAACTGCCTTCACTTTCTGTCCAACTTGCTTTTTCCCATTCAGTTTAACATTGTCATTTCTTGTGTTTTGCTTTGAAGCAAAAGTAGGCTGAGCAACCTGACTGTCTACACAAGTTGTCTTGATCTTTGATTTAGGTGACTTTTGTCTTTCTGAAATATCCAGTTCATTTTGTAGTCCAAGCTGCTTTTTATCATTTGTGTTTTTATCTGAATTTGCAATAATTCCAGCAGCTTCTTGTGTCAATCCTCCATTAGTTTTCATTAAGTGAGTAATATGTTGCTCATTTTCTTCACCTTTCTTTATAAGGTCAAGGTTTTCTTCCGGAAGATTATCTTTGCTTGTTTCTTGACGATGGGGCCCAGCAATATCATCTCTGATTGTCTCTGAAGATAAAGAGTGATCATTCACTGAGTTTTTCTGTAATTTCTCAGAGAGCTTATTTGTAGATTCATCTTTTTCTTTTTCTTGCGTTTTATCTGGTTCTTTTTGGTCTGATTTGCGATGAAGCCCATATTTGGCCAAAAGGCTCTCATACGATGAACTAATATTGTTCACCTCACTTGATCTACAATAATCATGTTTATCATTTGTTGCTGGTGATTCATACTTTCTTATTACAGGTTCTTTTTCTGCCTTGTCAGAACTGAAAAGCACTCTGGCCTCTTCACTGTCACTTGCTTTACTTTCAAGATGGTCTGTTTCTGTTTCCTCATTTTTATTACCAGATGTTTCTCCTTCTTTCTCTGCTCCCTCTGTTGAAAGCTGTTTTCCACCAAAACTATGAGTATCTTGGCTTACAAGCCCATCTGTCATGGAACTATCAGATATGCTTGACACACAAATGGTATAGATAACAGGTTCGTCCTCTGAAACAACATTTGCTGATTTGCTTGATACACGTATACTGTATATTACAGGTTCATCTGCTGGTGCATTTTCTTCTTTGCTAGGGATGTGAATTATCTTGCTTTCAGCTTCAGGATTTATGATGTCAGAACTTTTGTCTTGTGCTGTCTGGCTATCCATCTGTTCATCTGTATTATTTATTGTAACATTTAGTGATGTGGGCTTTTCTGGTGATTTCTCATTTTCAGTGCCTGTGGGTTTTGAGTAGTTCTTGTTCAGTGTACTCTTGTCCTTAACCTGTTTTATTTCCTTAGATGCACTTGCTACTTGTTCACTGGCGTCCTTTTCACATTGGATCTGATTTTCACTATCTGGGCGTCTGTCACTGTCTTGTTGAAGCTGGTGATCAATGCTTCCTGTTACTTTTTCACTTGTCTTCAATATTGGGCTGTTTGGGTATATTGAACCTCTAGTTTCCTGTTTTGAATAAGAGATCTGTTGTGTTTCATCTTTTTCTGAGTGTGGATTGCCTTCAGTCTTTCGTTTAAGTTCTTCTTGCAGAAAACGTCCATTCACTTCAGTAGATATACTGTTCATTTTATCCTTCTTATTTGCTCCTAATGTTGGATTTCCTTTGTTTCTTTCTACATTTTCAAATGGCTTTACTTTATGTGTATCAACATGCTGCAGCTGCTGAATGCTGGAGTTTTCATTTGTTTTAGATGTGACATCTTGTTTTGCACACAACTCCAGAGTTTCCTTTTCTTTGGCATATGAGGTCATTATCTTTGTAGAATCTGGTGCCTCATTAGCATTGAAAGAGGCATCTCCATGTGTAAGTTCTTCATCTTTTGTAGAATTTGCCTTATGTATATTTAATGGAGCGTTTTTGTTGTCTGAAGAGCCCAGTGCTGATTCAACAGGGGGAGCTCCATCTTTTAAGCCAGTCCAGTCTGATGGATGTCTTACTTGTCTTGCACTTATTCCAAACATCTTTTCATTCGATTCCTTATTCAGCCTTTCTTTCAAAGCATTGCTTTGACTTTCACGGTGCAGCTTTTCCACTGAGGGTCTGGTTGTTTCTGTCAAGTCAGTGCATTTATGATCAGTTGGAACATTGCTGGCAGTAGTTTTATCCACCTTGGCATTTGATGGCTGCTCTTCTGTTTTGTTTACAGAGTGATCAAGGGACTTAACCTGCTGTAAATCGCTGTATGTGGTAGGAGAGCAAGGTGTTATTTTTCCAAAGCCAACATATTTTGGACTTTCCTTGCCCTTTGCAGCAACTGTTCGGTTGTCTATAGGATTTGCACTGTATATTGTAGGCAGGTCATAAGATGCTTGTGCTTCAGTCTTGACAACCGATGCCTCTGTTTTGACAGACTTCATAGCTGGAGAGTTTGTCACATATTTGGCAGGAACTGGTTGACAGGCAATGCTTTCATTTACAGATTGCTCTTTCTGGTTCTCTATGGTGGACTTATTCAATTCTTCCCAGACTTCACAAGATTTCTTTTCTGCCTCTGTGATCTTTTCATCTTGAGATGACTGTGTCCGTTGAGTAAGTGGTTGTACTTTTGTCCTTTCTTTCTCATTATTAGTAAGTTTATCATCTTTCACTGCTTCATTATTTTTCTCTGAGAGTGCAACTTCTGCCTGGGGCCCTATTGCTCTTTTAGGTAATGTAATTTCTTCTGTGGTAAAAGGTTCATACATTGGGCCATCCCTGTGTTCTTTGTATAAAGTTACACTTGAATACGTGATGTCTTGAAAAAGGTGATTCAGTTTTTCTGCAGTTATTTCCTTCTTTGGTGACAGGACATCCTGGCTCACTTGTCCTTTTGCACTGTTTACAGCTGTATTTTGCTTTACTGGATTTCTTGATAAAATACCTTGTTTAGCAAGACCCTTTTCTTTAATGGCCGATATCTCCTTCTGAGCATGTGCCTTCAATTTTGAAGTGAGTATCTCCTGTTTGGTTTGGCCTCTTTCTTTGTATGAAAGTGGTTTTGGTGAGATCATATTCTCTTTATTCATAAACGTTTCTTTTCCTGACTTGTCCTTTATGGCTGTCCCAATATTTACAAATCCTTCACTGGGAATATGAGACGTATTTCTGATGTAACCATACGCTACATTTACATTGTCATGTTTGAGGGCAGGATCTTGAGTCATTTGTTGCTCTTTTATTTTAGATGCAAATATTTTGGTTTCTTCAGCTATATCAGATGGAAAAGCTTGATTATTAAATTTAGTAGGCTCACTAACATTTGCAGTAAAACTATGTTTATTTTCCCTGATTCTCTTTGCTTGTTCATTGTCTCTGACTGAAAGAATATCATTAATGCTAAATTTGTCTTCTCTTGCTTGTGAACTGTTATTATTTGGCTCCGTACCTTGAATGTTTAGCTTGTTAATGTCTCCTTTCATCCCCCTGTGCTTTGTTTGATATATCAACTTGGGGGCCATAGAGTCATGTGGCTTGTGTTCTCCAGTCTTGGCTATGTCCTCTGTATTTAAATTTCTTCGAGTTGTTCTTGTTTTGTATGCTGTGTTTTGCTGGGAAATATCAGATACATCTAATATAGGGTGTGCATGATGTGTTTCGGCTGGTTGTTCTGATTTCTTTAAATTTTGCTGCTGTTGTAACGGTATACTGACATCATCCATAATGCGCCTGTTTTCAGTTGCTGCAATATGCCACTGTTTGTTTGGCTCATATTTGTATGGCTGATAAGCAACAGATCCTTCATGCTTTTGATGTTTCTCCTCCAATGAAATGGAAGATTGCATTTTCTGACAACAATCTTTTTCAGCAGTTATATGACTTGTATCATATTGCATATTTCTTTGAACTTTATCATGTCTGGTAAAGCTTGATTCTTTTGGGGGAGACGATGATTTGTATGTATTATTTTGGAATTCATACAAATTTTGAGATGCTGGGAGTGCATTTGTTGGATTACCTTGTGCAGGTCTGTTTGTGTATGGATATTTCTGTGAAACTCCTTCTGTGTCCTGGTCCTCTTCCTCCTTTACAAGCCGACCCTGTTTTATGTTCTCATTCACTTTATGAATGTATGTTTCCTTTCCTGTGGTGTAGCTGCTGTTGACTGAAGGTAAGTATTGCTTAGCGGTGGCTTTCCTTTGTTTATCCATTTCAATCAGAGCAGCTATCTCTCCCTTAAAAGTCAGGGAATCTTTAATTCCATTGTTATTGATCATTTCCTTGTTTGTGATATTAAGAGGTTCACGGTTTTCCCTGGAAAGGTTTTCTCCAGTCACCACATTTGTGGTATATCCAAAATTGTTTTTTCTCGCCAGGTTCTGTCTGTCAATGAGGTCATGATGACCCATATCTCTCCCACCGAAGGCCCGTTTCTCTGACATTTGAGCTGATGAACTGTGTGCTGGTGGGTGTAGTGTGCAGGCTTTTGTAAAGACGTTTTCTGGTTCTGACCTTGTAGGGCTAGGTTTTTTACTGAGGCCATACATGTGACCTTCTGAATTTCCAGTACTTTTATTCTGCGCTGAAGACAAATGTGGTGAGAAATCAAACTCTTTACTGCCTTTGTTTGAAAGTTTATCTGGGTGGTAGGAGTTAAACTGTGAGCCCCCGTAAGAGATGTTGTAATTGTCAGCACCGTAATGGGATGCTGATGTCATGTTGTGATGTAATCCATCAGCATACTCTTGGTGTTCCACAGTTTGGGATAGACAGGGTTCATAGATTTGCTGGTCACCAACTTCCCAAGAGTCCATAGAATGCTCCTGAGTGGTCGTTTGGGATGCTGACGTATCTGAAAGCCTGGATTCAAAGTCCTCTAACATTGAGGGCTGCTTATTCCTGTCTGTTATCTCCAAACTTTTAAATTTAGAAGGACTATATGTGCTCTTGACCCGCTTTCTGTTGTCTTTGAGATTGAACAGCAGACTTGATGCTTTGGATTTGTAGCTATCACGTAACTGTCTGATATCAGACAGTGGTTTCAGGTCAACATCACCCTGACCAGAGTAATCAGGAAGAGAGGGTGTATGTGCAAACTGCAGGATTTCAGAGGTTTCTGTCTCTTGTCTTCCATGAATGACTGGTGTCAGAAGCTGACTGATATTGAACGGGGTTGAACTACTGGACACTTGATTGTCCCCCACACTCTCTACTCTGTGTTGAATGTCATATGTATGCCTGCAATGAGAGAGCAAACTAGAATTTGGTCTGTGTGTTGCCTCTTTGGTTGGTGAGACTGTGGAGGGCCGATTGCTAGGCAGTTTGCTTCTTACAAAATTGTCATTCCTTCTCCATGGGGGACAGTTGGAGGCCATCTCAGATTCGCATCTCTTTTCTATGGCTGAGGCTTTTTGGATTACTGTGGACCTGGAGCGCTGAGTGGGAACCACATCCTCAATTTTTCTTCGGTTAAACCGCCTACTTTCACTTGAAAATGTGTTTGTGGCTGTTAGCTCTTTATACAGAGGTGAATCATACCACCTGGGAAACTCACTGGCTGACATAAACCCAGAAGGTTCTTCTCTTTCAAAGGGGAACCTGTTGTAATCCTTCCACAACTGAAACGGACTGAATTCACTGTGAAAGAAAAAATTTGTGGAGTTCAGTGCCTGGAACTTTGTTCTTGAGGATTTCATGACGGAAGTTGTAGTGTCCACACGGGCCATCGCAGCAGCCGACGCATGAAAGTGATTTCTGTAAGACTGAAATGGACCTGACTTAAAACTCTGGTGGTACGTGGAGGAAAATTCGGACATTTCTCTCTGAATGCTTAGCAGAGCTGACTTGTCCCATGACCCATTATTATGGTCTCTGTACTTGTCTCTTAGTAGCACAGCATCAGGAGTCCCACTGTCACAGTAGCCCTCCCTTGAGCTGAAGGCCTTAATGAGGGATGACACTCTGGAAGTGCTCCTCCTTTGTTGCCATGTTGCCTCCATAGAGCCATTGCTCATATAAGACGTGTGCTCATCTCTGAGAACCTGCTCTTGTGCTACATCCACATAGGAATGCTGGAATGTTGAGGTCACCTCAGACTTTCTCTCAGCCTCTCCGTACTGAATACCATAAGAAAGGGTCTCCTTGCTAGTGGTCTTTAAGACTTCCTTCTGCTGGACTTCTTCAGCAAAAGCCTTGTGGCGTTCAGTAGGGGAAGAGATTTCAGAGTCATTATAGATGGCCTCCTCTCCAATGCACAGGCTCCTGAAAGCACGGTCGGTGAGGTTGCTCACTTCCCTGTCTGTCTCATCCAAAAAGCTTCCCGCACTGGATGTGTCATTGAAGCCATCAGAGTATTTGTGGTGGCCCTGCATGCTTCCCCGCCTGCTTGTGTGGCGCTTTTCCAGGGAGCTCATTTCAAAAGTTCGCTCACATGAGCAGGGCACAGTTGTCCCTATCTGTCTTTTGAGATACTTATGGTGTCTTGCTTTTATGTAGTTCACCTTTCAAAAGGTGATCAGACTTTCTTTCTTTCCTGTAAAAGAAGCACACACCTGTGTCAAAAAGTGTGTGCAAGCTAGCAGTCAAAAAGACCGTCAAAAGGCAAGTATGTCCGTAGAAACACATTATTTTCTAAGAAAGGGGGCCTAAATCTTAGCATTAATACATTTTGATGCACACTGAAAATTATCTACAGAGCTCATAAACTGTGTTCAAGCTGTCCTCTCAGTATGTCTTAAACATGACCTTCATGTCCGTGTGGTTAACTGAGCCAAGCTGTTGCTATGCACAAGAGAGACTGTAATGCTCACGTGAATTATTTTTAGAGTAGGAAGACGCTTCCCATTTTCACCCTGGGTTCAAAACCTGAACGACTCTGCCTGCAGAGTCAGTAGATTGACTTCCACTGCACACAGACAGAAGACCTCCCATTTATTTCTATGTTAAATCCATTTTAGAAAGTGAAAATAGTTTGTAGCTGTTTTCAACAAAATATTTCATGAATAAATACAAGTATTGTATTGAAAATGTGAAAAAAGAGCAAAAGAAAACAAATAAACTAAAAGGTAATTCTAAATGATACCAACTACTGACACACAAATCAATATAAACGTATATTTAGTAACCAGCCCTACATCTTATAAGGAAAAAGAAATACCCTCTACTGAAAATAACATATTACATATATAATTACACATTTCATGTATATAATGAATTATGAACAATATTACATTTGCATTAATTTGGCTTTATAATGACGTGTGTCTCTATAACAACTGGTTTGTTTAATCTGTTAATATTCAGAAACACTTTCTAATTTTTGTAGCCAATTTTATTAAAAATCCACTTCTTTTATTTTAACAGTCACCTTGAAATCCTAATTTAAATACGTAATCATCTTTTGGCATTAATTTTGCAGCTGCTAGACAGTCCTCATACATGACCCAGAATAACTTTCTGATCCTCTTTTATCACCTGGCTTAGACTCCCGCTCAGAAATGAACACTACCATATCACTTTCTGAACTGCATCATGTGAAAATGCACAAATGTTCATCTAATTATCCTAAACTATTTCTGGAATGAAAATTAAACTCATCAGTGTCCAATGTGCAATAAAAAATATTATTTCCTGAAAATGTTAATGCTTTATTATAAAATATGATTATAAATATAGCATTTTAAAAATACAATTTATATAATTTATAAAAAAAGAAAAAAAAACATATTTATATATACATATATATATATATATATTTTTTTTTAAAGCTTCAAAAGGACAGCCCGTTACACTGTGAGCTTTTTTAATCAACAGTATCAACAATGGAACGGTAGTTGTAATTGGTAGTTGTAATTCTATACTGAACTGCTTGTTGGACAGCTTTATTTTTGCTAAACATTCCTATCCTATTTCCCTGATAAAACCTGATATGTTGAGGCCATGCTTAAAATGGAAGTTACATACTCATTTTCACAATTTTACAGCATTCTCCCCATAAATAGCATAAAGATTATGCTTAATAATATTGAGAGGTAAGAAAATCCATACCGGAAGCATGTAACTTATATATATATATATATATATATATATATATTCTATTAATTATATGTGGACCTATTTATTTATTTATGAATGTGTGTGTGTGTGTTTGGTTTTTAATACATTTATTTGTTATTGGAGTTTTGTTTGTTAATATTGAGCTAAATAAAAACAACTGAATTCTTGTTAGCACTTCAATGACTTTATTCACAGCCAAATGATTTTTGTCTATACATTAAAGAACCTTTAAAAGCCACGACAGTAGCATCACCAGGGGGGGAAAATGAAACACTTTTCTTACCGTTTGGCTTTGTATTCCATGTTTTAGTAGTTAGGTTGTTTCTGACTCTTCAAACAAAAGGTAATCACGATCCATAGCATACTGTGGGCGAAAATCCATAGCATATTGTGGTGGGAAGCCAAATCTCTGCAGAAAAGGGGGGCTTCTGTAAAAGTCTGTCACATCACTCTGCAGCACCACATCTGTTGTCACTCTTTCCTGAAACGGAACAAAGAGCAGAAGCAAAGCATGGTTACTTGCAAGGCCCCTGCTGCTCCACTCGAGAGGTGACGGTAGCCAGGATTCAGCGGCAGAAAACACTGAAATAGCAGTGGCTTCAGGGAGTAGGTCCACTGAGCAGTGGCATAGGCTGAAGTCTTAGGCTAGCACACGTATTGAAATAACCATTTGGTGTCAAGTAACAAAGCAAATGAAATGAACGTGGTCCAAAGTTATTTTCATACTCAAACATTAATGGTCGAATTTACCTTTTAGCAACTTTAAAAGCCACAATTCCAGTGAAAACAGGTCTGGGGTTTGAAGCAAAAACAAATATCCTCTTGTGGAGTTGTTGTGGTGGTTAGTAGGCTTCTAAGCAGAGGCACTTGCACCCAGGAGTAAAAATAGCCTGTTGCCTCACTTATAAGTGTCACACACTTTTTTGGTAGGACAGTGCAGTTGGTATCTGGTCACTGCTTGAGGTCTGTACTAGGTAAACGCAGTTAGTATCGACTGTAAAACTGAGTTGTTTAAACAATGTGTTCACTGTGCTCTGGAACACTGGAACTTTAGTGGAACCATTGAATCTAAATGAGTTCTCTTCAGCTATACATCACTTTAGGTCTGGCAAATCTATACATTGAACAGAAGAAGCTCTTTTCATTAATCTTTCTCTATGTTAATTTACCTCAGAGTAATAAAAGAGTCACAAGGCAGAGGAAGGTAGAATCTTCAAAACTCCACCACCCTATTCCATTTTCAAACGCCCCCCAACATCAAGTCCTCTTGCTTTGCTTTGCGCCCGGACACTGCTATAATAGGACATGGGTGCAATGGATACTTTCCCAGGAGTCCTGGCTGTAGCCACATGCTGGCTGGCAGCGGGTGATGGACACACACACATGGGCAGTAAGAACAGCAGGGTTGACCATCATTCACTGGAGTCGCCTTCACTGCTCTTTACTGCTGTACTTCTAAGCTGTGGTAAAAAAAACGGTCGCTCCCCCAATGTCCCCACCCAGCAGACCACCACCCCCCCCCCCCCCTCCAGCACTCTTCTTACCTATGGAGTGCCCCCGGGCTATGTTTTATAGGACGCAGACCAAAACAGAATCCACCATTGACTACTCTCAATAGAAAAGCTAAGCTCTTGTCAGAATGAACAGTGTTTATTTTTTACACAAATGGGGTGGGAGGTGGGTTTAGACATATGCAATCTTTTGTGCTTTTGTAAAGGATTTTTTAGAATCTTGTTTTTCTCTGGAGCTCCGCCCTGAAGTGTTTTTACATAACTGAAGTCCTTACACAACTTTCCATGCTTCATTTGCGGTTACACAACAATTTCCATTTCAAGACCCTTGGGACATAGAAAGCTTTACAGTACTCTAAAAACATCAATGAATGCGTTAGTCACACCTCAAACACAATTCTGTGAAATTTACATATGAGCAGAGGTCCTCACAGTGGAAACAAAACTCTGATCTTTTTCAGTGTGCAAGCGTGAAAGCATAAATTGAGAAACTTTGCATTTACTTCAACCCAATTTATTTTCCCAAACATACAATTTTAGCACAAATGTACTGATATAATATATGTTGCGACACATTAATAAAAAAGTGAAGAATAAAATAAAACGAATAAAATTAAATGTATATACTTGTATAATGTATATATAACACAATTGTCTTTTTTCAGCTTAAACTGTATTAATACTATGTATTACATCAACATTTGTTTTTACAAAACTATATTGATGTAATCTAATTTATCCATGTAGATTAATACTAATTAATAAAAAATAATGTAAATTAAATCAACACAATTTTCTTCTTTTTTTCTGATTTTAGGAAGTGTCGCACATTAGGGCAACACACCCTACCCCTTTACCACAAGTTAACACAGGTGCCTGGGGTCTTAATGAAGTGTCTGTTGCCATTGTGTGTCCAAACGCCATGCCGGCTTACACATATACATATACAGTGAGTCCAAGAAGTATTTGATCCCTTGCTGATTTTCTTTGTTTGCCCACTAATAAAGACACTATCCTTCTGCACTTTTAATGGTAGATATATTCTAACATGGAGAGACAGAATATCAAGACAAAAATCCAGAATATAATTTTAAAGAATATATTTTAATTAATTTGTATTTCAATGAGGAAAATAAGTATTTGATCCCTCTTGCCAAACACACTCAATACTTAGTGGCAAAGCCTTTGTTTGCAAGCACAGCGGTGAGACGTTTGTTGTAGTTAACCACAAGTTTAGCACACACACCAGGGGGAATTTTGGCCCACTCTTCTTTGCAGATCCTCTCTAAATCATGAAGGTTGGTGGGCTGTCGCTTGGCAACTCTGACCTTCAGCTCCCTCCATAGATTTTCGATCGGATTGAGGTCTGGCGACTGGCTGGGCCACTCCATGACCTTAATGTGATTTTTCTTGAGCCAATCCTTTGTTGCCTTTGCTGTATGTTTAGGGTCGTTATCATGTTGGAAGACCCAACCACGGCCCATTTTCAGATCCCTGGCAGAGGGGAGGAGGTTGTCCCTCAGGATTGTGCGGTACATGGCTCCATCCATCTTCCCAGTGATGCGGTGAAGTAGCCCTGTACCCTTGGCAGAGAAACACCCCCAAAACATTATGCTTCCACCTCCATGCTTGACGGTGGGCACAGTGTTCTTGGGGTCATAGGCAGCATTTTTCTTCCTCCACACATGGCGGGTGGAGTTGAGGCCAAAAAGTTCAATTTTGGTCTCGTCTGACCACAAAACCTTCTCCCAATAACTTGGTTCATCTTTCAAATGATCATTGGCATACTTGAGGCGCGCCTCCACATGTGCTCTCTTCAGCAGGGGTACCTTTCGGGCACTGCAGGATGTGAATCCATTGTTGCGCAAAGTGTTGCCAATTGTTTCCTTGCAAACTGTGGTCCCAGCTGCCTTCAGGTCATTTGCTAACTCCTGCCGAGTGGTTGCAGGACGATTTCTGACTGTTCTCAGCATCATTGCCACCCCACGAGGCGAAATCTTCTTTGGAGCACCGGGCCGAGGTCTGTTGATTGTCATGTTATACTCTTTAAACTTTCTGATAATTGCACCAATAGTTGTTACTTTCACATCCAACACCTTACTAATCTTTTTGTAGCCCATTCCAGCTTTGTGAAGGTCAACAATTCTGACTCTGAGGTCCTGTGACAGCTCTTTGGTTTTACCCATGTTGGAGACTTGAAATCTGTGTGATCTGTCTGATTCTGTGGACAGGTGTTTTTCACACAAGTGATTAGTGAGAACAGGTGGCTTCAGGTCAGGTAACAAGTTGATTGGGAGTGTCTAACTGGTCTGTAAAAGCCAGAACTGCTAATGAATACTAAGGGATCAAATACTTATTTCACTCCATGAAATACAAATCAATTAATATATATTCCTTAGATTTATTTTCTGGATTTTCTTTTTAATATTCTGTCTCTCCATGTAAGAATACATCTACCATTAAAAGTATAGAATGATCATGTCTTTATTAGTGGGCCAACGAAGAAAATCAGCAAGGGATCAAATACTTCTTGGACTCACTGTACATATTTTCTCACATACATATAATTTATGGCTGTATTCAACTCTGCTACTATATGGCCGTGGACAATATATGAGGTAAAATGAGGGAAAGCAGACAGAAAAAGTGTCAAACCTGTTTCCATTAAAGCAGTCAGTTTTAGACCAGCTATTCCATAATAATATGTACTTACAGTCTTTCCAAATTTACTGATATAGAAAACTTTTTTTTTATTTTGCCCAAAAACATTGTAAGCAAGAAAAATAAATAAAGAAATAAAGAAATAAGACCAGTGATTTGTGTCTAAATTGGACTACCGATTTTGTAGTTCATCTTTTATTTCAAAGGATGTCAACCCTTGATGATGAGCCTAGAGGATTGTTTCTGCCCACATCCAAAGCAAAAAAGCTAAATAAAAATGTCAGCTTGTGTTACAGAAGAGGGGGTTCATCGTTGCTGTCGTCAGTGCTCTGTGAATGTGCTACAGTTACTATATCCAGCTCTATCTAAAAGTGAAAGCTAATCTACTTCCACTCATCTAACCTTAGTCATCAGAGGTAAGCTATAAATGGTCCATCTTAACAGCTGTCATGGAGATGAGGATGTGACTTTCTTCTCTTTCTTGAGCTTTCTCGAAGAAAAGCAGCGATTCAGTTCCCACTGTGCAGTCCTTCTCTGAAAAAAAACATGACCAACATTAGCCAGCCAGCTAGGCCAGTTACAGCTACAAAACTGCAAGCTGGCTAGTTAACCTGTCTGATTGCCATGAGGACGTTGTGGATTTGAATATGTGTAAAGAGGTGCATTTGTAAGAGGATGTTTCTAGCGATGTTTCTAACTACAATTCCACAAAGACAGACACATTTGAAAATGAGCTCATGAAGTATTAAGCCACTAGGATTGCATTACATTGGCTGCTTACTTACACTGGCTTTGTGCATCACAATGTGCTGCCTTGGTCCACCATATCTCTCTCATAGGTTTCCAAAAAGTTAATGTTCTGGAAAGTTTCAAAGTAAATTCTGCCTAATTTGACTTGATATGCAGTCTTAATGATGTGGGTGGAGTGATGTTAGACCACTGAACATTTTCCCAAAATAATGAACTAATTAGATTCCATCTTATTAGCATAAGACAGCAGTGTCTGCCAGCAGTAACTGGCTCATCCAAAAAAAAAGAAAAAAAAAGAAAAACTTGAATACTAGAGGAGGCACGGCTCACTAAGCATGGCCCTCTCTATTCTGTCTAGTGTATATTACAATTAGAATTGTCTAATTCTTGTTTTCTTTAATAACTACTCATCTTCAGATGCACAATTTATAATTAAAGCACTCGCAATATGAGCATCTAGAATATCATACTACCTACAGCTTACCCTCTCTCACAAAAACGTTACAAGAATAGAAAGCTGAGGCTGCAGTGAAAACATGTTCACCAAAACTGGATTTCTGCTGAGGCACACAGAATCAACAGCATTAATCCATGGACATAATCTACCTCGTGTTAACAGTCCAGGCTGGTCAAGGTGGTGAAATGGTGTGGGAGATGTTTTCCCATAAAAACCATTTAATCATCACTTGAATGCCACAGTCTGTTTGAGTATTATTGCTGATCATGTGCATCCCCTTTATGGCCACAATTTACCCATATTTTTATGGCTACTTTCAGAATGATAATACCCCATGTCACAAAGCAAATGTTGTCTGAAACTAGTTTTATGACCATTCAGTGTTCTTCAGTGGCCTTCCCAGCCACTGGATATGGATTTGGTAGAACACGTTTGAGCTGTGGTTAGAATGGGAGCATGCATGAAAGTGCTATGTAATGAAGAACTGAAGCTGATGGAGACCCTGTCTTGTATTAGTATAGTGTTCCTAATAAAGTGTTCAGAGAGTACACTACTATGAACAGCACTTGCAAACACTGCAGCCTTTGATATGAGTCAAGCACTCAAGATAGTCAGGGTACATGTACAGTAGTGGTAGCTTATAACTGGGTCAGAGCTAAATTCAGCACATTGTTCTGCAGAGGCCGTGTGCTGAATGAGATTCTGTGAATTATATCAGATTTTCGGAGAGTTTAATAACTACGATCCCAATTTAATCAAATTCCAAACATGAAATCAATTTGATATTGACCAAATAGTCGAAATTGAATTGTTTTCTTTTACAGGAAATTGCAATCACATAGGCCCTGGTACTGAAATCCCACTTACGCTAGGAGACCATCCTGTTTTTTTCCTGCCTAAGCGTCCCACTGCAGAGACCGAGCCAGGCTTCTCTAGCTTTATGAAAAGCTAATAATTACGCAGATCATAACAAGTATTTAAGTCATCCCAATATTTCGCTACATTTACATATTTGCAGAGCTCATCTGCAAAAAGCCGCTGAGACAAATTAATGCCTGGTGCTTCAAATCATGCCTCTGCTGCTGAAGGATATTGATTGCATCAGGGATATCAGTTGGTCCATGACTTGTTAATCAGACCCTGCCTTCTCATAAATAAGGCTTGAGCTAAATTACTCCCCCTTGGGAGGACCAAATTATGTCTCCCTTCATTAAAGTACTCTATTACATCACCATCTTACCTGTCAGAGGTGCAGTGATTGTAACTATTATGGTATGTGATATTCTACAGTGATTTCTCTACTAGTACTTATTCTGTCTAATTTCAAGTTAAAGTTTATCATGCATCATCAGTTTTAATGACACAGTAATATGGGTATAGGCATTGCTTGGCTACCTTGTAAGTAAGTTAAAGGTTTAGACCAGTTGTTCCAAGACCAAGTCTTCAGTTGTTCACGCTATGATATTTTGTGGGGGAAGCACTGGAGCAGGCTATTTTGTGTAAGTAATCTGGGTCATTTCCACAAAATGTTTTTTTTTTCTAAGTGCCACAGTACTGCTGCACAGGTCTTTAGGACATCTAACAGTATAATTATAAAACCAATTGACTGAGAATAATTTGCCCTAATGGCAGAGCCAATAAACAAGCAAACTGAGCGAGTGATTTAATGGAGGAGGTTTTTTGTTGCTGTGTGAGTGGCCCAAATGAGTTTAACAAGAGCCAAGTGCCCCCACAGGACGACAAGTCTCCTGCACATATGAAAGTGCATTTGCTTTGATTTCCCTTGATCCTCAACCTGCAAATAAAAGCTCAAAGTGGTGTTCCTGGAGCTTGGCCCAGAGCTTAACCACCCTAGGCCCTGACTGGATGGTCATGAGTCTGATGATGAGGTCTGTGAAGACATAGCTGATACAAGACTCCTGCCTGTCTGTTATTGTTTCTGTATCTCCCGCTGACTCATGTATTGCATTAACGAGTCGTTTACCCATTGACGGAAAGCCTCTCTCCATGAGCTCTTTTAATCTGCACTCATATGAAATGCTAGATTTCACTGCAGGAGTTGAGTCTGCGGGTGGGCGATGTCTTAGACTTTAATTGAATAACGGAAAGAATAAATCGGTCTGTCTTATTATGTTTACAAGTGATGACTTGGTCGTAAATTTAAATTAATGATAATGTTTCGCCCAATCCATGAAGGATTATTACACACACACTCACCCTTGTCCATCTCCAGTAGATAGCTGTAAGGAAACCTCAGCCTTGTTCCAAGTGCTAACCAGACGGTGTCAGTGTGGAGTCCTGCTGTACAGAAGGAAAATGCTGCTGCAGGGTTGCTGGCCAAAAGAATCAGAGGTAAGAGTAGAAGCAGGCAGACTTTAATCTAGACTGAAGTCTCAATGCTCTGACTAAAGATACAAGTGATATTAAAGCTGCCTCAGTCATGCCTGTTTATTTGATGCATATTTTGTTTGATCAAACTAAAAACAACTCTTCATGTGGTAATAAGCAGTTCTGTGGTAAAATGAGTTAATGTAAGTCAATCAAAATAAAAAATCAATAATATTCATGCTTTATTGTGAGTATACTGTTTATTGAGTGTGTTGTAAATAGTGCATTGTGTATTATTATTATTTATTTTTACTGAAATATATAAACAGTTACCATGCATACCTGCAAACAACATTTTTGTTCTTGTGTTGACCATATTAAGAAGAAATGTTGCTTACAGGACCTTTATATACTTTTTAAATAATACTTTAATACTTTATTATATAATATAAAAAATAAAGAAGTAAATGTAAGGTGTAAGGTCCTGTAAGCAAATTAGCAAATTTAATCTTAATCTTAATGTTTTTATTATATTAAATACTTGATTAATTTAAATATTAAAACATTAAGAAACACTTTTTTAAATTAAAACTACAAATGTGTACAAAAAATATTGTATATATGGTATTTTTATATGAAATATTTTTTATGAAATTACATTTTGTCATTTACAAACTGGCTAGTGTAATCATATGGGTATTAGCCTCCTGTAATGATTCCAGCCAGTCTATAATGATGGCTTGTTTTTTAAAGGTAAAGGGTGTTTTATCTGTGATTTAAAAATCACATGGCACTTACTGTATTGTAAACATTACTTTAAAGCTCATTTTACATGCTATAGAATGTCCTGTCATGTGGCTGGCAAACGATTAACATAGTGAATCATTTGGCTCGTGATTAACTTTCAGCGTTGCCAAATTTACCCTGCTGGCAGTTCCTTCAGATGTAATGCTAGGGTTGCTTTTCCCTGCTCAAATTATGCTTGGTTATGCAAGGTCTCCACGTTCTGTGCTAATCACATACAGTAGCATGCAAAACTTTGGCATCCACCCTCAAAATGTTTGTTACTGTGAACAGCTAAGCGAGCAAAAGATGGTTTTCAAAAGACATACACAAGTTGAAGATGACACATAAAAAAGAAGGTAGCTAACTGGTAAATGCTTTTTGTAGCAAGCTAAGAGTCTGGAGTCTTTCAGTTTGGGTGATTTTCGCCCATTCTTCCTGGCAAAACCGCTTTTAGTTCTGTGAGGTTTTTGGGGTCTCATATATGCACTGCTCTTTCAAAGACCACAAATTCCACAGATTTTTGCTGATGTTTAGGTGAGGAGACTGTGAGGGTCATGGTCTCCTGTGGATTTTGAGGTGTAACATCTGCTTGCTGGTATTAAATTGAGTCCATACTTCCCTCTAACAGTGAAATGCTCCCTGTTCTACTGGCCACAACACAAGCTCAAAGCATGTTGAGACAAAGTCTGAGAAGCTAGAGTATTTACCTATATAGTATTTGAGAAGGAAATTTAGCAGTGAGTAGCAATAACAATAATAATATAATAATAACAATAAACAGAATGAAAAAAATATGAAAACATATGCATTTGAACCTAACCAGAGATGAAAGGCAGGTCAGAGAAAGAATAAGAATGAAAAATGGGCAAGAGAAGCAGGTATCAGTAGATAAAATACAATACTGAAAGAACATGTACATATAGTGGTAAAATTTATGAGCACTCAAATCCTTTGGGGTGCTTTGTTGAAAAGACTTGTCTTTTGAAGATCAGTTTATCTACTACTCAGAAATCTTGACCAGAGGTTCCATTGTAATCATTGTGTTAGATAATTATGAAAAAACACACGTTTGCCACTCTCAACTTTCGCAACTCTGAATTTGGGTTTTCCCAGCCTGGTGCTATACATAAGCATGTTGTGTAATCTCTCTCCTTTGGCAAAGCTCCACAGTGATGGAAACCATCAGCTCAGCACATTACCCTGCCCAATAAATGGTTATGTTTCTAACCACAGCCATGGGTGGACATGTCGTATGGGCGTAGGAAAGAGGGGGAAAAGCCAGAAAAAGTGGACACATTCCTAACACTCCAGAAAGTGGGCTCTCCCAGATATCCTTGTGAATGTGGGAATAATAATGAGCTGCAGCTTTCTGCACTAAGTCTTACTGCACTACTGATTCTGAACACGAAGCTCAGACTCTTTCACATCAAGCTGAGTTTGCTTGGGGTTTCCTAAACAAAAGAGACATTGTGAGGAGTTAGCCCACCATCCTTAATCATTATTTAAGGTGGGAGAGTAACGCACTAAGACCTGACCGCTTTTAATGCGCTGTAGGTCCAGCTGGAAATTTGTGCCGCTTCCAAAAAACTCCTCTCAGGAAATGACATTTCCTACAAACGCTTTACTGGAGAGGGCAGTGATTAAGGAAGAGAGAGAAAGAGAGAGCCAGAGAAAAGAAAGAGTGAGGGAGAGGGGTGTTTCTAACTGGGAACAGAGCACGCACTGTTCCACATTACTCTCACACACACACATACGCACGGTGAGAAGGAGAAAGGGAGAGAAAAGGGGAGAAAATCCCAGGCACTTTCTTCTTGTGCTTGTTTAGCAGGGTGTATGGAGCCTTTGGGTCTGCAAAATGAAACTCTCATGTGTTCTGATAGTTCTCCTGACTAGGGCCTTCATTGAAGGTAAGCTTGTCTGTTTGAATTTTGCCCTCTTTATGCAAAAAGGGGATAGAGTCATACATTTCAGAGAGTGAATGTAATTAGTCATCTATGGTCGGGTGAAAAACATCATTAACTGTGAGAATGTTTGGCAAACTTTTAACTTAAGTTATGCAAAGAGTTACTGCATAACATCAGCTGGATAACGCAGTTAGTAAGTAGTTCATTTTTACTGTCATTTTTAAAAAAACAACAACTTTGAGGCAGTGATGCATTTTAGTGCACTCTTACTATTTTTACATTAGAAGATGCAGTAGTCATTGATTGTTTTTATGCATATACAATCATATGCAAAAGTTTGGGTATCCCTATGTTCAGATGTTTTGTTGATTTTTGTGAAGTGGATGTATATACATTTCGGCACCTATCTATCTATCTATATATATATATATATATATATATATATATATATATATATATAAATATATACATACAAAGGATATTATAAGTTTGATAGCTGCACTAAAAGTTCAACAACATCATCCAAGACATCCCATCATAATATTCCAGTACAATCAGCTCTTGTGACTCAGGGCACTTTGTTTATGTTCAAATGGCGGCCGTGTGTGATGTGGTTTTTATACTGAAAAACACAGATCTGCTTAACCAAGTTGTGGAAATCAGCAAATGGGGCTGCACATCAATGCTACAAAGTCTTACAGCAGCTGGAGACAATCTTCTTGTCATGTTCTCTCTCTACTTTCTGATGCAAGAAGGCCGACAAATGTTTTCCACCTGTAGCTTTTTGTTCTGTTTTCTGGGACATACTGTGTCTGAATGCATTCAAAAAAGTTACACCCTTTGGCAGCCGTGGGCATAGGCCAGAAAAAGTGATATGCCTCCAGTGATAAGCCTTTTTTGGTTGTCAGGTCAGAGTACTCTGAAACCTATAATACTTACGACACCCTATTTCCTTTTATTCCATATATTCTGTTAAATTTGATATTTAGATGAATTTTTAGTTATTATACTAGTTATTTTACTGCTTTCTTGTGCCTGTGGACCGATGCGCATGTTAGCAGATTAACAGAAGATTTGTGCAATACACAATTACAGGACTACACATTTCCTCACCAATTAACATCTATTCAGTGCATATTTGTCTTTGTAGCCCACTCACACAATTACTTGTTACAGTACCTGACAGACAATGGATGAACAGATTTAATCCTTTAACCTGTAATTATAAATTAGCCATCTTAAAATGTAATGTTTAGTCATTATTTTGATGTTGATATACAAATTATCCAGCAATAACTAATCTCAATGTACCCCGTTCTGCCCTTCTCACACCACTCCATCCCTAAGAGCTGACCGAAGCCCTGAACGTGACGGTGAGCCCTGGGCCGGTCAGTATGTGTTTGGAGGGAGGGAATATCACAGTGTCCTGCCTGGTGTCTCAGAGGAAAAGAAGCAGCAGTGTACTGGTGCTGCGCTGGCTCTATTTTCCCACGCCCGAGGATGAGCGCCTGGTGGTGAAGATGAACTTTAAGAAGGCTAAGTACTATGGAAACTACAGCAGAAGCTTTGGCCAGCCCAAGTTTCACTTTTGGGAGGAGGTGGAGGGGCAGATGTACAATCTGGTAATCCTTAACGTATCCAGAGAAGACAGGGGCAACTACACCTGTAAAGTGCAGGAGATACGCAAACACAGAAACAAATGGAGGGCCTCCTCAAATGGCACAGGGACCATGGAGCTTCGAGGTAACAATGGCAATATAATGGCAAATACAATATGACTAAATCCACCAACGTTAAAGAGGTTTATTCGATATATGGATGAGTGTGAATAACTACATAGAACATAGATAGAGGAAACTGGAATATATATAATACAAAAATAAGAATAATCGCAAAACACTTATGGACTGAGGTAAGCCAAGCAACCCTGCTAAAAAGTACCCCATGGTTTCCGTGCATGATGCAGATGAAAAATGATTCCGTAAAATTCCCTATATAATAACGTCATCTCTTAATGTGTGGTCATATGTGTATTTAATGAGTGTTTTATGACAGCTTTGACTGTGGCTCAGTCACTCAAATTTTAGAACTGGAATTATTCATTTTATTATGGGAATTACTCTCAGAACGATATCCATATTGTGCACATATAAGAGCAGGTGTCAAAAAAATGATATACTAAATCATTGTGATGCCTTTTGCAACCACAGAGGTCCTGCCGCTTCAAGCTAGAAGCTTGGTTCAGGGCTTCATTACCCTTTCCAGGGAACACTGTGTGGTTATGTTGGAGGGGTGAAAGCATGGTATCCTGCCACGGTCAGGGCTAACCACACAGCAGCTGTTTCCTCCAACTCACTAACCCTGCCATCTGAGCCCAAAGTAGGCCTTAGCAGTAAATTATTAGAAAGTGTCCACAAACTCTAGTTGTCTGGTGGTCATATGCCCTGCTATAGTTCACAAATCAGTCACTTTAAAATATAGACCTTCGCCAAGCATAAACTGAAGTCCGGTTTTAGGAAGATGGTCTATAAAATAAAATAATTAATAAAAAAAAACAGAAAATTAAGCGTGAATGTCCCCGTAGGTCCTAGAGTAAGCTTTTTACCTCACACATTAGCTTTAACAAGTACATAAGGCTTGGGTGCCCCCCTTACTCTTTGCATATACATCATTTCCACCAGAACTGCATTAGATGCCAACACAAACATAGCACAGCGCTGTAAACGTGAAGACCCTGGACATGCTGTGAGGACATAGCAGGGAGGATTGGCTAGAGTGCAACAAAAAACATTTACTCTGGCTGCTTTAGGAGTTTTCGTGTGCTGTTCAGAGAGAGAAAGGTTCCACATGGTTTACAGTGGTTTTATCATTCAGTTGATAAGGGCCAGTTGCCTAAAGCTTGTGTTTTGGGACAGAACAAAGATACTGCTTCACATTACCCTTCAACATTTGGTTTAATGAGTGCGTTAGACAGTTTCTATGTTTTACTTCTATCCCTAACGTTCTAATATCTCTAAATCCTTTAATTTACTATGTTTACAAAATCTGCTAACTTATACAACATAACTTAACCCAAAACAAATATGATGCTGATGTGAATAGGCTTCTTGTTAGAAAAACAAAAAAACTGTTGTGGACTCATTGACATCCGTAAGTAGATATTTCATGGATTAAAGGATGTGGCTTTGTGGGTGATGGGGGTAAGATGACCACAGACTCCTCATAAACAACCATTTTTGAAAGACAAAAGCTACGGAAAAAAAAAACAACAGCAAGGGAGTAAACAAAGACGAGGTAATAAGGAAGGAAGTGGAGATCATTGTTCTCATCAGAGCAGGGAATTTGGGCTGTGAAAAACAACAACCAGTAGAGACACCCCTTAAATATAGGCTAGAGCAGGGGTGACAAAATACAGCCCTTTAACCATCAGCTACTTTACACACTTCAGAAACAAAGGGAGGAAACAAACAAAGCCATCCGACATACTATTACAGATACGCTGCTAAAGATGAATGTGCATTAAGGTTCTTCGGAGGACTACCATAGAAAAACCCACTTTTGCTTTTCTGAAAAACTATGTAAAAGAAATAATATCAGTGTTTTTTAAACAATCTGCCACATTTGTAACATATGGTTGCATAACCACAGCTAATAATTTGGTTTTCCTTGTAAAAGAGAAGATTCAAACTCGAGCCCAATGTCTCAAAGCACACTTAGAATCAAAGCCAAAAGGAAGTGTGTTTTGAGTTAATGAGCTTTCTGTTCTGTTACTAATTATAAGAAAAAGAATCTAAATTATTATCCATGTGACTGAATGCTATGAATACCTCAGATTTGAGTTTTGAGTGGTAAACATGTATTCCATTAAAAAATCATCCATTGAAATAAAAGGGAAACAAAGATGGTTCTTCTATGGTATCACTTAAAGCAAACCTTTGACATCTTAATTCAAAAAGTGTACTATTTACGATGCTGCCTCAGATGTGAATCCATCTCTTCCGAGAGTGTGCTCTCATTACCTTTATGCAGACCTAGCGGAAAAAAACAAGCTTAAACTTTGCAGAGCTTCAGGCTTTGAGGGGAGCTTTCCCTCCGAGCAGCAAATGTAGATCAGATGTGTGGTTTGTATACCTGGTGCGAATGGAGCCTCTTATTAAAGCCAGTCTGCTCCTCCTGCGAGCTGGAGCCAGTGCTAATGAAAAGCACATGGGCCGCGGAGAGAGATGCACACCTTAGAGCCCAGAGCTGGGGAAAAGGGCGATAAAGCAAGGTGGGATCGCAGTAAAGGCTTTAATATGTTGAAGCACAAAAGCTTCTAAAACGGAGCCTCGCTCTCTTTCTGCAGAGGCTCTTATTTTTTCTGCTGTGCTGGCATTGCTTTAATATGTCACAATCGTATTTTAGTCTATATAGTAAAACATTGATCTTTGTTACAGTATGTCGTGGTGCGTGCATTCCTAAATGGGATTGTCTTCAATGAAGTCAATGTAAATGGAGAAGCTCTGTAACTGTAGTCCATCTGTGATAGCGATCCTGCTGAGCAGTGACCTGAACATCTGGATTTCGTTTTCTTTGACCTCGGAAAATAATCAGATTTAAAACAAGGTCAGTCAAAGTGCGATGGACGGTGTGTATGCAAAAAAAGAAGAACCACCTTGTGAGTAGGACTTTGAATGGTCTTTGGACTATCTTTTATTTTATTGGTCATAATCAAAATGAACATTATAAATATGAAACCAAATCAAAAGCCCAAATTTAAAATGGAAGTGTATCTTTGTAAACTCCCTAATGCAGATTTAATGCATTGATGGTTGTTTATTACACTACTTTAGTGATGCAGATTTATGGAAGCCCCATTCTTAGGGCCAAAGGCTAAGTGTGTTGCGAGGTTTCAAAGAATGCATCCTCTACCAATCTAAATGTCCTTGGTCTGGTCTTATGAAAGGCTCATCGGGCACAACCCTGCTCAGACCACTGTAAACCAAGTATCTATATGAATACAAAGCTAGTTGGGGTAGATGAATAGTTCATCTGAACCATCAGAGAGACATAAACACCAATAGAAAAGGATAGGTAGTAACATATAGAATAGTATACGTAACAAATGTGTGTTCTTGCTTTCTCATGAAAATATAGTCTGAATTCAGGAACTTGTAGAAACTTGAAGTACTGATTGTTCTGATTACCCTGCATACTGAAAAACGCCCATTAGTTAGTTGCAATGTGTTGTATCAACACAACTGCTATGTTGTGGTTTGCGTATTTTGGCAGGAATCATGGTGTATACATTCAAAGCATCCTTTATTTCAGTAAATGTCTATTCAAAATAATGATGTGGTTTATAAGTATTTAGTGTAATAGAAGGGTTTTCATTTTATTTCACACTGTAGGTAGCTGTAAGTGAGTAAGTTACCCAAAAGCACTGTAACCTTGGCCTACTGGTGCTGGTGGATATTATTAACCTATTTTCCCCTTTATGATTGCAGTGCACTATATAACAGCCTCTGAGAGCACAGATGATATATGGCGTTTGTTTCAAGGTATGGTGTTTTTAATTTAAATAAACAGTGATTAAAAGATTCTTGATGCATCTTGATGCAACTTTTTTGCTGTACAGGATTCACTCACTATGTGATTGTACTTGGTACTTTTAAAGCCAAGAATTTATAATGATCCAAAAAGAATTTACTTACAATCTTTTATTAATAAAACAAATAGAAGTGATGTGGCAAGTCAACTGTACTGCGTAGTAACACATATAATACGTCTTACCCTCCTTAGTAGCCTTGATACAGTGGGCAACTTGAGCAATCGCTGAGAGACCAGGTTTAGCGTGTGGGCATAGCATGTAGATATCATATGTGGGTATTTTCCCAGTTTAGCACATGAGATGCTAGTTGCCACTGAACAGTGATATTGTTATGAGGACAAGATCACATGTTCCACCTATTCTACCAGTTATTTTCAGTGATTCCATGACTTTTTAATGGTTTGACCGTTTTGGTCTCATTGTAGAGTTTGGGGATCCCTGTGTCAGTAAAATATCACAGGGACTGGACGCTGCTGTATCCCAGCTCCAAAGTGCACAACATAACGTGACAGCCCTGTTTTCTCAGGGACTGAACACAGGCACAAATCATTGGCAATAAAAGTTGCAACAGAGTTTGTAATTCGGTTCACCCTTTCTGAGATGATGGAAGCTTTGCCATTGCTTGCTCAATGGTTCTTTGGTTCATGTGTCTGAAACTGTTGCCTATTTTCTATATACTGCACTATTTTGCTGGTGTCCGTAAATGTAGTGCTGAATTTTCAGTGCACTGTAACAATCTCACAATTCACTGTAATAAATATTGCACATGTTGTACACTAACTGGACATAGAATACTCATAATCCATCTTGTTTAGTTTAAGATTTGCACGCGGCTTCTCTGAGATAGGCCGACCATCAAACTGTTTATACAATGCACTCTGCTGTGGCACAGCAATGAGCTCACTCTTATAACACAGGTCCTGAAATCATTCACTACCTTGTCGAATTCTGTACTCTATAAAGGTGCCTTATACAGCGGTCCAGATTTTCACATGTAGGGGATAGTGTGAATGGGACACAGTTGTGTGTCTTTTTCATTTCATTAACATTACATTCCCAGTTGACATTTAGAAAATCAATCTTTCAATCAAATTTTCCCCAGCCTCAGTATATAGGCATATCAAAATCTTGTAACATAAAAAAATATTATTTTTACATAAAATCTATTTTTTACACCATTTGGAAATACTAGCTGCCCTTTGTGTGCCCTTCCCTTGCAAGTTAAGAATGTTTTCTTCCCCCATGAAGTTTCCATTCAGAGATATGAGGTGTAATTTAGTAATGACTGCAGCAATATGATTTAGTTGGGAGAATATGCTCTGTTTCTAGCATCAGAATAGACAGGACCGTTCTTTGAGTAGTATTTGATGGGAATAGACCACACAGCAGTTCAGATTTAACATCTCCAAAAGCAGCTCTCCTTTGGCCCATTCCTTTGGCCAACCATCTCCCATGAGAGCGCTCTCCACCCTGACTTGAAAGCATTTGTTTGACTGCAGTGGAACAGGAATGTATTCTGGTTCCTATCCCTTCCAACAAAAGCACAGTGCAATGTAGCCAGTCACTGGCTGTTGTGTATAGTGCATTAACTAACCAGGGAGTACTGTCTGCACATTGACAGTTTAAATCAGTGGTTAAATACATATTGTATAGGCATAATGTGATGTATATATTGCCCCAGTTAAGATCCGTACTGACACCTCTTTTCTGTCATCTACCTTTTCAGATCTGTATCTGTGCGCTGTGTTAATCTGCTGTATTGGTCTTCTTTGTATGCTCCTCTTTGCTGTGGTCATCACATGTCAGCACATACAGCGCAAACAAAGACTAAAAGGTGGTTACCCTTTTTTTCCATCATCTAAGCTGACTTGTGATGTCTTAGTTCAGTCATATATAGTCCAAAAAGAGTCATGTAGTAGTTGGTGTAGTGTAGCGTGTAACAACAATGTCCTCCCTGTGGCAGACTAGTATTCAATTCCTCGACTGGACAACCACACCGCGATACATAAATAAGTGTCCTTGGGTTCAAAATGAATTGGTTCTTGGCTCTGGATAAGGGCATCAGCCCAATGCCAAATAAATATAAACGTAAAGAACTGATTCTGGTTTCATAAAGAACTTTCTTTAAAGAACCATTTTTGACATTTGCATGTTTTGTGAATTACCTTTGTAAAGCTTAAAGAATCTTAAAAAAAAAAATCCTACCAATTAATGTTTTTTCCTAGCACCATACAATCAAATCTTTAGTGCAGTTCAGTGATCTATATGGCACTTTTTTGTTTACTAGTAATGTATTCCTTTCTTAACTTTCTGATTTGGTGTTCGGGTGGCTTGTCTAAGAGTTAACCTGGCATATTTTTTATTTATCTAGCAAGTTACTATTTGGTGAAGTGCTCAGAGAGCAGGTAAGCCACAGTAAGGACCTGTCAACTCTACTTTGCTGCTTGAAAGTAAGTGCTTCCATTCTTAGATTTCCTTCCTATGTTTAAATGTAGTTCTGGGGAAACAGTGACAAGTGTGGCCAGCTCACAGGCTAGCTCGCCTGGAATGCACAGGAAAGAGAAGAGACACAAAACACCGCCCAAAGACATCACTGCACCACCTCCAGAAATACCCAGGAAAGGTAGGAGCTCCTACCCTTTGAATGACATTAAACCTGGATTTCACCTCTTGCGTCTGAGTCAGTTAATTCAGTGATTTTCAATAAGGGTTTATCCCATGATGCAAGTATTGACTTTTTATTTTCTTTTTATAGCTCCTGTTCCAAATAAGCCACGCAGAACCAAACTTTTAAAAGCCCAGCCTAGAAGAACGTACACGGTATTACTTGTTTTATTTTCATTTACACCAATTATTCTACTCTCTTTTAGTATGAGAGTGAGGGTAATTAAGCAATTTTAATGTAGTTTCATAATTGTCAAACCTAATGTATGCTATTGCTTGATTTAATCATTTGCATGCATAATTTTATTTTTGCAAATTGTATAATGTTTGTATTCTAAAAGCCTCCCATGCTTTACCTCATCGTTCTGCAATTGAATTATTACTTGCAGGAAAAATGCAAGTGGGAAATTATTGTCTTTTTTCATACGGCCGTGTTTGTTGAACATATTGCTGTAGTTTCACCATTATGAGACTTCTAATTTTATTTGCTTTTATTGCTTTTTGAAAACAATTATTTATTTAACAAGCTTGATTCTCGTTGCGTTACCTTCCACTGAAATTATTACAAAGGGACAGTAGAAAGGGAGGAAAAACCTTAAAATGTATGTGACGCTCTTCTCCAACTACAATAAAAGCTGTGTTGTGCGCTGGGCCAAACAGCACCTGGTCTGATTCACAAGATAATCAGATTAAATCTATGGGTGATGTGCTTTTCTTGAAACTACTGATTAACTGTGACTTTAGGGAGTCTTGAGAAAAGCACCAGGAAGAAACAGACAGTAAACAGGCTGTGTCCGTGTGGGTTGTTTGTGGCATCTGATCAAAATACTTCTAAGAAAACCATTTTTTTTAAATGTGACAAATTATACTTCAGATGTCATTTTGCCCAACTAGATCATGAGGGATTTAAGATGAAACTTTGAAAACACAGCAGAGGACCCAAGCAGCATTTTGTTTTTTGGGGTTTTTTTTTTTTGCAATGAAACCAATCCTAAACTTGGGTCTATAATTTCATGTTGATCCAGCCTACATTCTTCCAGGCTTGCTGAATTCCCTTATAGACCTCTGACCGCTTACAGTAGTCTTTACCGTACTGAAACATCCTTCTCTCTGCTCTTCTCTCCTTTCCCTGCCCTAAAGCCAAGGGTGGCAGATGACAGCCTGACATATGCTGAGCTGGAGCTGGTCAAACCAATGCCTGAGGCTAAAGCCAGCAGCTCAGGGACTGCACAGCTGGAACCCAAAGCAAACTGCACAGGAACTGTATACGCCCAGATCCTCTTTGTGGAAAAGCAAGTGTGAATTGAACTGAGACTGTTTTGAACTAGAATTATTTATAAGACCTCCTTTTGCTATTGTATATTTGACTGATGTTTTGCATAATGTCTAGTATAGAGGTACTAGTGAAGCATCTGGCAGATGTGTTTTCCCTTTCTTTTCTACATGGGCACATTTAGCACAGTGTCTGTAAACT
Source organism: Salminus brasiliensis (assembly GCF_030463535.1). Taxonomy (NCBI): domain Eukaryota; kingdom Metazoa; phylum Chordata; class Actinopteri; order Characiformes; family Bryconidae; genus Salminus; species Salminus brasiliensis. The sequence continues at coordinate 31,725,804 of NC_132881.1, read as the reverse complement.
CATGGTGTATCTTATCTCATGGTTTAAGACGTGTATGACATTTATTCTTTTTGTTAAAAAAAGACCAGAAAGGGGGCATCCCAAATGGCGCAGCTGCCTAAGCATTGGCAAGATCATTGGGAGATTGCCGGCTCGATCCCCAGTGATGCCATAGCCATCTGTGGGTGTGAGTCCCAGAGTGCATGAGACTTGGCCTCGCTCTCTCTGGGTGGGTAGAATGTCCCACCCTTTCTCCATCAACCAGCATGTGTGGGTGTCTGTTAGCTGATTTATCAGAACTGATGCGTTCAGCTGCCAATGGTGTTGCATTAGGGGGGTTTGAAAAGATACAGTGGCTGGCTTCATGTGATTCAGAATAAACACATGCTAGCTTTCACCCTACCGGCACTGGAGGGAATTAAACAGGGGGTTAAAATGGGTTAAAATAGTAAGAATAAAAACTAGAAAAAAAATATACAGGAAGGGATGTGTTTTCTGGTATCTGTGGTTTTTCTCATAGTTTTTCTTTTTGAAGACATTCACCACTGTGAACTGAGGATCATTTTCTTTAAAGTATAAATATCGCAGTACTGTTTGATTTGATCCAGTACATGTATTTAATTCTGAGTATATTGGTGAAGTATCTAATGTAATTTGTGTTATAATAAAGATTACCAGCTTTTTCAAATCTTTAAGATCTTGTGAACATTTTAGAATGATCGGCAGCAGTATTTTATTAGAAGAACTTTTTCAGAAATATTGCAATAGATGCATCGTAACATGAACTAGAACTATGTATATATATATATATATATATATATTATGTGAGCTGATCTATAATTTGGGGGTGCATACCATGTTCATTGATGATGATTACCATTAATATAACTATTTTACTTTGTACTATAACACAATCATATTTGCCTCTATGCTATGCTTAAGATGAACTACTAAGAAATATACTAACTTCACCAGAATCATTGTTTTCTTGCAAGAGAATACTGTTTTTGGACTTTTCTGTTCATGCACTCAGAACTAATCCTATATGGTATTTATGCCACTTTTTTACCAAGTGGTTCTGTGAGACCCTCACCATCACCACCATTATGTGCATTATCACCGTTTGACAGCATGAGTAATACAGCCCCTTAGTTCACTCTCAGGTCTGCAGTAACTCTCTGTTTGAGCTGGGAAGAGTGTCCCTCTCCATCTCCCTCACTCAGAGTCAGTGACTGTGATGAACCCTCTAATGGTTACATTTATTAAAATTATACTAATTGTAATCATGCTTAATAATTAGCTTTACAGTGCATTATAATTGGGTTAGGCTACAAGATGGTTCTGCCGAGGTGCTATAATTTATTTGATTTAATTATTCAGAAGAGCCCAAATGGTTTGACATTTAATATCATAAAATCACCGGCGTATTAAAACTGAGATAGCCATTGTCTTTTGAGAAGGTCATTTGCTTCTCTCCATGAGATATATGATGATTATTTTCCAGTCTATTAAGCGCCTCTACTTAGCACAATTAGCTACTCACACAAAGGTTAAAGAGAGCGACCCCCCCCCCTCTTCACTGTGGTCACAGTGCATATTAATGAACAGCTGCAGAGAAAGGCTAGTACACGGGCCTTGACACTAGCTCTGGGTATTAGCATCTTAGCCTCAAACACAAAGTAAACACACAGCCCACTGACTCACACTCTCTCTCCGCTCTTAAAATAATGATGACCTTGTTCTGTCCTGGGTTATTTTTTCACTCTGCAGGCCAGTCCATGCTGTAGCAGTCTGCAGTCGTTCTGTGTGAGCGAGGTGAAAGAGGGCCCTTCGTGCCCTTTTCGTGTGCACTTACACCATGTGCAGATGCTGTGAGTGCAAATAAGCAGAACAAAGAATGGAGCCGAGCCTCACACAGGAGATCCACAACAGAGCAGGCTTTAACATGCAACAAATGGAGACGGAAATCCATGAAATTGCTTTCATCTGCACTCTGTTCTACTGCGTTTTGAACAGCATTCTCCTGCAAATTTAAACCAGCTGACAAATGACTTTTATTTTAGCATTTATATAAACAGAGAACTGTTTAAAAGATGGATCTTTTCCACCAGTTCAAAAGCTGAGGTGTTTCCTAATTGGATGCTTTTTTATTTGTATGGCCTACGCCAGATGGGGATTACCGCAACGCGGCTTTCCTTATCAGTACATGCCAAGCCTACACCTCAATGTATACTAATGAACTGGCGCACATTGAAGATACAACCTTCCTGAATGGGTGACGTTATGTTCCCTATTCTACAGAGTGGCTCATCCCCCACCCTTCTTTCCTGGACGGTTCAGGCTGCTTAATGACGGCCATTAGGAGAATGCAATCTGCAAAGGTTGGGAGTAAAGCAACAATTAACCCTCTCCCCAAGGGAGGCACATGAAGCGTGGCCCAGTGGGAGCTTCTCCGCTCCCCATAATCACAGGCCCTCTCTGCCCTGTCCTCCGGCAGCTGGCCAGAGCACATCTGGAGTGTTGACTGGGAAAACCCAAAGCATTGCACAACAACATTCAAACCTCAGAGTTCACACCTACACAACACACCAGAGAACAAAGAGGAAATGGAGTTGACTCATACATGGAGGAACAAATTGTGCACAATAAAACTAGACTCATCACATCGTTGGGCAAAATGAAAAGAACATCTGACAGGTCAGAAATGAGCACCCAACAACCCTAGTGCAACAATTTGCAAGCAACTCACAATTCCTAGGAGGTGAATGTAGAGATTACCAAACTAAGAAAGACCTGTGGAGAAAAACAAGACAGTGCAAATACACTAAAAGCTTTTAATAGATATTATGGGTTTATTTAGCTGTCTCAAAAGAGGTAGGACTTTTCACAGGGAGTTTGTTCCACCTCTTTGGTGCCAGGACACGGAATAACCTGGATGCTTACAAAATTCGAAAATAACTACCATTGTCAAAAAGTAAACAATATTGAAAATCGAGGTACACGGTTTCGCTAATAACATACATTTCTTATTAGGTTGAAACATGAGAAATATGTATGTTTAACAGTATATTTTACAGTTTTATAAGATGTGGATGTGGGATGCTCAAAAATGTAACCAACACAGTAAACTGCGGTTACTTAATGATGGGAGTGAGGTCAACTATAGTGTTAGCTCAGGCTTGTGGTTATGTCACTTTAAAACAGCACTGTTTAGGCTTGTACGGCCCAGACAGGTTGTCTGAGAGAAGCTATTAAATCCCAGACGGCAAAATATTTTGCTCCAACTTTTTGCCACTCTGCAAAAAATAGCCATGGCCTAGCATATGCAGCAAATGCTATATTACTCTCCTCAAAGTGCAATTACAGAGTGCAGGCTTGTGGGAGAGGGAAGGTCCTTTTGGGTCAGTTCACTATAGAATGAATGGTTTTAGCTTTTGGTTTGTTAGATTTTTATGACAGCAAGTCTAAAAGTGTCTGACATGATCCAGTTCAAGATGTTAAGCATCACTCACACTGCTAGACATGTCTACTTCCACATTGTGCCCAATTGTTTCTGGACACCCCTTCTAATGAGTGTCTAGTTCAAGTAGAGAGTTACTGCAAGTAGAATAGGGCTCTCTAGAGCAGAAAAACAAGAACCTATTGGCAACATGCTTAACCAGAAGCAGTGGAACTGTGTTCTCTGAAATGATGGTGCCCCGTCCAGTACTTTTGGGATGAGCTAGGGAGATGATCATCCAACATCCTAGCGCTCTTGTCACTAAATGCAATCAAATCCTTACAGCAATGCTCCAAAATCTAGTAGAAAGCCTTCCCTGGGCACAAGAGACAGTTACTCCAACAAAAGCAGGAACATTTTTTAATACCCTTAATTTCCAAAGGAACAATGGATGTAGCAGATGTCCATATACTTTTGTCCATATAGTGTATGTTCTTATGGGCACACCAACATTTCTATTGAATTTTTCTATTGAAGTATACATATCTGACAAAAACTGCTTGCTTTCCATTTCTACAGACCAAAATCCAAACCAAAGTCTTTTCCGGTATCCGTAGGGAACTCCCATTCTAACTGGCTAAGGAAGGTTGATTCAGCCCTTTGGTTTCCTACAATTCCAAGAAAAGAGACCACAGACACTGTAACGATTTTTATTTATATTCAGTTTGATTTGATTAAAAGGCCGACAAAGTCACCATCAACTTCCTTATCATGAAAGCAACTCTACCTCCAAGTCAGTGCTGAAATAACAAATGTTAAAACGCTGACCCTGTGCAACAGCATATGCAAGACAAGTCATATTCACATCCATTTACACAACATACGTCTTTCAAAACATACAATCTGGATTCTAGTACAGTTGTACTGGGAGCAGAAGCCTGCTGCTCACTGAAAGACATGCCCATACAACATGAAAACATGAGCTGACTAAACATCACAGGGGAAAATGGAGTATAAAAGAACAACACGTTCTACGGCTAAGATAATGCATGGATTGTACACAGCTGGCCTTGAAACTCCAGCAGTGTTTCTAAAATAAACAAGCCTTGGCTTCAGGATCATCCATAGAGATAAAGGAGGGGAAACCCTACTCTACAATAAAAGTGATCTACAGTGTGGCTCAGACTGAAAAAAAAAAAAAAGAGATGAAAAAAACCCCAGCGTCTTTCGTTTCTTAAATAAGCAGAGTCTTGTTTCTGACTCCAGCCAGAACATGTCATCGAGTCCGAGGAAGAATGCGTCATTTCTCAAACCCAGCAGGCCCCGTGCGGGTTTGTGGAGTCAGCAGTGGGGCATGGAGCGGGGGGACACTCGCTGAGATGGGCTGCAGAACCATTGGGCTACAGTCCCAGCTGAACGGTGGGTGGACCATAATCAATGCTCAGTTGACCGCTTTTAGCCCTCACAAGTCCAGCTGAACACTCTGCCCCAGGCATCACCTACCAGCAGTGTGCCATGAGTCCTGCACAATCACACACAAACATATACAAACACACACATAAGATTTTATTAACTCCTTATCATTCATTCTTCTCCAAACTTTCATTCCTTGGTCCTACATTGTAATTCCAAATGTTTAGGTTTTAAATATGTTTTTAAAAACATATCCATGTACTGAGCTCTTCCTGTACTTGAGAACAAGCTGGAGAAGGCTTGACTGTACAGTCCATTAAACACAACTGTTTAAAAGCCAGAGCACATCAACCAGACAAATACAAATAAACACAAACTTTCTAAAGTTGGCTGCCGTCCTTGGAATGTCGTAATACGAACTGACAAGTCAAACTAACTGAAGTGAATGGACTGAGAACATACTAGAGCTTTTTAGTAATTAAACATGGAACACCAGTCAGATTTTTGTATTTGTTCGAGTATGTTCATGGTCGATGTACTCCGGCCTTAAAACCTAAATGCCATATGAATAAGTGTTTACTAATGTTTATTAGATGTTAAAGCGTCATTATGTGATTTTTTTTATTAAAAGTCAGAGGAGCATCAACATGATTTTGAAGCTGTTATTTTTAGGTATAAATTCTACATAATGTTGCTTTAAAGTCAAGCTTTCACCAATGAATTATTATAAGTGTACTAATCAAAAGTGTACAGAAAGAAAGCGTAAAACCAAAATGTTACTGTAGAACATCATAATAATACCTATGTTTTATTATTTTTAAGTGGTTTCTGGAAATAATGGAAACCTTAGAATGGTGCAAATCAGCTTTAGCGGTTTAAGCAAAGCTAGTCAGTGAGTAGTAGATTCCATGGATCCAGACATGAAGCCTAATTCTGGACAAAATCAGAACTTCAGCAGAGAAAATCAGGCTCTAATGTAGGACTGGCCTCTGCGTACGCAAGAGACAGGCCCTCCAGCCATACCTGGATATGGCCAGTGCAGAGACGGCAGGGTTGTTTTTGTAGCGGCGGCGTGAAATGGCTTGACTCCGGTTCAGTTCTCGACACAGGACCAGGTGTCTCTCCCACCTCATGCTGCTGTGCTCTGAGAGAAGCACACAAGCAGAAGAGTGAGAAACGAGCCGCTGCTTTTATTAATGGTCAGCATGTTGTTAAATTGAGAAAAATACATCTAATATAAAGCCTTCACTGTTACAAAGAGTTCCCCCAATTTAATTTGTGCGTTGTGATACTTATATGCTCTGACGCTGTGCTGTAACCAATGTGCACCAAATTGGATTTGGGTATTATTGCTTTCTAAATTGCATGCCTACATCAGCGAAATTGCTCATCAGTGTTTACCGGCTGTATGTTTAATAACTTTGCCCCATAATTCCTTGCAGCTAGCCCTAATGCCTTGCACAAACAGTGCACAATTATGAACTTTTCTCTGGATCCCTCCGAGTTAAACTTCCGGCTCAGTGTCTCAGCCATGACACTTAAGAGTAGATACAGTATAATCGGATTTACAAGCTACAATTCTGAAAGATGCCTTGTGTTAGATTCCTGCTATTTCATTTCATACATTACATGGATATTAAAAATAGCCACTTGTATCATATCACAGTGCTGTTTTTTCCAATACTACAATAGTTTTTTTTTTGTGTTTTATTGTTTTCATGGGCTGCTGCATTAGATGCATTAGAGAAGCTCATGGTTGAAATAGTCTTATAAGCAGCCAATCTAATCCAGCACAGCCAGAGGCAACTAAAGACTGGAGAAAAGCCTGGCTCTCGTTCAATGCTGCTGTTAAGGTGAAGTGTATTAGTGTTACCTGTGTCCTCTGCAGACGCAGATACAGCATGCCCCAGAGACTTGGAACGCTCCTCATGTCCAGGTAATTGTACCTTTGTATATTCAGTCTTCCATATCTACAAGAGAGTCACACAGCTAATGAAGAAAAAAAAAATCAAACGCAATAGCAGCTATATTCATAAATCAAATCTGTGGGCCATTGATGTAGCACAGGTCCGTGCTCCAATTTGATGCCTAATTTAGAAACCATTCTGATTTAATAACTGCTCTTAGCCCATCTAAAGTGAGCATATGTTACTATCACAGCCTCCTTGGGACTCCAAATCGCAGCCTATGAGGCCTTTTTCAATACCACACGCATCATATTTAAATATTTTGCCATGGTATTACCTGACTATTAAACAGAAGAGGACAAAAAACATACAGGAAAGATTTATTACTTTCTCACTGGAGTTACTAGTTTGAGAACTATTCTCATTTAAAAACTCACGATTGGGCCTAATCATCTATAATGCCTAAAGCAGAAAAGTCCACAGTTCATATTCCAGGGTACACACCCTGACAATGCCGTCTGCACAGCCAGTGATGATGACGTTGTGTGAGTCCCACTCGCACTTCTGCGTAAAGCAACAGCACTGGATGCTGCCCTCTGGCCCGTATGGAGTGTTAATAGAAGCCAAGAGCTGGCCCTTCATTGTCCACAGGTATAGATGTGTTCCTGAACATGATACAATCTCACCCTGAGAGAGAAAAAGAGAGAGAGAGTGTCACGGAACAAACCAAAAATTAGGGCTAAAAATTAGAGATGCATTGATTCATGACAATAATGACAACCAATCTTTAAATACATAAAATAATATAATGCATATAATGCATTTATTCAGTATTTTATTTATTTATTTTAAATTATTTAACTATTTATGCATAAATAGTATAATGAGTGTGCGAGTTTGTTTGGGATACAAAACTGCCCAAATGACAAAAAACACACCCTTTAAAAACCCTGTTATTTTGCCTAAGAATGAAACACATTCCCTTTTATGGTGATTTCAGTAAAAATTATGAGCTCTGTTTTCTTTGGCACAGCATAGCATTTTTGCACTGTAAAAAACACTTATAAATAATTACAATTACAAATACAAGTCTTACTGGACAGTGCTGCTGGCCTCTCAGTGCGGTGTGCAGTTTGCTAACTGAAAAGATTGGGTCAGCTGGGTTAGCTTTTAGCCTAGTACCCAACTAGCAGGTTAAGCACTCTCACACAGTGCTTTTGAGTTCATTTACTGATGTGAATTTAATCTCAGATAGTCCAGTTTGTTTTTGAGGAAGAAGCGTTAGAGAGAAGAGATGATCAGGTTGGTCGTCTAGTGATTTAGTCTAGCATGGATGACCGTTGCCCCCCCCCCCCACTGTAGCTTCTTCGCTCGCCAGGTTTGAGCTCCCCTTTCAAAAGGTACACTGGTACAGTTATGTATTCCCATAACTAGCAGAGTCTGGGATGATGCATAGACTTTTCTCCACCATCTGGATCAAAAATGGCCAAAGTGTCTGATGTGTTTACCAGTTGTGTGAGTAGTGCTAGCAAGACTTTTAATAGTGGGCAGGGTGAAATGAGTCAAAATGAGTCAAGCCTGTTAGAAAACAGTTTTTGAGCTTTTTAAATTGGCACAATTTTTCAGCTCTGATTTTTTCCTTCTTTTTTAATAAAGACACAACAGTGTTTGAGATTCATGATATGAATTAACCTGTCATTATTCAACTATGCAAAGGAAAATACAGTTTTGATTTTAACATTACACTGGGGTAGATACAGATACCACTGACCTATAATTGGACTTTTTTGGCATTTTAGAACAGATGAAATGCAGTGAATATGTAATAGGATACAACTTTAATGATGGATCAATCAAATTCATTGATTAAATTTACAATCATGAAACAGGTAATGCACACATGACAGTTACCGTATTTAGCAAATCCTTTTATTCAGAACAGTTTGGTACAGTTGGCAGGGGAATGTAGTGTTAAAAGTCTTGCCCAAAGATTGTGATTATTGTCTGAACACACAAAAAAAATCAAGCTACCAGTTTTACATAAGAGGGGCTGCTGGTTTGAGTGTATTAACAAGTCAGGGTTTCATGTTTTAACTATAGGCCATAAATTGTTATTAAGCTGACTAATAAATTATACTAATTTACACTTTTTTTGTCAATAAATAATACATTAAATACATTACACTTGTGTGCACCAAAAAGATGTGTCAGGCTTTGAACTAGTTTTCCTACCCTAAAAAGGCTGTATTGTAAATTGACACAAAAAAGAAAGCAAGAGAAAAGGGGCCATGATTCATGTAAGTGTCATATTTCAATACAATTTTGGGATTTCATTTCCCCTGTTCCAGACGTGAACCAGACAGAGCAGTGTGAAAGCTTTAACTTCACTTTTAGAGGGAAGGATGTGCCCACCCTTTCCTCACCAGGTTGGAAGGTTTTACCCCCAGTCTGTCTGTGTGACCTGTTGAAGCACAAGCAGCACCAGTCTAATCACTCAGCACAGCACAGAGCCGCCCAACATGAGCATGAGGCTCACCCAAGTGCTCTGTAACTAAATGACTAAGAAGGCAAGAGGCTAGCAGTTGATGATATACCAGTACAAAGGATGATGTAGACATAGAGAGGATGAGATTAAATGAGAGAACGCAGGTGTGTGTTGTGAAGGAAGGAATTGCGTAAAGTGTGTAAACTCACAGTCAGATCATTGATCGCCAGGGCAGACACACTGGAGGAGTGTGTTGGTAGCTGAGTGATATAACTGAGTTCTTCAAGGTCCCACAGAATGCACGTCTGGTCATGAGAGCCACTAATTATCACACTGTGGGCCTCCGATACTACCACACATGTTACTGTGTCTGTGTGTCCGTACAATGCCTGTAAGCAAGACACATGCCATCAAAATCATCTTACTAAACTAAGCATTCTTAACCTCTGCTAATGTTGCTAAAAGTGGAAGGCGTTTAAAAATGTCTGTTTTTAATTATCATCATTTCATTATCTGAAGAATTTACACTGACTTACACTGTGTGAAAAAGTAACTGTCAAGTTAGTTACTCATTCAGCAAATCATCCGAGTTTGGAATTGATGAAATCAATGAAACCAGACACTTAATCACCTGAATAAAACCTTTCCAGCAGAGTGAAGCAGGCTAAAACGCATCTACTAGCAGCACACTAAACCATTATCAAAAGAAATTCCAGAACAGATTCTAAAAAGAAAGTTATTGAAATGTATCAGTTGGTAAAGGGTTACAAAGAAATTTGTGAAGCTCTGGCACTCCAGTGAGAGTGTGAGAGACATCATCTCCAAATTTAGATAATCTGGAAAATCTGGAATCTCCAAAAATCCTCCAAGAATGTAATGGTGACTCCCCCAGGAAATCACAAAAGGGACTGACATCTAGGAAAACATCTTAGGAAAACATCTAAGAAACTGCAGGCTTCACTTGCCTCAGATAAGATCAGCACTTACAATTCCACCATTAGCTATACATGGGAGAGCTGCAAAGTGAAAACCACTGCTAACCAAGAAAATCATGAAGTCGCATTTCTTATTTTCCTAAAACAATTTTGCATAATGTTTTGTGGACTGATGAGTTGAAAGAAGGACTTTTTGGATGGCAGGGGTCCCATTACATCTGGTGTAGGACTGTGGTTCCAGTGGTTGCCACCAAAGGTGGCACAACCAGTTATTAAAGTAAGGCAGGGAAATTATGTGTGAAAAGGGATGTTGCAAAACATTTTCCTTCAATAAAAGAAATAATCATTTAAAAACTATTTTGTCCCTGGTGTTACATTTTATATGAAACCATTTAGTCTGATAAATATGAAAAAGAGAGAAAATCAGAAAGGGCAGAAAATATGTTTTCATGGCACAATATGGTAACCTCGGAACCTTGCATAACTGTGTCTGACCTGTTTGAGCTTCATGTGCTTGAGCTTGTCCTTGCTTATGGAGACTTCCCACACACACACCACTGTGCTGCTCCCAGCTGTAATGAGTGTATTGCTGTTGGGACAGGCAGCACACACAGTCTCGCCCCAGTCCGACAGACCTTCCCACACTGCAAAGCCCTGATACACACAAGACAAGCCATGATTTAACAGGTACTTTCAGAAAGTCAGTAGAGAATAAATGAATCAATGAATGGATCAATTAAACATATAAACACCTTCTCTGTTGTGTAATTCCCAAAGGAGCATGTGTTGTCATAATAACCCCAACAGAAGTATGTATTCCAGAGAGGAGGCATCAGCAACTTGTTCTTCTCCATGACCAACACGTCTTTCTCTCCACAAACAATCTGACCAACGGACCCGTGCATCAGTTCTGGGTGGATCCACGGAGACACAGCATTATTTTCATAGCAGCTCAGCATTACAGTAAATGGCAGATTATGTAATCAAAGCATCTCCTGGCATCTATTCTCCTGTCTCTACTCACTCCATCACATTTCGTGAGCCAAATAAAATGTCAGCGGCATTTGCAATGTTTTGAAAAAGTATATACCGTAAGTGTATAACATGTAACTGGTCCAATATTGTAATAGGAAATCGCTACAGCGAAATACCTTCCTGATCACATGACAAAGTAAAATGTGTGATGAAAGAAAGAGAGGGGGGGAAAGAGAGTTATGGAGTTAGAGAGAGGGAGAGAGAATTTTCATCTCATTTTCCAAAGAGACCCTTTTGGGATATTGAGATTATTAAATAAGCCTCAGTGGCAGCATCATCAAGATGCGCCTAACAAATAGAATGAGCTGCTGCCCCTCTGCCTGGGAAAATTAGCCCATGAACAGTCTAGCCAGCATCTTCACTGCAGCTCCTATTGTTCCCAGCGGACATGGCCCCATCTTGTAAAAAATAATTGAGGATGGGATAAAATAATAAGGTGGCTAAGAATGATTAAATGAGGGTATTTTTCAACCGCACTTCTGCATAATCTCAAGTCTCAGCCTGTGTGAGTGGCTCTGTACCTTTTAAAGGCTGGGCCGAAGGCTTCAGTTTGTCCAGTCTAAAGAAGAACGGAGTGACGTGATTGGCTCCGGATGCTTCTTTGCCTGCAGAGCTCTTGTGTGCAGCACGGCTGGGGTGAGGCTTTGTGAAGAGCTGCCAAACAAACAAACATTTATTATCTTAATGACTGTTGTGTTTATCTAAATGACCCAGCAACTGAAAGTCTGACTGGCTGATTATTGCTGTTAACTGCAATGCTTCCAACCTTGTTTTCTCAAACACTGGCTTAAACATAATAATACAACATAATCAAATATAACCCAATACGTCATATTCTTAAAGAATTCTTAAAACTACACAGAACATTGTAGTTTTATAAACACTTATAAACACTGTGTAAACACTGTGAAGAATTTTCAGTATTTTACTCCATGACTTCTGTACTACTTGATACATTTTGTATGACATGTAGTAAGCTACAGGGGCCAGCTTTACAAAAGGGTCCTGAGAAATTAATGAAAATTCTAAGAATTCTTTGTACGCTTAAAAAGCATTTCAGAATATTTACTTACCTCACAATAACCTTACATGTTTTACAACTGTAAGAATTTAGTAAGTAAGTCTCCAAAATGAACAATTTAAGTAGCTAAATTAAAAAGTTAAATTACTAGAATGAATGTCTTGGATTGTCTACATAAGGCATCAATAAATATTCACCAATATCATGCAATAATTGTCATATTTTTCAGGGTTCCCTCCAAACAACTTACTTGATTCCAGTTCTCAATTTTGTTTTTCCACCATTTAGCAGGGATTTTATTGAATAATGCAACATTTTGTCGTTTTTAAGCTGTAAAATGCAGCATAAAATGCTGTTATAAATGGTCTACATACACAGATCAGCCATAACATTAGTACCACTAACATGAGAAGTGAAAACATCTTCATCTACAGTGGTATCTGCCCAGCAGGATATACAAGGCAGCAAGTGAACAGTCAGTTCTTGAAGGTGGTGTGTTAAAAGCAGCACAAATGGGCAAGCATAAAAATCTGAGCCACTTTAACGAGGGTCAAATTGTGATGGCTAGATGACTGGGTCAAAGCATCTCCAAAACATCAAACAGGTCTTGTGAAGTGTTCCCAGTCTGGAGTGGACAGTACCTACTAAAAGTGATTCAAGAAAGGAACCACTGGTGAACTGGAGACAGGGTCATGGGCCCCTAAGGCTCATTAATGTAATTAATGAAGGCCCGACCTCAGAACTTACAGGACACATTCAGGGTCTTGTGAGGTCCATGCCTCAACTGCTCACATCTGCTGTGGCGGCACGAAGGGGACCTACTCAATATTAGGCAATATTAGGTATTAATGTTATGGCTGATTGGTGTAAGAAGCCACAAATAATGTCTTATAAAACTTTTTAAGATAATATTTAAGCGTTTCTTTTATGTTAATTTGTGAAATTTCTTCATTCTTGTGAATATGACCCCTGATTTTGATACTATTTTGATTCTAACTCTTAGCTGAATTAGACTGGTGAGGAGAACAATACATAATGTCAGACCAACTGGTTGCGTGTGTGTGCATGCATGTAATGTAAAAATGGTTCTGTGTTAAAAGTAGGGGTTTTGTTACTGAGCACCTGTTTGGGGATTTGGCCAAAGTTGCTGACATAGCCAAGGATGGTGCTTTTCTTCAGTGGGTTCTTCATGCTCTCAGCATCATGCTTGTCAGTGTAGAAGTAAGGGTGAAAGGTGTTGAGGGCCTCCACTGCGGATGGACCCTGCTGTTTGTAGCCAAAGATCAGATCAATCCAAAGATGCAGGTTCGCACTCACATAATCACTCTCCAGAGCCTGAGGACAAATCACACAAAACCAGACTTTTTGACTGCATTTAAAAGCATGTAAAAATCACAGATCAGCAATCCAAACGTATGCTGTAATGACAAATAATACAGATTTCAACACTTATCTTACAGCTTGCAGGATTACAAAGGAAAGAAATTACAAATCTTTCTCCAATTTTATTGCACCCGAAATTGGGATTACCATCAAAATATGTGATCTTCCAGATCATAAGAAAATATATAAATATAGAAAGGCTTTGTTCATATCTGTGTTCTTGCCTGTTGAAAGAAACTTTGCTGACGAGAGCACAAGGGCTTAAACAGTCCTAATAATCTTAATATGGACTGGGGAGGGGGTGCGGTGGGACAAGCCAAGCAATAGTAACAACTATAACAACAGTAGTGGAGGGACCCTATATTGTCTTTAGTTCATTTGCATATGAAGGAGAATAAGCGGACAAAATAGCTAATTTTGTGTGAACTGGAAACGATACAAATATTGCTCAGTAGATTGGGAACTGATAAAGCTTGGCCCTTATATGCCTGCAGGCGTAGCATGGTGAGAAAGAAAGCATTCATTCCAATAAGCAGCAAGCTACAGTAATGGAGTTATGAGAGAGTGCAGATATTGTGCTTGTGCTGAATTGGCCCTGTTATCATGTAATGACAATGGCGTTAAGTAGAGTAATGGGGCTTTCTTGATGAACTCAACAAGTGCCTATTATCTCCAAAACAGCACAAACCAGAGCTGAGCCAGAAGCATTTAACTCTTTGCAAAGGCATCTAGCAGCATACAAACGTCAAAAGGTGTTTATATAGAACACAAATGACATGGAGAATTTATTTTCACTGCACACTGCAGTGTGTACAGTACTATAGGTGGTGACAGGCTCTAAGAGTGGGATGAGCAGAATGGGCAGATGGTACAGAGGGGAATTTGACAGGCATTTGACTGAGACTGGTTACTGACTTCTCTGTGCATCCGGATGAACTCCTGTGGGTCTCCTTTGGCCCACGGTGGCAAAACCACATCACCCAGAGAGGTTCCATCTTGCATACAGCCTGCAATAACAAGCAAATAAAACTTATACAGGATCAATAAAACAAGATTTTTTTAGCTTAAAATATAAGCACCACTAAATACATATGCATCACTTCATCTGATCATACAGATAATTCCCACTAGACATTTCATTCTTTGCCTTTTTAAATGTTCATTTTTACTAATTGTCACTATTTCAGTTATCTAAAAGCCACAGCTGAAGTCTCACCAAATTCAAAGTTATTGGAGTTGACAAGGAAGTCTGGCAGGTAGTAAAATTCTGGAATTAGCTCCCTCACGTCACTCATGTTGTCTCTAGAAGCCGATTCCCACTCTTTTTGCATGCTGTAGAACATTCTCTCAGGAACGTCAAATGATCCACCCTGCATATTCCCAAAACAACAACAAAAGTCATTTACAGGCAATGGCATCACTGCAAGAAAAACCAACTCAGCTTAACCAAGCCAGTCAATTTAAACCACAATCAAGGGCATCATGTTGGAAGACAAAACATGACTGCATCTGATAGACACAGCACTATGGTATATTGTTATTTACTTTCTATAACCTAGTTAAGGTTGCAGCTTCAAAGCAAGGTGCCCAGAGAAATGCCGTGCAGAATCAATTCATCAGAATTGACTGAGGCTTCTTCCATGGGTTTAATTCCTGATGGAAATCTCTGAAAAACGTATGTAATTTGCCATAAAAAGATTACCCTCATTGAATGAAAGCAATAAATACTGTACATAGCAAATGCAGTTAGTGCCCCAAATCTTGTTATGAATATTACTGTACAGAAGAAAGCTGTTCATGTGCGGAAAATATCATTGTAAAGCGTCATCCTAATATTTGTATTGTGTTATACTGAATATTAAATATGCATGACATTTTTATTTTAATCAATTGGTTCCTACTCTATAAATAAGACATTTTTAAAGAACAAAATGTGGTTTTGAACACCACTGATGCGGGAGAATTTATTTGCATATATATTAAAATTCGCACTTTAATTCACTTTTGCCAAAACAAAACAGTTCTTGCAAATCCCAACAAGGCAAAAAAAAAATAATGGAGCTCTTTTCATTTACTAAGCTCATTTGCAAAATTGCATTTTGCAGTAGACATACTGACATACCAGAGAATCTACAGCCAAGCTCCAGATTTTTGCTTCATTTAAGAATAAATGCCCTGAGCGATGTATTATTTGAAAAAATAAGATGTCAAGAGATCCCAAAAAGACCTGTCAAGGTCCGGTCAAGGACAGGTAAAGGTGAAAGTAAATACTGAAAAACACTTTCAGAATGTGTGCAGTTTTACCTGAAGAGAGAGAAAGGTCTGGGAGAAAGGCTCCATCCTCACCAGGTAGGATGCCACTATGATGGCTGAGGAATAGTGTGTACAGTAATGACACTGTGCAGACAGATCACCTGTAACAGTGATAACCAGCTTCTTACAGCCTGAACAGCTTGAATTGCCACATGAGTGATAATTACTTTTAGCAGCGTATAATGCACTAAACTATGAAAATGAGGTATGATGAAGATCATTGATGAACAGCAATAGAAATGTATGAAGTCGTACCATCGTTATTATCTACTTCATGATATCGCTCGATGAACTTCTCCCTCCTTTTCTCAGTCTGTGCACCCATTGGCTTAGACAAATCCCTGAATGTTGTAGGGGATGACAAATCCAGTGTCTAACAAATGAAGAGAGGAACATAACATAACTTAAGGTTCCCTCATCTGAACTAGTCAATCAGAATAATCTCTTCCCAATGAAAAAGACAGAAACAGTTATAGCATAGTACCTCGGGATAAAATTACATACAAGTTAAATAAATAATAATAATAATAAAAAAAAATATTTTACAGAAAACACACTTTTACATTTTAATGTTCACATTTTATGTGACATGTACAAAAGGTATGACATATGTTTTATTGTTTTTTCAATATGTTAAATTCGACATATAAACATTCTTTAAAATTCATAGAAAAATGTCACATTTGAGTTTGTTTTCATGGATTTAATTAATAAATGGTGGTCAAACTTTTGCATCAGACTGTATAAATATATAATAATAATCATATATAAAAAATACTTACACACACACACACAGGTTATGGTCTGATCAAAAAACATCTAGCACCATGGTGCACTTTAAAACCATGCTTCAAAAATTTGCTTTTGAGCAGGCCTCGAAAATAAGATTTTATCAGACAGATAGATATAGATACATACATAAAAGATGAAAATGTTACCTCTGACTCATAATCTGCAAGAACCCAGGGGAACACTGGATATTGCATCAAATCATTGTATGTCCGTCCAGCAAGTGTGTTCAAATGCATGAGGTATTCAAAGTTGCTAATTTCTCCCCTCTGATAAAAAAAAGATAAGGACAGTCAATGAATCATAGCAGTGCAAAGAAGAAGACAGCAATCATGAATCCCAGAAATGTTAACATGCAATTCAGAGAGCCAGTGTAAAACAGCACTGAAAAACTGCATTTAAACATTACCTGCCATTTTGTAAGCACTGACTTCTCAAATGCTGCTGTCCTTCTGTACCAGAGTAAAAACAATCAAATTACTACATAACTAAAATACATTTTTACTTATTATTATTACAGCATTTGGAATTTTGCTACATTGTATGACATCATAAGAGGTTGATGCTTGGAAACAGGTCTCGGAACAGCAAGACGCTGAAAGTGCACTTTTAAATAGAGAGATTGTGTCTGTGAGCACAGAGAGACGAGATGGGTGCGCTCTGTGAAAGGTGAGCATTCACATACAGTATTCAATAGAATTCTACCCTGAAGCAGCAAATAGTGCCATCTATAGGTTCCTGAACATAACCGCCAACTGGTTAAAAGATTATGTAGAAATGTACTGATTTGAATGCTTTGTTTAGAATGTCTGTTTAAGTTAGATGGACTAATCATTTTTAAAAAGATGTGGTGCTGGTGTGAAGAGGACGTAATAACATTTGACTTACGCATATAAATCATATTTTAAAATAGGAACTTCAGCACATGCAGCATAAGAATTGAGGATTTGTACATGTGTATGCAGGAAAAACATACTAGAAGAATAATAATAGTTACATAGGTTGGATTATGCAGCGTGAATAATCTATACAGCAAATGTAGGTTTTACAGTGCTGGATAACGGAAGAAACAGTCTATTGAAAATCACTATTACTAGTCCGTTCTAATGCTATGTCCAGATTTTGGCTGAAGGGTATTTCAGAAGCATTGAAAAACGAATGGCCACAGTTCCTTTCCTTTTGTTTTGGGGAGGGAGGGGAGGTCCAGTCACAGGACAATAAACGCTCAGCACCTCGGGCATGTGTTGCTTGGCAACAAAGTTAAAACAGGACAAAAGTTTATTTTTGCCTTTCTCGACACATCTGAGTGAAGAGGCAGTTTCAGTTTGTGTGAAGTTTGTCTGCTCACTAATTCAAGCTGGTTTAAAGTCTAGGAGTCTAAGTATTTCTCCTCCGAAACAGGAACTAAGGAATTCTCAACAAGAATGTCTGGCTGACTTTGACACACACAAGGATTACTGAACACACAACACAAGTGACCATTTACAGTCAACTACTATTTATGACGCTGGTAAGTATAACTGAAAATATGACAAATAATGATATGTACTTCTGAAAAGCAACTAACTGGTCTTATAATAAAATTGTAATAAAAATAAGATAATAAAGGTTTATGATTAATTTGAGCAAATGAGCTAAATGTAATTATATGACTTTATTATTAAAACAAGTACAGCATTGTTCAAAGCAACTCTCAAGTTAGTTTACCTTAAATGTAACTTATTATTGTCCGTCCTTCACAAAGTATGTATACAAATGGATACAAACCAGTATTCAATTTGTGTGAATGTTCAAATCTTTGAGAAACTGCACATGAGGATGAAGCATCCCGTTGGTCAGCTCTGCATAATTGCACATGTTTGGACGCAAAGTATTCACACACAAAAGTCTAATGGAAACAAGCTAAACCATATTAGCCTTGTGTCTATATGCACTTGAATATGATTAATGAGTCGCCAAAGGGCCCGAAGGGCTTACAATGCAGCCACTCTTCTTTTTTAATAGGGAGGTGTGAGGTGTGCAGGTTTTAAATCACTTCCACGAGTGTCATTTATCAAAGCACTGATTTGACTCCATCCGCACAATCGCACAGCCTGTGAAAGTGCTCTGGATCAATCAGCTGTAACGCAAGCAGCTCCCACCCTCACCAGCAACAGTCATTTGTTTTTCCCAGAATTTACATTCATTGCTCTTGTCCTCATTGTTATCTGGTATTAGCCTCAATTAGAGTGCAGTATGATCTTAAGAGATCCCTTTAGGGAGAGATGGGTGAGTGAGCTGGAGTGTAAACATTACACCCGGCTCATTCCCCAAAAGACCTTACATTTTACCCATAAAACGCCTCAGGGCCTACATGATAGCACCACTCCTATGTAAATAACTGAATTGTTTGGTCATTAAGTTGTGCATGTTTAGTTAAAGATAGCAGATCCTGAGATAATAATTACACAGATCAAGTTAACACTTAATCAGGTTGACACCAGTGTGAAAAAGGTTTAACCATTAATCTGTGATCACGCAGCACAATGGCTAAGGGGAAGAAGGGTGGACCAAAGGGCAAAAAGATCACCCTCAAAATGGCCAAGAATGCCCTCAAGATAACTCCCGAAGGGAAAAGGCGGCTGGACCTGAGCAACATGGGCATCGACAATGTTCCCAAATGCCTCTTGAAACTAACCGAGGTGGAGGAGCTGGACCTGAGCCGCAATCAGCTGAAAAAAATACCAGACTTCATTGGTCAACTGACTAACGTTCGCTGGCTGGACCTCCACAGCAACTACATCGAGCAGTTGCCGAAAAACATTGGACAGCTGGACGCCCTGCGTCACCTCAACCTATGCAACAACAGCATTAACGGTTTACCAGCTGACATAGGCAACATGAGGAGCCTGCAGACGCTCAACCTGGGCATGAACCGACTGACCACCCTGCCCCCGAGCATGGCTGCTCTGAGCAACCTCAAAGAGCTGGGTCTGTTCGATAACCAGCTGACTGCGATTCCCGAATGTATCCGAGTGCTGCCCAACCTGAAGAAAATCAACACCAAACGCAACCCCGTAGCCTACGCTCAGGGAGACGCAAAAGTTGTCAAGGCTAGCGAGGGTCTGTGTTTGGTGAGGGAGGAGGATCTGTGCAAGCTCTGCCTGGAGAAGTGTAAGGAGGAGAGACAGAGATTGAAACGTAAAAGGCTTTCGAATCAGTCTCAGAAGAGGAATGCTTTCTCAGGCCTGATCACGCCAAACTCAGTGGCACAGAGCAACCAGGAGCAGTGGCGATAAAACCACTGCTTAGTACATGCATCTAAAAAGGGACATACCAACCTTTTGAGAATATTTTCAAATACACTGTATATTAAGATAATTCAGTGCTGTGAAGTTGCAATCAATTATTTTTCATGTAAAATAAATACATAATAAATAAAGAAATACTAAAAACACAAACACAACAAAAACAGCATGAGTAACAGCAATACACTTTAAGTTTATGATTACATTTGCCAGAGTTATTTCGCTTGAGTTTAAACCTAAATAAGTATAATTACTGATCATTGCCTGGCGAAGTAAAAATTCTAGATGAAGTAATTGGTGTGTCTCAGCCTACTGGTCAGGATACTGAGAGCACTTCTGTCACTCATTTATAAGATGTATACAATGCCATTCCTATAAGCCTTTGTAATCTGTCTCCTCACAGTCTGTGTCTAGTAGTCAGTGTGCAGTAACTGTTGTGTAGTCTCTAAAAGGAGAAATGGAGCTTTGAAACCACAAAAGCCCAGGGACACTTACCTGACATTATGCACAGCCTCCGTCACCCCTCTTCCCTTTAATGAAGGCACTACAGAGCACAACCTAGGGAGAGGGAAAAAAAGAAAGATCAATCTGGCTTTGCCCTGTCTAACCTCACACACTCATCGACCAGCACACACATTCCCTGTTTTTACCTCTTAAAAGCCCCAACATGGTCTTTGTTCACAAACACTAGGAACACGGAAGAGCCATTCCTCATGAAGATCTCAATAGCATTCTCCTGCATGAAAAACAGAAAAAGTTCAGTTCTAATCTTTAAAAAAAAATCAGATTTTTACAGCATATGCACACCATAAAATAATTTAAGATATTGGGATATCCTGTATGCACGGCTTGTTTAAGGTGTATTCACAAATTTCTAGTATGTTTAGGTCATGTGACTGTGGGACCACTGCAAATACAAAACAGTTGTATTTTGTGTCAGGTAGTAAATTTTCCTGTTGTAAAAGATTGATTTCAGCTACAGATGGTTTGAAATTTGCATCCAGGATTTGCTAGTATTTTGTGGACTCCATTCTTCCCTCCACCCATGCAATATTGCCAATGCCACTGGCAACAACACAACCCCAAGCATGATGGATCTACTTCCATGCTTCACATTAGGAAAGGTGTTTTTTCATTACTGTTTGTTCTTTTTCAGTCTGATTGTGACTAAACAGATTTTGACTAATGCTGTCAAGCAATAAAAAATATATATATCTAATTAATTACATGCTCTGTGCCTGTTCCAGAGCGGCTTGACAAGGTTGGCTACTAGCTCTAACATCAGGCACTGTGCTGACTTGGACCTCTGGGTTCGTACATAAATGCTTTGCGTTGAGATGATATCTCAGGCTTGTACTCCGTATGAAACTTCCTTGTTGCAGAACCTGCAGAGCACAGTGCTTCTATTCAGAGTTCTGTCTGGGTAAATGCACCATTAATGGGACAAGTATTGCAGTCTCATTAACCTCCATCATGTGATAGTAAACAAAACTGTTCTCATTAATAGAAATTAATGCTTTAATTTGACTCTCATTTTGACATAATCAGTACACAGTAATAGTTTCCAAAAATCTTTTTGTGATGAAGTTAGGTTTTCTATTCATGACTCTTCCATGAAGATTACACTCGTCTTCCCAGCATATAAGCCGTTCTCTCTTTCATAGTCTTTTAGATCTCATCTTGACCTTCACAGTTCCCCACAACTGCCATTTCTTAATGACATCCTGCCCTGCAGAATCCGCAACCTGAAAACCCTTGGCTATCATCTTAGTTTTCCCCTTCTTTGTGTTATTTGGTCTTTAGACAGTTGTTTAGAGGAGCCTATGTTTGATGAGTGTTAGGTTTGAAGTCAGAGAATGTTCCTAATAACAATTTGTAACTTGCCACAGGCCTGATTTGTTAGGGGATCCACAACGGGTGCCGAAAGTTTCTTATAATTGTGTATACTACTTCTTAATTAAAAAAAAATACAAAATGTCTCATTTGGCTGAGGGTGCCCAAACTTCATACCTGCATAAGACTGTAGCTTAAAGTTAACAGATACAGACTAGTCGATTTTAAACAAAGAAAAATATTGGATCAGCCACAGTTGATATCCAGGTTTATTATAAGTGTTGGTTTAAGAAAAAATGGTGATGGGCTATACTAGAGAGATATACAAAATGGAAGTCTGACCATAGCATACAGCCTTACCTCAAGAAGGAAACGCATGAAATGAGCATCCTTAATGTCCATGTATGGCCAGCGCCTGCAGACCGGGCTAACTGAGCTCTGTTCCTTCTTCAGCATTCCAGAAATGTATGAGTCTCTTACACTGGAACACACAAGTCACACTACTGTACTGAGAAAATACAGAGGCAACTGCTTTCATGAACATCCTCCAGTATGGCAAATAAAACAAATGGGATCCTATCAGATGTTACAATATACTATTTAGGCATTATTTCAAACAGCTACTTAACATTTTGGTTACTGAATTCACAGCACTTTATCTAAAATATAACAAATGAGCCTATTTTTCATTTTTATTGATTGGTATTTATTACCATGGATTGTAATTAAAATTAGACAAATGCATGAATTAAGACTGAATGATATGCGCAAACACTGCAGTCAGAGTCAGAAGACTTGATAGGGAATACAAACACTGATATGGGCCTAGTTAATGTGGGGGTTTATTATTGTTTTTTTTATAGAATATAGGAAATAACTAAGTCCTTTACCTGGTTGGGTGGTGGGTCCCACAGCACACATCACCACTGGAGGTGAGTGTGAAGCCTTCACAGACATACAGATGTGTCTTTCCAAACAATAGCACCCCCTCTGTCAGCATATGGCCACTGACTACAGCCACACACTGCTTGACTTTGACCTGGGGCAGAGAACATAAATATATGTGCATGTTTTTGTCATGGCCCTCACAATTTAAGAACTAGTTTGGATCTGGGAAAGGCATGAGTACAACGAATGAATGAATAATGTTAATGTGAATACCTCTATGTTGAGCTAGCTGTTTAACTGATGGGTACATAGCCTGCAGCATGTGTTTCTAACCCCTTGTTCTTGAGCTGGAATGTCAAAGAGGTGCAGCCCTCTCCCTGATTGATCACTGTTACCACTTCATTATCTAAACAACATGGTGGTGAAACAAAGCAACAGAACCAAGAGCACGGATGACTGGCCTGTTTGGGAAAGAGGCCGGAGCACCGCAGGCAGTGTCCTTACAAAACCCTGCAATTATGCACGGCTAATTTTATTGTCTCCCTTCATTTCACACCATGCGCCTGCACCTGGCCCCGGCCCCGGCTCCACAGCTCCGGGCCCTTGGGACCCGCGTCTCCAAAACATATGGGGCCCTGCTGCACTGGCAGCCGCTCCACAATTAATACAAATCAAATCAGAGTCTCCTCTCCATGCCAGCACCCCCTCAGCACTGTGGAGAGGGCCCCACTGTTTATTACTAGAATTAATCAATGACATACACACAATAGCAAAACACTAATTGATTAAGGCCTTGTTTCAATGTGTGGTACACCTGGTGGGCCCTCAGTCTCAGGTCTGAAGTGATTCACTTTTCAGACACATTCTGAGGTTTGATTCTGGAAAGTCATGGTGACTCAGCAAGTCATTTTTATTCATTCATGTCCAACAGCTACATTTAGAATGAACAGATTTTTCTCTGGATTGTTTAAAATTATGAAATTTTGTATAATTATGTGAATCTTCTCTTGAACATCCAAGAGCATTAATTTAAAGGTTTTTGATTATGTGTAATGTTAATACCCGTGTTCACAAATGTGTTTTCTTATTTTCTTAAAAGAAAAATCTGTAGTCACATGATCATCTCTATCGATCTCTAAACACATCTCTACAGAAACATCAGAAGACATCACTCCTTTTCCATATTTAACCATGTGTGAGTTATGCACACAAATACACACATACACACAAAGGATAAACATCAACATTTCTAAACAGTGATATGGAGTTGTTAACTGTGCGTGTGGATTAATAAGCATGGAGAGAACCATTCATTTGACAAATGGCACAGCGGGACTCACCACCTTCAAAATGAATACACGACAGCTGACATCACCCCCTACTGCTCCTTATTAATACCTCTGTCAACAGCTCACTACCCAGTTTACTGTGAATAAGCCTGTCAGATCTCACACCAGGTCTTTCCCCAGCCATAATGATACTACACCAACATACTGCGGTAGATGGCTAGACAATGGAGCTCTATGCGTTACTAATCATGGAATTCAATGTAACTAAAGTCAAACTGAGGTCACCCTTGACCCCTGTTGGCTGCCCTCACCTCCTCATTGGGAGCCAACTGCTGCAGGATAAGCTGAGTCTCCGCACACTGCTCAGAGTGCACATCCTCTGCAGGGGTTGAAGCCTCGGTCAGCGTAGGGAAAAAAGTCAGTCGCTCACAGTCTGATCCAGGCTCCTCTTCAGCCTCCCTGCCTGGCTCACTCAGGATCCTGAGCTCTAACACATTCATACATTTGTTTTAATACTTTGTGAGGGTGTGGGTGCAAATGTGCCATATTATGGTATGTTGTTGTCAGGCTATAACCTTTCCAAACAGAAAACGATGTAGACAAAACATTTACACCCTGAAAATGCATAAAAACAAGCATCTTGTAAATCTAGCAGTTGTTCTTTACACTGTGTGAACATTTCAAAATGAATAGACCAAGAAAATGGTCCAAAATTACCTGGAATAAGTTGCCATTTTGGAGATCTGAATTTATTGTGTGACAGTGATGATACACATACAGAAACTAGAGATAACCTGTGTGTTTTGTTCTTAAAAGTACTTGTTCTACCTGAATCTGCACTGGAGAGTTCTGCTACGCCTTTACTTTCCTCGACAGGGCTGCTTTTCATATGTAGTCCTGACATCAGGGACGGTAACTATAACCAAAAGACCATGATACACATCAAGGCATGTAATACTACAGGACAATTAACATTAGACCAACAGTTGCTGCTGTCTGTGATGATTGCTGACCTTCTTAGAGCGCCTCAAAGCCTTCCTGCGGATGCGGGGTCTTGTTCGGTTGGGCCCCTCTGCTGCATCCTGAACCCAGCCTTGGTTGATAAAGATGTCTGGACCGGGGCCAAAGAGGCCCCTCTCACGAAGCAAGTCTTCTTCTATCCTCAGCCACTGAGCAGCCATTCGCTCATTCTCACAGTGAAGCATCTGCACAGGACGACACAGCACTTAGCAATTGGAACCTTTTATCTCCAGATAAATATGAATATATATTAATATTAATAAATATTATCAAAATTATGATTTGTCTGCTGTGTCAATAGTATTAATTGAGTACACAATCAGAAAGCATAATCATTTGTGTAATTAAGAGGGCTGTGTGAGGTCACTGACTGGTGATGTCTTACACTGAAAACAAGTGGGAAAACAAATGGCCCTTGTTAGCTACAAGTTTAACAAGTTATCTGGAGAGCAAACAAAACCTGCATGAACCAATGGGCTAAATGTGTGAAAAGAGTCACAGCCAGAGATGGAACACATCCAAGAACCATTTCTAATTTTAAAAAAATGTGCACCCTCTATCCCTATATGGTTCTTATAAAAGCGGCACGCTGGTTAAACAAATGTTAGTAAAGTTATCTAGCTGTTAAGTTACTCTTAAAACAATTCAGTCGACTTTATTCTCCAAGCATGGGTCATTTGAGGATCAGTAAAATGGAACAATAGCTATCTGTACTGTAGTGTTCAGCCCGATTGCAAATTTAGCTAATCCCAACACAACATAACCGATTGGATTACGGCTTAGATAAACTTTAATCGACACTTGTGTCCGTAGAGCTACAACTGCACTGTGCTGTGTGGCACTTGGTGGATCTGCAGATGAGCTTAGCAAAGGTTAGCTTAGTGAGTGGACTAAAGATCCACCACAGAAAAACATTTCAACAACAGTCGCCCCATCTAAGCGTTTACAAGTGGGGCTTGTATTTGATCGTTTTTGAGTTTTTTTTTTTTTTTAATAACACAGGCTGAGATGGCATGAAAGAGGTGTCCACATACAGCCATCAGCAAATAGTTACTGTCTGCACCAGGTAGCCAATTCTGTACACCATGCCAATTTTTTACAAACCTGCACATGATTCTTCAGCAAGCTCTCAAACATCTCTTCACCGGTCTTCCTGTGAATTTCCATGTCTGCCAAAAATGTCTTTGAGAAACACACAAGAACAGAATGGTGAGATTTTGATCTATCTTTGGAAATTATACATTAAGGTAAGGCCATTCTGTGTGCATCCACTTATAACATTTCATAAAGTGCATTTATCTAGAAAACAAGCTAGTGGCTATTGAACCCCACAATAACCCAGGCTCCAAATGCAATAGTTCTCAGTGTGTAGTAATTAAGTTAAAGTATAATATCAGCACAGTGTGAGGTGGCTGCTGGCCGTGTGCCACAGTCTGTGCCCAGCTGATTTATTACACTGATTGGCATTAGCCCTTCAGGAGGCCTGTGTACACCACTACCAATGTGCTCGTTCTAATATTTACTTAAAGAGTCATTAAGCTAATCATCACAGTGGTATCCTCTTAAAGCGAGTCAGGGAACTACAGGACCCGGCTGTAAAGCCTGACTCAGGAAGCGCATTAACTCTGCCTCAGAGACTGATATTGAACCCTGCATCCTGCTCTGCTCGGCAGGAGCTTCACTGATGCATCTGTTAGGCAAAAGCTTCTACAGCGCAGGAGTGGCAGCTTGAGGCATAATCCTGGACCACCTGAAAAAAAAGCTGCTCACTGATGTTTTTTAAAAAAAAAATTCTACAGAATCATGCAGTATCATTACAGGAAATACTAAGATTTTTAAGAAAAAAAGATACCTTCTGAGCTTTTTATCAGATACTGTTTGGATCTTCCTCCAGACTGAAAACATCTTCAAAATGTAAAGGCAAAACTATGGAGCAGAGTACAGTTTTCCCAAAATGACAGACTCAGATGATCCATAGTTGCTAGATTCACTGGAAATTTTTGTCAATTGCATCACAGTAAATTAGAAAATGTCTGACCAAATCTCCAAACAGCCCTACTGAGGAGCAATAAACAAAAACTTTTAAACTTCTCAAATTACTAGTCACAAAACTAGAAGGAAAAAAAATGATGCATTTGTGCTTGCCAAATGGATCGGAGGATTAGGAAGTGTTACAAAGACAAATTTACGGGAGCAATTACGGCCCCGTTTCCACGGATAAACACTGAATCATCTCCTAATCTTATTCCTTTATTTAGAGAATCATAAGTAATATATAGCATTAATTACCCTATTTACCAAACAGGAAAACTCATTGGCCTCTTAAACGTGGCACATTAAATAGCATCCCCTCTGCAATTATCATCACACTGATTTACATTTTAATTACTTTCCAGAGAAAACACTACCTTTGATGATAACATAACATAATGTCAACTTCATTCTGAGCCGTTGGTGAATGTGTAATAAACTTAACTTGATCATTAGCAATGTTAATTATCTTTCTGTTAGGAAGATAAAGATATAATTATGCTGACAGTATATTTCTGAAATGAATCCAGAGAAAAGTTTGTGTTGCTGGATGTGGAATGAATTTTGCTGGGAATTGTGCAATGGGGCCACGTCTGCAACACATTCCAGGAAGTGCTAAAACTTCCAAACTAAATTGTGATGTTAATTAAATAAAGTAAAATGCATAATATGTGATGTCTTAAAGCATTGCTTTCACCAAACACTATCCACACCACCAGATATTAGTCTACATAAGAATGTTAAAAAATTATTATTATAATTTTCTAAATTAAACTGAGGACTGTCTGTTCATGGAACTTCTGTTCGTCTTTTAATAGTAGGAGAACACGTAGGCTTCCTAAAATGATTTGACTTTTTCACCAAATTCTTCACTGTACCTTTTTGAGGGGAACAATTCATCAAAGCAGTTGATAGGCTGTCAAGACTTGATATGATAAAGAATAACACAAAATGAATAATGTTTTCATCAGATTGTGACTGCCTATAATTACCGCCCCCTGTTTCTGAGGCGGAGACGGAGACAGCAGCAGTTGCACAGAAACGGTAATTTCATGCCTTGTGCCTGAGTAATATCTCTGTGCATCCTTTTCCAGATGGCGACGTCTTCAACAGTGGGAACTAATGATGTGGGCCGAGTTTCAGGGGGAAAAACAACAATAACAGCATCTTTAACCTTCACCGGCAAGCACAATGTTCTACCGAGTGTTCCCATGAAAAAAATTAACAAATATCAATTACATTGCCCACTGAGGTGTACTCAGCTGTAATGATCCAAATTGATTTAGAAGACGGATTGAGACAGTGCCACAGGGTAGGTGAGGCTGCTGGGTGTGGTGACTTTGGGAGGGTGGCAGGGCACAATGGTCGTGATAACCTGTGAAAGAGCTTAATAGCTTAATAATCCACTTCATCTGCCTGCCTGTATAGCTATGCAAGGACCCATACTGCAAAAATCCACACACTCAGTAGTGGTGTCTCCTACCTCCACACTGGAATCAGAGTCCTTTCCAGCTCTCTTCTGAGACGACCACTGTACGCTGCTAAGAAGACCCGTCTTCTTCTGGCCATTACTCATCTTCTTCTTCTGAGAGTCTAAGAGAGATTGACTAATATAAGCACTTCCGGTTTAAACCACAGGGTCCAAAATATTTTATGCAATATCATTTAAACATCATTATATATATATAAATAAATATAAATATATATATATATATATATATATATATATATATATATATATATATATATATATATATATATATATATATATATATAGGTTGAGATCATTTGAACAGATTCCAATAGTTTTACTGGTATGATTATGAGAAATGTCAAACAACTTACATATTTTTTTAATATTAAGCAGGAATACATTTTATTTCTTGTATTAGCAGTATTGGCAGTCTTAGAGGTTGGCATTATGAGTATGTTACAATATACAACAAGTCATTAAATATAAGTGCTTTATTAGCAAGACTCTTGCCAATAACAATACATCAGCAGGATAATATCAGTCAACGTATATATCAGTTGGGCCCTATTAAATAGAACTATACTGCTGCATAGTCTTCCATCAAAATATTGCATGTACCTCGTAAAGCAGAAATGTACACTCACAGAGCAATTTAGCAGGAAGACCTACACCCACTCATTCCTGCAATTAACTAATCAGCCAGTCATGTGGAGGCAGTGCAGTGCATAAAATGCTGCAGATATGAGCCATCAGCTTCAGGTAATATTCACATCACCAATCAGAATTAGGAAAAAAATGTGAACTCCGTGATTTTAAGCGTCGCGTGATGGCTGGGCTGGTTTGAGTATTCCTGCTGATCTCCTGGGATTTTTTGCACAACAGTCTCTAGAGTTCACTCAGAAAACATATCCAGTAAGCCGCTGTTCTACAGATGGCAATATTTTGTTGATGAGAACGGGCAAGATTGAAGATGATAAAAAGGCTATAGTATGCCTGAAAACCACTCAATACAATTGTAGTGAGCAGAAAAGCATTACACAAATCTTACTGTGGGCTACGAGTGCAAAAAAAACATGTCACGCCAGCCAAGAACAGCCAAGCTGCAAGGGGTTCATGCTCACCAAAACTGGACACCAAAACGCAGCTTGGTCTGATAAATTTGAATTTCTGCTGAGGCACAGACTGTAGGTTCAGAATGCCTGGTGTTAATAGTCCAGGCTGGTGGAGCTTCTTGTCACACTTTAGGCCCTTCCAGCATAAGAATGCACCATGTCACAAAGCAAAAGTCTTCTCAAAACTATTTTTATGAACATGAATCCAATAAAACCTTTGGGTTAAGGCAGAACAAGAGATTTACAACATGAAAGAGCTCCTGAAACATCTGTGGCAATTATGTGACACAATCATATCAACATGGACCAGAATCTTAAAGGAATGCTTCAAAGATCTTGTAGAATCCATGACACAAAGAGTCAAGGCTGTTCTGATAGCTTCCTAATTTAATGTTTATCAGCACATTTTTTTTTTTATTACACTGCTTCATCCAAATGTCTTATTTAGTAGTGAATCAATATTTGTACTAAGGCTTTTTTTCTCCTTTAAGATATAAAACATATAAAACATAACTTAAATGTATTGTGCACCTTGATATTTCTTTGCCACATTGCTCACCCCTCCTCCTATACATACTCCTCCTCTTTGAGTATATTTTGTTTATTATTTATGTTTAAACATTATTTTTTTTCGGAAATTATGCAAAAAAATGATAATTGTAGTGTTATTTTTTTTAAAAATGAGTGATGATGAGGTTGCACAGAATAATAATGCTAAAAAGATAGTTATAGAAATATAGAGACATGCTGACCTATGAAAACCTGCCAGGCTTTTACTGCGGTCTCCTCCCACAGAGGGCTCACATCGGTCATGGAGACTGGGAGTTCCCTGCCTGCTTGCTTGGCTGACAGGTCAATCTTATAGGCCTCTTCCAACGACTGTCTCCTCTCCAGCATCACCTTACTCCATATGCTCTCTACGAGCATCATCAGCTCTGACTCCACTGCACACATAATCACAAAAAAAACAAAAAACAAACAAAAAAAAACAAAAACAAAAAGATATCACAAATGTTACTCCCATGCCAGTCGCTTGGTCATTATCTGTGAAGAAGGTAGTCAACTCACTCTCTGCTGAATCAGGGATGTCAACTGGGGCCATGATGCGGTTGTTCTTGTGTGGGAAAAGGTGTCGCCAGATTTTTTTGGATGGCTTTTTATGCATTTCACATCCAAACCCATCTTGAAAGCTAAGAGAGCCAAACAAAAATGACAGAAGACTCTATAGCAGACTACACTAAAATAGCATAAGAGCATAAACTAGCATAGCATATTGCATCTCTAAATACCACATTTACATTTACATTTCTCAATAGTACAAAAACTGTATGATCAGAACTGAGTATAATGAAAGCATACTTCATTGAATATTATTATAGTACTTTATTTTTATATACTAGGATTCCAAAATCAATGCTACTTCACTCAATACCCCACTTAACGGAGAGTGATAATACTAGCATGTGAACTACGGTACCTTCCTGAGCGAATCAGGAGCAGACAGTGCAGCAGGCAGCTGACGAAGTGAACGTTGGCATTGTAAGTGGCCATGATGACGTCCCAGTGCTCCTGCAGAACTGTGAGGGTCCGGAGAATCAGTTGTTGCTCAGCTAGGGTCTGCCTGGGCCGTGACAGGAAGTAGAGCAGAGCCCTGTTCATGCTTTTGTACAGAACACTAACTGTGAACTCCCGCTGAGTGTGCCCCTTCTCCATCGCCTGCAACACACACAGGAAGCCGTCTCTGAAATACTGTAGTAGCCTGCAAAAAGTCAGGTCATTCTCGGACAACACACACTTACCACAGCTATCTGCTCAGCTATAAAAACAAGCAGGTTTTCTGGATCCACCACAAACATGCCAGTGTAGAGCTTCTGCACCAGCATTTTACTGAAGAAAGCTACGTTCTCAATCAGTATGGCCACCTTCCCCTCCGGTTTGGATTTTGACAGATTTGTATCTGAAAGCAAAACCAACATAAAGAGGCTTCTTACTTTAGGAGTAGCCTAGGAGTAGTTAATAAGAAGGAATTCTATTATGTATTATGGGTAATATAATATATTAGCAAAGAAAGGTGCAAAAATATATCTATACAGGAGCAAGTAATATTTGTAATGTGTACAGAATTTAAAGAATTATTATTGTTTGCATTTTATTGTAAATAGTATTACTGAAAGTCAAAGAACATTTTCTAGAAAAACGCTCTGCCAGTTTGAATACACTGGAATAGATCTTTCTTTTTTAATTGATATTCATACACAGAAAATACTAAAAGTCTGCTGCACCATATGAGTAGGATTCCTTTACCGTCTCTGGCCACATGTGTAGACTGGCCGTCCTCTTGCCCCGTCATATGAATGATGTCCATTAAAAACTCCAGCAGCTCACTTTGAAAGCTCTGCTTCTGCTCTTGACACACGCCATCTGGAGAGAACTGAAAACATTGGTACAGCATTAAAGCAAAAATGCACAGAGCAGCATTTAGCCTAGTACCCTAAAAATGCCAAGTCTATACCCACTGCACATAATCACATGTGTTGTAACTGGCTTTGCAATACAGAGTGCTCCAGTGAGGAACATCTGCTGCACTTGCCTCAAAACTGGGCCAAGAGTGGCACCTTATGGAGAAACGATTTTACACACTGGCCAATTTTTTTTTTCTAACACTATTCCACCAGCAAATTATTACAAATATTTAAAAAATATAAATGATATTTTATATATATATATATATATATATATATATATATATATATATATATATATATATATATATATAATATATAAAAAATATATATACACATCTCACATCCGACAAAAGTATTCTATTTTTAAAACGGCAACTTTACAGAAAAGGGTGAAAAAAAAATTCTTTAACTTTGAAAGGATGATGAAATTAAAAAGTGGAAAAAGATTTTAATCCAAGTAATTTCTGAGCATTTCTTTTATCCATCATGAATTTTGGCACAATCAACGAAATATCAACTACCAGATTCACATTACGTCAAACAGTGAAAAACAGCACGAATAAAGATAATGGTTTTTGTGTGACAGTGATGATACAGCATTCCCCACGTTGTTTACCACATAACTATTATAACAACTATTATAACTTGCTGTTACAGATAACAAAAGTACGTTGTTGTTTGTGGAGGGTTTTTTTTGTAAAGTGTTGGGGGGGGGCTTTAATGTTGTGCATACCAGTTTTGGGCAAAAATTCTTTATAATGTTACTATTTTATAAAATATCCATTCTTCTTGAAGAATATTACTTGGCTGTTAATGTAAGTAAATGTAATCAAAATGTGTGTCTGCTAGTTATGTCATTACGTGTAACTAGTATAGAACAATAATTGTATTTAACTTCTAAGGCTTAATTACACATCTGATGTCCATGTGATGCTAATGGCAGAGGCTGTGTGTCTCCTCACCTCGAGTAGCTGAATAAAAGGGTGATGATTATCTTTGGCAGGGATGTTTATGAGGCTGTCCATCAGCAGGATGCGAATAAAGTCACACACCTGCTTCCTAGCAGGGTGAGAGAGGCGGGCCACTGGGGATTCCCCTGCAGCCCTGCCTTCACTGTTACTCTGGAGACCTGCAGAGTTCTGTGTAGAAAGACAGAACACAAATGATCAGTTCACATAATGGACTATACCACATTTTTCCATGGCCTAAAAAGCTGCACACCAGCCCTATAATTCAGTGTGCAAGTAGCACAGAAGGTACGGACCCCTCAGTTCTCACCTCAGTGGTTTCGGTGTGGAAAACTGAACTGGCCAGAGAGTTGAGGAAGTCGGTGGAGGCCCACAAAGGATCTCGGGGAAAGAGACTATGAAGCAGGCAGAGGAACTGCATCACACTGCCTGGATACTGGACCTCCCAGCTGCCTTCACTTCCTGTTACAGGCTTTTTGGAGAAATGAAAGCACCATGTGAAGCCGTCCAAGCAATCAGCTTAGAACAACAAAAAGCAAAAATCATGTTCTAATATGATATAAAAGATAAACTTATTTAATTATTATTATTATTAAATTTTTTTTTTGTTTGTTTTTGCACTTGTAGTTTAAATAACATTTTCAATCAATCAAACCTGTTGATACAGAACAGAAATGGAATGGAAACTACATAAACAGTAGTTAAATATATTTTGAAGTTCCAGGTTCCATTTGTTTTGAGCACAAAAAACAAGTGCAAGTACAGATTGATTTTAATTAATAAAAGACCTATTGAGTTGTATCACCTTACAAATTATCATCTTCACTAACTCTATAAGGACACAGGCTGCCTCTGTGCAGAGCTGAACTCCTTGTATATTTGTAGAGCTGTCAATCACACTTTGGAGTAAGCTATCAAGATCCACCTGGAATCAAAATGAAATGTTTCAGTTACTGAAATAAATAGAACAAACGAGCTAAAATCCAAAGACAAAGCGCTGCGACAAGAGGGCAGCAAAATAATCTCCTTAATTGAAACCTTAATTGAAAAGCTACCTGTCCATCAGGTATGTGAAAATCTGCTTTTCCCCTCAGCAGAGCAGCAAACACTCCATATATCTGTGGAAGGCTAATGTGGCTGAGCAGTAGTCTGGGCAGTAATGTAAAGCCTGGACATGTGCAGCTCAAACACTCAAATGACCAAGAGCATGACCCCAAGTGACCTAAGGAAAATGGTGACACATCAGCCAAACCAAATGGTACAATTGTGAACATTTACATGAAATAAACTGACAGTACTGTTTAGAAACATGCAAGCCTTCATAGTTCTCATATATTTTCTTATGGTCTAATAAAAAGCTATCATCGTTTCCAAACAATGAAAGGTGTACCTATGACACAGAGTGGCATCTCCATGCTTTCCACAAGTGTTCCTGATGACACTCCATCTCTAAATATGGCCAGTATGCTCTGATTGGAGAGAAAATGGATGAGGAGCCTAATGGTCAACAACACTGTGCTGGAGTGGGTGTGTCCCTGTAAGAAGAGGAGGAACCAATCTGACCCCAGCGTGAAGAATACTTCTTCCTGGTTACTGCCATGCAAGAAACATGGGAGCGTTAGATCATCAAAATGTGTTACTTTGAATGACACTTACGGAATTTTTGGTTAACAAGTCCCTTGCGCTACAGACTCACTTGTTAGACAGGGGATTGTCGCAGATGATTAGTGAGGACAGCACCTCAAGCAGCTGGTTCCTGATCCAGATGGTTCTTGCAGGTGTTTGGCTCAGGGCTAGACAAAGGTTCAGACAAAGCTTCACTCATCTTTAATCAAGCCTCCAAAGAAACAGGTTGACTTCAGTTATGAGAAAAATACTCTCTCTCTCTCTCTCTCTCTCTATATATATATATATATATATATATATATATATATATATATATATATATATATATATATATATATAAATACTCACTATTGCATGCTGCATGTAATGGCATTATACTCACATTGAGACTGATTATCAGAAATGTTACCAGGAAAGGTTGTGTTCTCATCAACAGTTGGTGGCAACAGAGTATGAATTAAGAAAAGTCCAAGCCTGTTTGACCAAAGACAAACAAAATTATCTATAATTATATCTATTTTTAACTTTTCCCAGCTGCTTTTTCCCAGGCAAACTATCACTAATTGATATGGCTCCTTGTGGATGTTATGCTATAGGCAGAACACGGGCATAAATGATTCATTATCATTAATAAGTAATTAATTAAGAAGCAAATTCTGACCAAGCCAATTTGTTGTCTTAAATCTTGCACGCAAAAAACTCTAGCACAGCCAATGAGATAATTTGCATTTAGTTCAGCTTATATAGTTATAATGTAATATATAATAATATATTGTTTTTTGTTTTGTTTTTTACATATGTTTACATAGATAAATAAGTATTTTACTTACTTACTTAATATTGAGGGATACACAGTTTGTTTACATTTAGTCTGCTCCAAGAAACTGTCCCAATTTCAAATTTAGCTTCATTTTGCATGGTTTCATGTAAAGGGTCTTTATTTCTGATAGCTACTAATCTCATAACAATCCATTTAGATAAGTCTTAACATGTAAGCAACGCGGCAACAAGTGCAAAAGAAGCAGGTAAGTGGAATGTAAAGTAAATGTTTGTAAATGTTATATTGGTCACTGCATATGTCTGTATATTAAGCCACCAAACAGACTGTCTTTCCATGCCTGCGGATGTCTGCGGTGCTGAAGTGTCCTTGAAGCAGGTATTTGATGATGGTGCAGATGACGGTGACTTTTCTGTGTGTCACAGCAGGATCCTGCAGCAGGAAGAGGAGCTTTGCCATCAGGTCAAGGCTGTGCATGGCCTCAGCGTTCCATGGATCTCCACTGAAAAAGATGGCCACATCAGTCATATGATGGAGAAATCGTGACAAGTCAAATGCTATGTGAAGTTGCCCTGGCAGAGCATTTCCTGTAAACAAATCATGCATGAGTAGAAAGAGGAAGCAAAAATGCACTCTGTAACTTAAGAATCAATACATGTTTACACAAAGCCTTGAAAAGTCAATTTGCAACGACTACACAAATCGGTATAAAGTACCTTGATGATTTCAGGATATCAGCAAAATGATTCAAAACAGACAAGTCGAGACTTTCTGGAGCCTTCTGCCAGACCTATAAATAAAAAAAATTAATTATAAATCACACAGGCCAGGCTAAAAACGATTCAATAATATTAGCCATGTACAATAAAAACAGGTCACAAAGTTTTGCACGGGTACACACAAGTGGGACAATATGATGATATCAAAATGTTAAAGTAACTGATTACAGAGTGTTTTTTGAGGTAACTCCACCAACTTAATAGTATCTTTCAGTTAGATTAACGACACATTTTAAGTTGAGCCAACTCAAAGGAATTAGTAAATGAGCTGCAGATGAAATTAATTTATAAAACATAAATATTTTGCAAGATTTTAAGTCTATGTTCCCCCTTCTAATTTGTTTACTGTTTATTCCCATTTACAGGTAATGACCCCCCCCCCCCATCACATTGGGGGAGAATTTACTATTCAAAGACTCCTGACCTTGGTGGGCTGTAGTGTTGCTGGGATTTGAACTTATAATCTCCTGTCTGAGAAAGGTATATTTATTAAGAACTATGTCTTTTTTGTAGTGCAATGTTACAGCTTGGCACAATGGTCTAACTGCCTGCCAGGAGATCATGCATTCAAATCCCAGAAAGGGCTCAGTGCTTCCCAGTCTGGGGACATCAGGTGATAGGGACAGTTCTAAACTACAAATGGTAATAAAAACAGTAAACAAATTACAGTACAGAACATTAAAAATATTTAATTTACTTTTTTTTTATTTACTTTTAGCTACAGTACATGTACCTATGTTTTTGAAATCAACTTAACACGTATTGTTGACTAAATTGAGATCAAAAAGTACTCTTAATTTAACTTAACACTCTTAATGTAATATGTAAACATTTCTTTTCATTTGTTTTTATATTTTGTAATCATCCTGGATATAGTAACTGTATGTAGTAGCAAATCATTGTATAAACATGTTCTTTTTACAGCAGTTGTTAAAACCTGAAACTACCAGCGATCCAATACATTTGCACAGATTGCTAGCTAAACACAAACACACCTCAAAGTCACAGAGGATGTCTTGGAAAGCAGTGAGGTCATGGATATAAACACTGCCCGTTGCCAGCTCCATGGCGCCCACTATGGCTAAAATAAGCTGGAAGGTCCTGTTGCTAATCAAGTGAGCTTTCATCTTCAGCAGGAAGGCAAAGAGCTGCAAACAGAAACAATGTGTTGCTATGTTTTCTTTTCCAGGCATTTACTGTTCAAATGTTTTAGTGTAGAACAAAACCTTCCACTGAGAGTACCTTATAACCACTGATGCGTTTCATCTCATGTCTCATGACTGGATTTGTGTCTAATGTAGATAGTAAAACTTTTATGGATGCGTACAAAGAGCCATCATCTGATGCCATCGCAACCAGGCTGAGGACAACTGCAGGACCACCAACATACTGGAAACTAGTGGCAGCACTGTTTGCCATAAATGTCCTAACCCCTGCAAGTTGAAGTAGAGGCACAAAGCAAATGTCACAGAATTCTAGGGCATTATTACCAATTCAAGATAATGTATAATAATGGTGTAGGCTAAATATCTAAAAGAATAATTTTCTACCAAAACGACCAATCAGGGCAGCCCCAATAGTTCTAGCAGTTCCACTGAGGTGCTGACTGATATTTCGGGCCAGAAAGACAGGAGTGGAGTTATCCCGTGATGTAATTCCCATCTGTAAGTAAATCCAGTTTAACAGAAACACTAAAACCAGGTGACTGATGTGTAGATACAATACATTAAAGCCAGAACCGATCATATACTGGTACCTCTTTGGCTATAAGACGGCAGTCCACTTCGTTGTACTGGTCTCTGATCTCGGCTATTGTTGTCATAGTGGACACTGCTGGGTTTATTCCAAAGGAAATTCTCTCAGGAGGAACCAGCCTCACTGGAGAGGCTGCTGGTAAAAAGAATAATGATAAAAAAGAAAAATAGATCACAGCTTAAATACCACTGTGCTATGTAATGTTTACTGCAAGGCTCTACAGTGGCACTTCAGTGGCACATTTTGAAAAGTAAAGCAAATACACACCAACTACTTACAATACAATAGTTCTTAAGCCAAAATAGCAGAGACTTTCAGCGCTGCCCTTTACCTACCTTGAACGTCAAGAGCCAGGTAGTTGCCTATGTACTTTGTGCCCTGTGCATACATGATCTCTATAGCATCAGCGCTCAGCACTTCTTCAAAGAGATATGCAGGACCAACTCGCCAGATCAGTGCTGCATGCTGTTTCCATATAGGAGGAGTTCCAATTATTCCACATACGTCAATGACTGCTGATGCATCCATTGCAACGCTCTGCCCAGGGAATGGCTGAATATATCTCATCTATTGAGATAGACGGTAAACTGAGATTGTACGACCCAGTGTGTGGCATGATTTTATAATTATTACACACAAAGTCTGTAAAATTTTAAAGATATAAAAGATCTCCAACACTTATACCAACCTTTGATGTTCCAATGACCTCTCCATTCAGATAAGCAGATACTTTGCAGCTTTTTTTGATGTCTTTGGCCATAGCAACAACAAGGTGATGCCACTGACCTGGCATTAGTTGTTTGGAGACCTTGAAACGCACTGTGACTGGCAGTGTTGTTGGAGTTCGTACCTCAGGCTCCAATATGTCTGTGAAAGAAACACATTTTGTGGTTAGAATAATCCAAATTTGAATTGTGTAGAACAAAATATGACAGCTTTATAGTGGGCAAAATTGCAAAAATATGACATTTTCATCATACAATATATGAATTATTATATTTGATTTGTTTGAGGTTTATATTTGAAATGGACAAATGGTTAAAAAAACTGTTAAATGGTAGATCGAGCATCACATTAAACATAAGTAGCATAACAGCAACTTTTTGTAGGGCAATTGAGGTCTGACAAGTCTAAGGCTGGACACACATGGGGCTGTGGTGCCCTCTGAAATCACAGAGTTTTAATGCAGTGTAAACAAACAGAATTGCCACCTAAGAACTGGTAGGGCTCCTCCTCAGTGGAGATGACCAGGCAGCCGTCAGAGGCAGAGATGCTTACTGAGAGACAGCAGTACTGCTGCTCAGCACGGGACATGTGACGCACCACCGTCAGAAGACGCACAGGGTGCGAGTCGCAAGCCGAGCTGAACCGGCTGATCAGAAACCAGCAAGAGAATGACAAGCCAGCAGAGGGAGGAAAACCCCGACAGTCTGGGAGACAAGAAACAAAGCAGTGACACAGAGACCAGAAAAGCATGGCATTGCATGATCAATTCATTAGGAGCTGTAGGGACCCATGTCCATTTTTGGAGACTAGACTGAAGTCAGACTTGTTTGACAACCCCAATTCCTCACACTCAACTTCATATTTTCCAGTCTCATAGTAGCAAGTTAATTCCTTGGAATGCTAGCCTATCATAGCAACGACTGCTGATGACATAGCATTTCTCACCATTGCCAGTTCCTCCTGTGGAGATGGAGTCTGCACTAACCCCTTTCACTGTGGCGAGAGATGGCAGAAAGAGACATCTGAAAAGACAGAATGAGCTCTATGAGAAAAACTAGGATCAGTCTACAATTACCTACACTGAAATTACATCATAGAAAACAGGTACATCCCAGCTGCGTACTGCACACTAATTCTATAAGGAATATACTATATACTAATCTTAATAGTGTAGGTTTGGTAGGTTAGTACATACGTGCTAATACTATTCTATTTCAATTCATACTAGTACAGAAAGTGATGATGATGCCCATCTTTCTCCTGCTGCTGTCCAGACGTGAGTAGTTCCTTCCTTTTGCGTTTTACATTGCATTGTGAGACAACAGTAATCCATGGAACCCAACTTAACACTTTAACTTTTATCTATAATTAATACTCTAAAACTAAATAGTTTTACTAATTAGTATGCAATTGGGATGCACCCAACATTTTGTAAGGCTGATTTAATTACCACAACTGATGGCAAGAATATAAGAATTCCAACAAAGCCGTTTTTATCTGAAATAGAAGGTTGCTTAAACCCACCCATATCCACTGTCAGTCATGTCAAACTCCACAAATGATGGGGAAACAGACACCTTGTGGGGTCGGAAGCTCCGTGGTGAAGTCATTGAAACAAGGCTGATGATGCGGTGAAGCGGAATTGGTATCCTACTGTTTGAGGATGTCCATAGTAAGCTAAAACTCCTTTTCAAAGACTTCTTGTGACTTTTTTTGTCAGTATCTGCCAGATCATCTGCTTTGTCAGTAAATTGTCCTGTAAAAACACAAAAATAAATTTCAGGAAACTAACATACTGAGCAGTCCTAAAACATTTTGTTGCTGTGACACACTATGATTCTGTCTTTCTTCACATTGGGATAAATTTAAAAGCTTATCATGTAAACTTGCACATTTAGAATGACAAGGTTTTAACCATAAAATGCTAAGAAAATCCAGCATTTTAAATCGATTTTTCTCTTAAAATTATACATGATCCCTGTCAATGCTAATATATTTTAATATGCTGACCGTGGATGTGCGTAGTACCCAAACTAGGAGCAGATTTTAAAACATTATGACAAATCCAAAGTCTTTGAATATATTACCAGTGAGACATTAAAAAGGTAAAAAGGGGAAGAATATGATAACATGCACCATTGGAGAGTGGTGGATCCGCCTCTGAGATGGGGGGAGGGAGACATTTCTCAGTATTACACAGAAGAGGATCTTGTAAACACAGGAACTGTCTAAAGGAAATTGCAAAGTAGAAGGAAAGTAAATGAAAAGTAAAAAAGTACAAATGCAAATTTTTGTTACCTATTGAATGTATCTAAAAATAAAAACATATGAATATATGAAATCCATTTGTAATCCATACAAAATCCTAACACCATAGAGCACACATTTACTGGTTTGGGCTAACCTGAGGCACGTATGGTCTATGGACTGCGAAGCCAGTTTCTCCAGAATGCGCACCACAGGAAGGTGTAGTAAGTGGGCACAGTTGCTGAGGATGTCCTTGCAGTGGGTCAGCAAAGTGACCAGCAGACCTGACTCACACATGATCTGTCTGTTCTGCTCTGACTTCACCATAGACTGTACATGATGGGCTACAGCTAGCTGCAGCTCTGCAGACAGCTATGAAAAAGTGGACCAGAGACACACAGTAACACATCTGTAGAAATGCTTCCACAGACCAAGTTACAACAGCTTAAAAAGGTCTTCAGACTAGATGAATGACATTTTATAAAATAGGCTACTGTAAAATTTGTGTATTTCTGTACTACTAACCTGAGGGTCACTGGAACAGTAAATATGAGGCAGCAGAGTCATGATGACCTTAATTGCTCCAGGGTGCAGTATTGTATGATCACAGGAAAACCTGAGCAGAGAAAATGTCTGTGATGGGTAAGGGAAACAGAAGTGGCATGTTGATGCAACCCCTGGGTAGCCCTGAGGTTAAGTGGCTTGTGAGGAGTACAAAGGCATCATTGGCTCATGATACTGATATCGGAGTTTTGTCTTATCAACCTGATTGTATTTTCGAAACATAAAAATGTAGAATTTAGCAAAGTTGTGACAGAGGTAAAGTAAGGGTGAAAAATGTTATTCGAATTATGAAAATATTCAAGTTAACAAGGTAACAGAAGACGATACCGTGATTGGGTATAAAATGAGGATCCACCAAGGGTTCAGTCTTTGCAAGCAAAGATGGGTTATGACTCACAATTTTGTGCCAAAGTTCATCAATTCAAAAAGAACATTTCTCAGTGAAAGACTGCAAAGACTGTAGGTCTTTCACTGCCTACCGTACATATTAGAAAAGATTTAGGGAATTCTGATCAATCTCAGTCAGGCAGGTTGGGAAACTACTACTGAATGGGAGTGACATTTGAGTCCACGGAAGGCAATAAATATGAAACCATTATGTTGGTGTAATTAATATAGTTGCATGGTTTCAAGAGTACTTCAGAAAACCCTTTTTACCTAACACAGTCTGCTACTGTGAGGAATACAGCAAGAGCTCTATAACGTAAGAGGATGCTATACATCCAGGTCAGATGAACCAAATAACAGATGTAAACGTATGCTGTGATCAAATAAATCCAGGTCTCAGCTTATTTTTGGAAAAACATCCAGATCTGAATCATTAGCCTCGTATCAAGCAAGAAAGGACAAGGAACTCACTTGCAACTGCAACAATTACTAGAGTTTTTGTATTAGAAAAGGTGATGCAACACATTAGTACACATGTCTCTGTTCTAACTTTTTGTATGTTACAGGTAGCTAGTTCTAAACTGCTACATTGTGTTTCTCTTGTTGCTAGTTTACCTTGTTCCCTTGTATATCTGATGCATATTTGCTTGTTATTTGGACTTTTATTTGGATTTTAAAAACATACACTCACCTCCCAGACTCTGTACACCCAGAGGAGATGGTAAGCGCTGCGTTTCTAATCCGGCCCTGAAAGTCCTCTTCTCCTACCCTGAGGCCAGTGGGGGTCGGCTGACTCTCCTCCACCTCTGTGGTCTCCTGCAGCCCAGAGCACAGGTCCACAGCCATGCTGACCCCTGTACCAAACTGCTCCAGAAAGTTCAGCAGCCTGATGCAGTCCTGTAGGTAAGTTTGAGCAACACAACAATATGATATTTCAATTTTGAAGCAGGCAAAAAAAATGATTTCCAAGTGGCACAGCTGTTTAACTGTTTTTAACGTGGCGATAAAAAGTTATTACGTTTATTGTTTGTATACTGACTTAATATATCCCAGACAGACTAAATGTAGTGAGATGTATTATGTGTTGTGCAAAAAAATGTATTTAAGCATCATGTGTCCGTATATATATCTTCTATATTGCATTGTCCTACCTGCAGGGTGGTGGGAAGAGGGGACCCAGAGCTTTCAGCCACCTCCACAAACTGACGGAAGCTCCTGCGACACGAGTGAGAGTCTGTGGCTACGTCTGCCTCTATTGGTACCCTGCCTTGGAAGCAGCCCAGCTGAAGCAGAGCCTCAGCCAGTTTCTCGTAGTGGCCGGTGGTGTGGAAGAAGTGGGCATTGACAGGATGCAGGTGCACGGTCAGGGCGACAATGTGCAGGGAAAGCAGTAGCAGCTCCATCAGGCTAGAGTGACTGAG
This sequence comes from Salminus brasiliensis, assembly GCF_030463535.1. Taxonomy (NCBI): domain Eukaryota; kingdom Metazoa; phylum Chordata; class Actinopteri; order Characiformes; family Bryconidae; genus Salminus; species Salminus brasiliensis. Next base: position 31,682,455 of record NC_132881.1, on the reverse strand, counting down.
AGAGGCCCACACCCCCAGCGGCCGCTCCAGTAGAGCCCCATTCATGTCCACTACCATGGACAGCAGACCATTGAAGCCACCCGCTGTGCGGAAAGCATTCCAGCTATTTGGGTTGTCTAGCACTTTTAGGATAGACTGTGAAACAGAAGTATTTAAGGATAAACAATTACAAAATGTTGAATGCTTTTTCTGAATGTGAACAAAAGGTTTCTCCAGGTCAGTCAATGTCAAGAATGGAAATAAAATGGTGATGCTGAAAATGCACTGATAAATTATATATCACTCTAACAAAGGGGGGGCTTAGGAGTGGGCTTCGAGTTTCATGGGGCTTAGCAGAAATTGGTTTAGTCTTTATTCAGTTTACCGCACTAATACATCAAAGAGCTAATGTGTCAAAATGAAGCCCAAAACTAATTAGGACCAATAGAAGTAATCAGAATAGCTTTGACATTTTCCACACAGTGGTCGGGGTGAATCCAATTGCTACCTGCTTTAACCCAGTTACAGTGTAATAGTCTGCAAGTTAGTATTCTTGTACTTGAATCAAAAAAATGGACATGTACAGTAAGTGGCTAATTCAGTTACACATAATCACATTTCTTTCACATTCACTGATCTGATATTGCTCATAATTTTTGGTGTGTTGCACCGCCAGGCTGCGATCCTAATCAAATCGAGCCCGAGTTAACAGCTAAACGTATATTAGCAAATCAATCTGAATTTGGGCTGTAATGTGATCAGGCTCCCAAAGGCTAGGATAATAAATTCACATACTTATTATGCTTTAAACTTGTTATAATTTGTTAAAATTAGGAATAAAATCTGAATGCGGAGGTAGCCCCCCCAAACTTTGAGCTCAACTCAGGATACAGCCCCTCCTCTTTCAGCACAAGCTGACTCCCACCAACCCTTGACATGAGTGTGGGGAAGAGAGAAGAAGCAGTGAGAGTGAGAGAGAAAGTCAAAATGCAAAAGACTAATACAAGAATGACCAAACATGGGCGTGGGGGGGATTGGGGGGGGGGGTTGGGGGGGAGTGACATACCTGCAGCAGATCCAGTTTGAATCGCAGTTCAGTCTCAGTGGAGGAGCAGAGAGCTCCTATAGCAGTGCTCATGTACTCCTCTGGGTTCATCTCAGAAAGCTGCTCCAGAATGCACAGAGCTGGACCTCGGAACTGCTCATCATTCAGAAAGATCTTTATATAGGGAATCATTCCCAAGTCCCTTATAAGTGCTAAAACAGCCAAAGGAGAAACCTGTGGTTATACTCTTTATACTCTGTAGTTATTCTCTATACAAACTATAGTCTATACAAACTAGCTAAGGATATTTTCCTGAGTAAACAGCAAAGCACTTTTGTAAGTCGCTCTGGATAAGAGCATCTACTAAATGCCATAAATGTAAATTATGTTAATGTAGTTATTTAAGTACACAGCAGGCTAACTATACTAGTTGTGAAATTGAGTTTTTATGTTTTACCAAGAGATAACAGAGAATAATACATTTATTAACGCAGAACCATAGAGCTGAACTAAATGTGTAAACGTACTGAATGTTTCATAATGCAATTCTCATATTTAGATGCTCCTGAAGACATGACTGATCAGGTTTGTTAAATTTGTGTTAAATTCGTTCGTTGCCACTATGATTGGTAAAGCCTTGCTGCTTTGCCATCAGCGATTGGAGGCGCTCTCTCCTCTCATCGCTCTTTAAGCAATTCTGTTAAGGCGTCCGTTAGCTGGTGCGGCGGAGCTGGGGACCCAGCGCTTTTCTCTGTGTGTGTCGGCTGCCTGGCAATGCCATATCAGAGACATTTCGAAAAGAGGAGACGCGTGTCCTTATCTTTGCAGTGCGTATTGCTAGGGTTAGGGGGAGCTTTGAACGGATGGGTTAATTGGCAGTACCAAATCCGGAGAAAAAAGGAAAATGACCTAAAATCTAATTTATTTAAAAAATAATCTTCCTGCTTGGAGAAGAACGCTAACTGCTATTTTATTTCCTCCGACCATAAACAGTTAGATTGGCTAGCATCATGCTGAGTGATGATGAGTGAATAGAGCAAAACCAATTATGCTCTCATGGATTCTTAGCAATGGGAGCCTGAGGCATCACCAGAGATTGAACTTGCGACCTCCTGATAGAATAACATGTTTTTAAATTTGAACAATGTCTAATAAAACATTAGTATTTCTCATAAACATATAAAAAACACAAACTTATATTCACTATACCTGTATTTCTGACAGATCTCATGGCTAGAGCTGACACCACATTTAACATGTTTGTGGTGAGTTGCCTTTCACAGTCCTCCACTCTCAGCTCGTCCTTGTTCACTGTGTGGAAAAGAAATCTCAGAACAGTGCTAAAGATTTCAACACCTATACACACTAAAAATCACACAGAGAAACATAGGCTTTACCTGTGATGCCAGCCTTTCTCAGGATCTTAGCTCTCCTTCTTAGCTCCACCAGCAGCAGCTCCATCAGGCCACCATCAATCAGCACTTCAGAGAGCAGGCTGCTGCGCATGACAAGGCCATGGAAGCACTCCAGAGCGGCCATGCTGAAAGCTTGTGAAGAGCCCTCCTTCAGCATGGCCTGCACCTTCTTCAGTGTGTCATGGGGGATGTAAGAGAGATGAAAGACTACCATCTCCAGCAGCTCAAAGAAGAGACGGTGGATAGTCGCAGGCTTCTGCCACACACACTCAGCCAGCTGGGCCAAACACTGCAGGGTCCACTCCAGCAGGAAGAAGTTGGCCTTGTCCCATGACCATATCGTTTGCACTGTACGCAGGATCTGACTGCAGGTCAATGCGCTGCCTGAACGTAGGAAGGAGGCCTGGATGATTTGAAAAGCTCGGAGGTTCTTCACTGTAGAGCCTGCAGAAGGAAATTACAGAAGGCCAGAAACCAGTTATTAAATTGAAGACTGAATAAGTAAAGCAGATCATGCAAAGTTGCCCAGGTTTATTCAGCCAAGTGTCAGAGAACAGGGCACAATTTCACACATATTATAATGTTGGGTTCCTTTGTAATTTTCAAAACATATGTGACTTGTATTTCTGTTCTGGCAATGCTGGAAAGTGATTTACACCTACAGTGAGAGTGCCATGACATTACAAACACCTCTGGGACAATATACATGAGAAACTCTGCATTTAAATCAAGTTATGCTCTCATAGATTGATTGAAACTATGTTATTTGGCATACACGAACAAGCACAAAGATTAGAGACCCACATCCACAATCAAATATTTGTATAACACTGTCAGAAGATTACAAAAAGACTGTTTGACTCCCTGGACAAAAATGCATTGATGTTTAGAGTAAATAAATATATAAGTGGAGGGTAATGTGATTGAATTTCACCCTTAATTAAAATCACATCAGAGCCAAATGGAATCAAGCTAAAAAAGGGCCATGTTTGCCTCTCTCTGGAGTGAGGTGCTCTGCTTGGTGATGAATGGTGGACTCCGGTATGGATGAGGAGAATGGATGCAGGGCATCTTAAGTAGGTTACTGAGGAGGGCTACACTTCATCATCTTGGACATAATTGCCTTTGCCTTGTCGTTAACATGAGGTGGTGGCGGGGAGATGCAGCGAGGTGTTCGGCATCAGCGGTGCATCCTTCCGTACCTTTGGTCAGGGCGGGGTCGAACTTGAAGCCTGGTGGCTGAGGGTTGTTCACGCAGAGGGCCACCTTTAACTCTGCCTTTCCAAACAAGGTGAACGAAGCAATAAGGGCCAAGAGGTCTTTCACAGAAGAGAAATGTTCCTCCGCCGTTTCCTCCTCACAGCTAAAAGAGAAGCAAAAGGTGGTACTGTCTTTGTTCATAACCAGGTATATATTTTCACAACTTTGACCACAACAGAAAACCAAATGCAGACATCAGGCAGGACGTGTTTGGTAGTAGATTTAGATTTAGTTTTTCACTAAAGCTGTAAAGCTAACAAACCTAACACAGTTATGCCCTAAATTAGCGCTGTGACTACTGCTTTGAACCACAAGTTAAAGAAAGTTAAACTGTGTATTCTTTAGCAAAGTTAAATAATGACAGTTCGTTACACAGATACTCACTATACTCAATATATTTACGCCCACAAAATTTACTGAATCCCAGCCAGAAAAACTAGTACAACCTCAGCATGTGACAAAACAAAAGCTGGGGGGGAGCAGGAATCCACACAAGGCTAAAAGCTAAAACCTTTACAATATCTTTTGTCCCCCTAAAGTCCACTACCTCAAAAATAAACTGGAATACCTCAGCTGACTACCATACTGCTGCTGTCCGTACAGTACTTTACAAGGTAAAGTGCTGGCTTATTTTTCTGAGACTTTTAAAGGTTAGCGAGTTTTACTTTGGGAAAATAACAGGGTTGTAAATAGACCAGTTTCTTGTTAAAGACATTTTTCTCCCAAACCAAAGTCACATACTTAATATTTTTAAATCGAAGGACACCTTAAACATGCATGTATTAATGCAACATATAATGTAATGCATCATAAAATTTTATATAGTACAGTAACCAGTCCCTTTATGAGTTTGTTTGCTCTGATCTGAATCAGTTAAAAGAGTTTGTAAACTTGGAGCTTTTTCCCCTTGGTCTGGTTTGTTTTCACATGGAAAAATTCAATTAAAAAAAATTCAAACATGTCACAACAAACCATGTGAGAATGTTCTCTCCGCTTATTGGTCAGACCTGTCTAAAGAAAATATAGGAAGAAGGTCCTGTGTTCCTGACTAGTGCATTATTTCTGTGTATTTGATCATATCTGTAGTGCTTATCTGGGCAATATACCAGGTTAACACCTGGCTATGGGAGCAGTTGAGCTCAAACTTGCAAACTTTTGATATTTATTTAAGCAATCACAATTTTGACAGTTCCTAACCCATAACATTCTTAAAGATTCTGCTAGAAAATCAAGAATTACAGGCATCACAAGCCTGTGAAATTCTGGTCTGTCTAATTACTTGTTAGCTGCATTAGCTGCATTAACCTCCAGTGCAATTCTCTAGAAGCAAACATTGTAAATTAGATTATTAGAGTTCAAAGCACAGAATGTTCAGTAAATATATATATATATGTGTGTGTGTGTGTGTGTGTGTGTGTGTTAAAACGGACCTGTTGAAATCTATGCCAACTCTATGAATGGGCAGGTGCTAAAGGGTACCAGCTCTCTCAGTAAGATGTCAGAGACCCTTAGATAATGTTTAGCCAGGAGGAAAAAGAATCCCACAAGTGTGGCCATGAGTGTGTAAATAAACAGGTTAGGTTGGGAGGTCTCGTCCTGCAGTGACCTTGCCATGAATAGAAGCCGACAGTCAGCCAGCCGCTGAGAGGCTGCATGATCAGTAATGAGATTGAGTTCAATTTACCACTGATCTCATTACAACTTCCTTCATTATTAAACACTGAGGAATGCAGAGAACCTGGCAAAAGAAAGCCAGAGCGTGGGAGGGAGGGTGGGTGAAGGAAGGAAAGTCCCAAAGATTTCAACAGAGACCTCAGTCGCTCTCAGCAGACACTTTAATCCCAAGAGGATTTGTTAAGGGTGATGACAACATTAAAATGAAATTACATTCAGATTATACTGAGCAAGCTAAGAGCTTTGGATGTGTTGTTCTTTAAGCAGTGTAGAATGAGTTACCGTGTCATTATAGCCTGGAGAACTGCATAGCCATCGTTGTTCTCAAACTCTTCAAAAAGTGCAGGGTTGACAGGGTAAGAGTCCTTCACAAAGCTGAAAACACTCACAGCAACCTCTGCTAGGACAGGCCCAGGGACTTGATGGCTCATTTTCAGCATATTCTGGATGCAGATCTTCATACAGTTCTTAGCTAAAGAGAAGACATACAATGTATATGAATGAATTAACTTATATTCACACTTTACAGCCAAAACAATGTGGACACATCTCCAAATTAGAGTTCAGGTATTTTAGCCACACCCACTGCTAATAGGTGTCATAAGATGCCACAAGTCAAATCATCAAATGTGTGCCCTGCTAGATCTGCCCTAGTGCTATTACCTACCACAAGGTGGTAGACCATGCAGAATACCTGCATAGCAGAACCACCAACTGCTGGCATACATAGCATGTAAGAATCACCTGTCTTCTGTCTCATCACAAACTGTTATTTGCCTTTTTCTAGTCATTATGAGAGCAATCCAGACATGCAGGGTTGTCTAAATACTGTTGTGACAGTCTGTTCCAAAAGTTAGCAAACGTTCAGACATCTGAATTTTTTGCAAAAACATCAATATTCACCCACCAGGCAGTTTACTGCTCATCTTCATACCAATTGAGCTCACTGGACTTAGTACCATTTCAAGTCATTTCTGAACTTGAACTGCTTAAAGTTAAAACTACACTATAAGTCCATATATTTGTGGACACCCCTTCTAATGAATGCTTTTAGCTACTTTGCTACTACATTGCTAACACATATGTGTAAATTCACACACACACAGCTTGTCTAGTCCTTGTAGAGAAGGACTGCCAATAGAATAGGACACTCTGGAGCAGATAAACATGAACTATTGCAAATTAGGTTACACATTAGCAAAATGTACAAATGGTCAGCTGTTTGACCATAAAACAAGCACAATTTAAATAGTGCAACACAAATTCACAATTTTAATGACCACTGCAGTCTCAGAATTATATAACCCCTTCATGACAAGTGTCTTTAGTACTAAGGAGAGCACCCTACTAGAGTTCACTAATATTCTTGGGTTTGTGTGCTGCAACTGCCTTCTTAATCCAACCATAGATTTTTTTATAGGTTTTAAGTCAGACGACTGTTACGACCACTCCAGAATCTTCCAGGACTTCTTGTGAAACCAAGCCTTGGTGGACTCTGAGGTGTGCTCGGGATAATTGTTCTGTTGAAAGGTCAAATGATGTCCAGGCTTCAGTTCTCTCACAGATGCATACAGAATGTTTTCTCCTTTTCATTTCTTAAAACTTGATTGCTTCCAGTGCCAGATGAAGCAAAGCAGCCCCAGACCATCACCAAGCCACTGCCACATTTCACCTTCGGCAGGGTGTTCTATGTAGTAGTATATGCTTTATCCAGACGTACCACTGATCCATAGGCCCAGTTAGTTTCATCGCACCACAAAACAAAATTCCTCATCTTCTTTTTTTATATGGTTTTGAGCCGTTTGGACTTTTCTTCTGATTTTGGGTCAGGTGTATGGGCATGGAGACCAGTGTTTAGTACATGCCTTACTGTGCAAACTGAAACCAAATCTTGCTGCAGGTTACCTAAAGGTTTTTGATCAACTGCCTCCTCAGGAATTTGGTGGCAGCCAATGATCGTTTCTTCTTTCTGACATGTCCAGGTAAAGTAGCCAGTGTTCCTTAAAGTATGAACTTGCAAACTATGATTACAATCTCTGGGAACATACAGTGCCTTTGCTATCGTTCTGTACCCTTCTCCTTGTTTGTGCAACGTGCTGGACAACTCTCTTGACTTAGACATATTTTTTCAATTCAATTAAATTCAATTCAATTCAAAATATATTTATATAGCGCCTTTCACAACAAATCACAAAGTCCAGGTCGACACCTGTTATGAGCAAGCACCACAATGGAGGTGGTAGCAACAGTGGCGAGGAAAAACTCCCTCACACTAGAGGAAGAAACTTTGGGAGAAACCAACACTCAGTCTGAGGAACCCATCTGCCTTAGGTCGACCCACACAGCACAAACAAACAAACAAATAACATTACATTTTTTAACATGCAATCAAACATTACAGTCAACAAACCTCTAGGAAATCTAGTTACCTGACATGTTTAATCTGTAGCACACCTGATGCAACTAATGAAGCCCTTGATTTGCCAACTTATTTTGCAAATGTGTGCTCTTATGAGGGATTTTATTCAGGGGTTGAGAGGGGAGGGAATAAACATTCAAGTAAAGATCTCCTTTTAGTCCCATTATTTCTCCTAAACACAGTTCAGTCCAGCAATTTTCTCTCTTTTTGTGCAGACTGATCTAACCCCTCAGGTGAATGAGATTCATCTCCTCATTCCTTTTTAAAGTGCGTTCAGCAGTTGATCAGAGCTTTTCTCCTAATGGAGGCTTAGAAAAAAAAAAGTTTTAGAAACCAGTAAAACAATATTGAGATCTGCTTTATTTCTCATCAGACTTTGGGAGTAGTCATTAAAAGTGGCATTTTGCATTGAATTTGGAGAAACCATTTGTTATTCTTATTGTAAAACAGTTTGCAATGGGGTTAAATATAATATATATATATATATATATATAGCTTGCTGTTCATCCAGCATCTACAATGATGTAATCAATCACACAAAAATAACCACTAGCACGCTGTCTTTTGCCTGACAACATAACATTATGTCCCTATTTCAACTATTGGATTACTCATTTCAAATGAGATCATGTCCAGTGGAGATCCTTCTGTGGAAAAATATGTGACCACAAACAAAATTTACATAATCAGCAGTTTGGAACAGTTGAGTGAATCAAATGAGTTTCCCCAATATCATGTGAAAGCACATTGAAGAAGTCATCTTAACAGGGTTGTCATGTGTTTACTGCCTGTCCTTTATCCCTATCAAATAATCAAACAATCATTCAACTGGGAAAAACTGCACACTGCAATCTTTCCAGCCCTCTGCTAATAAAAGTTGACCTAGTCCTATTTATGTTTGGAAAACAATACTCTGATCAAATAAAATAAAGAGATCATTAAGAGACCATGGCTAAATGGAAATGGACATAAAGATACAATTACAATTTACAAAGTAATGGCATCCAACTACACTGAATATTGAATTATGGAAACTCTGTTCCGAAAGATGGTAGTGAAAAAGGAAGTGAAAGAACGTGGGCCTTCAGACAATAGTATACATACATTGTCAAAAAACACACACTGTCCCCTGATGGATTTTAAGGGGAAAGAAAAAGCCAAGGTTTAGAATAAAGGCTTAGAGGAGTGTGTGGGAGGTGGTATGTGTACGTGCCTGTAATTGTGCAAGTATGTATATGTGAGAAAGTTGGGCTGACCTTGCAGTGCAGGGACGGTGTTTGGCACCTGGGCTGCTGACACAGCCCTGAGCACGCGCGAGGCCTGTCTTCGCCATGAGGAGCTGCACTGGTCCCACAGGGAAGTAAGAGCGATTATCACACACTGCAGCTCCTGGGTCTCCACTAGCTCTTCCACAAACTGCACCTGCCTGCACAGCTGCAAAATCACCTGAAAACACACCACAGCCATCCACAGGCTTTTTATACAACACACATCACTGCTGTAAAGTATGGATTCACTCTCCACTCTCCACTCTCCAAAGTTCAACTAATATCCAGAATACCTGTTTTAGTTTTTGTCTCCTCGCAGGTCCTGTCCTTTCTTTATCCTGCCCACCTTTGTCTAGTCAGTGTTTATATATTCTTGTGTTTGCCTTTGTTCCCTCCTGTTATCATTTGTGTTCTGCCTTGTGTTCCCCACAAGTTCTTATTTCCTGTTTTAGCTAAGTTCAGTTTGGAACTTTCCTTTTCTTTATTGTGTTTTCATAGATATCCCAGCTGTATGGATCGCAACCCTAAAAATAACTATTTGCTTTACTATTTGCAATACATCCAGTATCTAGACCTAGTTTCTAATACATAAATCAAATTAAACAGAAGACAATAGTGAATACGAATATGTTGCTGCTAATACATTGTTTTATACTGCAAGTGATGGCAAACCTCTGAATATCTTGTTAAAACTGTACCTGAATAAAAATGTCCTGGAATGAGCATGTGGCATCCTCCGTCTCATTGTTGGTTTTTCTTGGAGGGAGTGCTACAAACAGATAGAGGCACTTCACTAAAGCAGCAGCCAGTCCAGTCTCAATTGCAGCATTCATTCCCTGTCAAAGAAATCAGTTATCATCAATAAGACCATTTCATTAAAACAACACAGTCTTACTGGCTTCAATTTTAGCCTGATGCAAAGCTCAGTGGCAGTAAAGTAAGACTTAATAGGTCCTTAAACTGTTCTCCAATTTCCATCTTTTTGAATCAACCTCTAAAAGCCCATGAGAATCTTCCGATAACAAATTTCACCTGTGTTACAACTAAGGCGTTAATGCAGATCTTCTGCATTACATAAACATTTCCTAATATCCTAGCAGCAAGCACATCTTAAGTGATAAGCAAAGCAAAATAATCAAAGCATTCATGCAAACATTATTATGATGAAAGTTATGCTATAAGTCCACAAGAACATGTGTAGCATAGGCTATATATCAGATTACCTTATTGTAAAACTATGAATGTACTGGTCTAATATCATACAGCTATATAGAGAACCAAGAAAGACGGAAAGATGTAGAACTCCACATGAAATACATTATATGGGCAAAAGTATTGTAACACCTGCTCATTAATTATTTATTCTGAAATTAAGGGTATTAAAAAGAGTTTATCATGCGTTTGTTGGAGTAACTGTCTCTACTGTCCAGGAAAGGCTTTCTAATAGATTTGCGAGCACAGCTGTGAGGATTTGATTGCTTTCAGCAACAAGAGCTTTCATAAGGTAAGGATGTTGGATGATCTCCACCCCACCTTATTCACAACTTATTCGAGAAGTATGGATGCCCCATTATTCTAAAGAACACAGTTCCACTGCTTAACAGCTAAATGCTGGGGGCTTTCTCCTTATGCCTTATACTTTAGCCCACACCTGTAATCACTGGTGCCAATAGTTTCATCTTTATCTTCTTCAGAGAGTCCTATTTTATTTTATTGTATTTTTTTTTTACCATGAACAAAACAGGTATAGTAGGTATGCTTTGGCTAATCTGCTTACTGGCATCTGCACTTAGAGCTATGCCTGTGAACTTTCACTTTTGTTACAAACACTAATAAGTATTTTTCAATGTTCATTTGTTCACTTTTTCAAAAACCTTAATATAGTCTAGTTAGCAAGACAACTCAATAACTAAAGCTCAGACCTTGCACAAAGCTCTAATGAAGTAACTGTATACTGATAAACTAGAAACACCTATGAAGCCAAACTCCCCAAACATTATGGTGCCCTGAAGGAGGAGTGTGTAAAAGTGTCATAAAGATTGATTTGATATGGTATTTTAAACTGTGGAGCATATCAAGGGGCATGTCAAGGTGTCTTTGATCCCAAACATGATGGAGGGCACTGTAGCTTCCCAACTTGCACCAGTAGAGCACATGAAAGGGGGACAGTTAAACATGCAATGCAGCACTTAATGTTTTATTACTAGTTAGTATTAAAATATATCGTCATCCGGTTAAGGGGAATGGGAAATACTTTAATAACCAAAAAAAAAAAAACTGACCAATTTTATATTTTATATATATATATATATATATATATATATATATTATATAAGTTTTCCCAATTATGCATTATTTCAATAAATATTTCATATTTCAATAAATCCAAATAAACATCATCTAAATGTTGACTATTGTATTGAAACAACCCACACTCTACTATTCCACAGGAAAAAATTAAAAACTTAAAATGTGACATCACACACTTTGCATGTGAAGGAAGCATTACTGCATTACTGGTTTGTTATAGTAACTAAATAAGATGTAACTCGGTGTAATTTTTGTACCTCAAGAAGGGGGTCTCTTTAAGAAAGGTAATACTGCAGACTTACAGTGTCACTGGTAGGCAAAAGCGAAATGGACTTCAACAGCAGCCATCCTTTGCAGCTGCTTTGTCCTGTGTGGTTAAAAAACTGCTGCAACTCATATCGTGCTTCTTCTGTTGTAAGCAAACACAAACATAACACAGAGATTAAAAGCCTTTCACACCTTTCGAAGTAATAGTGAAGGAAACATTTCAACGGTTAAATAAAACTGAATTTTATATATAATCATATCTAGATGGTATTTAAAATTAAAAATGAGAGTCTGGTACATCAAATTATAACCATAAACAGTGTTGTGTACTGCTTCAAGAGAAAAACCTACACAGGTAAAACAGAGCTGGAAAACCCCAAAACTGTTTTGTAACAGTTAAGATTTGTTTTACTTACACCCCTAAAATGTACATACCCTCAGGCTTAAAATCTAAAAAGCTAACACTAGGCTGACCAAAGCAAGGACAAATGCTGTTATCCAGCGCACTGGAGCTCTGGTAGCTACTAAATGATAACACTAGGCTGACCAGTTACAAACTCTTTTCTTCTAGCTGACCGCACATCATGCCACCTGGAAACTGAGAGGAGCCAAAGAGCTCAACAACACTATTCAGTAAAACTCGGTAATAATTACGAAAGAGTTCGAGAAAAGTTTGTGTTTTTGTTTGTGTTACAGTTTTAAGATACGTTAGGTTAGGATAAGATTTACTTTGTGGTTACAAGAAGAGCTCTCCATCTTTTTTTTCATGAACCCACCATAAAATAGGCAAATAACTGGGTCTTTAATGGGCACATACTTACTACTTACTTAAAAAAGGCATACTCACATACTTACTATTTTTCATATAACATCAAAATACTTAATGCAAAATACTTAATTAATGCAAAGTTTGGCAAGTTTTTTAAACTTTAAAATGTACTTTACACACTCATACAGTGTGAGTATACATACAGCATGCATGCAGTTTAAATGTGAACCTCTTCTTATCTCATAAAAAAGCAGAAGTAGCTCTCTTTATTACAATGCATCAGTACCCACTCTCATTAGTCATTTCATTTGGCTGCTAAAAACAGCCCCTAGCCCACCTACACCCGCACATGCTTCACTGTGAGCTGACAGTCCTGCACATGCCACACATGCCTGACTGTAAGTGAATCATAGTTGATTGCCGTCAGCCTAGCTAAAGGAAGAAGATGTGTATACCTGCTGGTCTTCCTGCTACTCTCTGCTGTACATGACACACCAGTGCCTCTCCAATCTGACAAGCCAAATCCTGCAGGTCCAAGTCCTCAACGGCACTGTTGCTTTCAGATACCTTACAGAGAACACAGACAGGGAAGTTAAAGCATGTATTTGAGGAACTGGTGAAAACACAAGAATATACACACTTCCTTTGCTTCCAATAGAAAACATATTTTGAACCTTCCTAATCTTAAAACATCAACTGCTTGTGTTTTCTGTGGATGAGAACGAAGCACTTGCATAGAATACAGAACATTTGCATTTAACCGAAAGAGCAGACGCATCCATGCACACACTGGACGCGCTAGCAAAAACGCAGATGGCTGTTTCATTTCTCTATTGTGAGACAGCACATGACCTTTCCAGGCAATATGTTCTTTCCAGTGGAGCTTGAACTGTGTGTTGTAGCTCTCTTGTGTTGGTAATTCCCAGTTGGAATGCCTAACTGGGTAAGTTGTCACATGGGCATTAACCCCCACATTGAGAATTAAAGGCACATGTCTGTAAGCAACGGTCTCACAAGGTCAATCACTCCTGGTTTTACACCAGAGGAAATGCAAGTGTGCTTACTCTAAGGTGGTGTTATGAAAGGTGGTGTTGCCCCAATGAGAGAGTGAGAGTTCAGTAAATAGTAGACTGTCTGACAATCCTGTATAAGATCTACTGATACACTAGATTTGTTGAATGAGGACAATAGGACCCATGATTACAAGAGAATAACTGTGAACACTTATGCGGATTAAAACCAACCATGAACCAACCATGAATGACTTTTTGTTTGGACTTTTGCTTGGAAGATTTTTCTCTAAAGGTCTAAACTTCACTGCACTTGATGTAAAGGTTTTTTACCAATCTGACAGTTCTTCACACTCACGCATCTCTTCTACAAACATTGTTCCATTATGGAACCAACACTGGCTCTTCTATGGCATTGTAAAAACCCTTGTAGCATCTTTATTTTCAAAAGTGTCTCTTTCATGGGTCTCGTGACAATGTTTTCACACCCCACCACCACTCCATCTCTTCCCCATTACTCAGGCCGGCCTATGTCTTAGTTTTACTTTGTCTGGCCTTCTAGCTCAAAGCAAAAGCCACCCAGAAATTCAGGCCAATTCAAGTTCAGGGAGGTCTCAACCCTTCTAGACAACAAAGCTAAATATCATGAGAGATACTGTGTATGGTGAAAATGGCTTCACATATTCTAATATTATATTTCTGACGTATTTGTATTTGATGTATTTTATCTAGAATACATTTACATTCCACATTTATTTTCTTTACTCACACAAATGATACATTACATGACACTGAAGTTCTGATATTTCCAAAGTTGCATCTTTTCTTGTGTGAAATCATGGCTTTTCCCAAGTTTCCTCTGAAAGGGGGCTACAGAGGACTCTAAGTTTCCAAACATGATGTCACCATGTTGTTTAATTAATTCATTTGCACGCTAAACATGCTTGTTACCTGAATAAACAGGGGCAGAAGGAGGTCAAGCTGCTGCTCTTTGTGTTCAGCCGCTGCCTGGCTCAGCAGTAAGAGCTGCTGCCGGAGAGCTGTGACTGCGTTTGCGTCAGCGCGTGTGTCCTCCTGTCTGGCAGTCTCTGTCTGGGCTTTGTCTCTCTTCAGCTCCAGGCTCTCTGCGATCTCCCCAGAGGCGCTTAGCTCCCCGGTCTCCTTATTGATCCTCTCCATATCTCCACCAGCTTCCTTCAATAATTAGGTCACAGGATTACAAACAGTTCTTTATACATAACAGTTAAAATATGGCACACAGCTAAACTGCATGTCAGACAGTGCAGAAACAACTACAATGTCCACAAATAAAACAAGAGTATAAGATATGAAATGTGAACAGTTCTGCAAATACATTCCAGTTCCTGTTTGAGGCTGCTGTGTGAAGGGCCTTAGAAAATTTATACTTTTTTTCATGCTATGCAGAGCACAGTGTAATAGTACTATCACACACAGAGAGTTGCAGACAGCATTATTTGGTAAATATCATTTTAAAACAGCATATTTATAGCCCCCCAAATATATATTTTTTCACATCCTCTCCCCAATGTAGTCAAATTTAATTCCCACCCACTAGGGGACTCCCCAGTGTACTACCAGTGATGGGAGGAGAACAATAACTGACATAACATCTTTACATCAGTTAACAGACATCGCCTAGTATTGCGTGGAATGATAAAGGGAAGCCAATTATACTTACTGGGCCTCTAGGCCATGGATGGCTGTGGCATCACTTTAACACATTTTATCTAGAATACATTTACATTCCACATTTAATAAAAAAAAAAATAACACTTGATTTTGATGATCCAACACAGACACGTTGCAGATTATCTGCTAATCATTAAATAATATTTACCTAAATTAGGGGCGGGCAATATAATAATATTTTGACAATATATGATTGTGATACAAGCGAGCCTATCATGTATATCACCATTGCTTAAAGATTACTGACCAACTGCATATTTTATTATAGAGAGTGTAATTAGTGCTGTTTAATTAGATTAAGTGCAGTAGATTTTGAATACGAATCACTGTACTCAGTATGGGAGATAATTTGAGTCTGTTGCTACTCATGCATTCTGTCTGCATGCCAAAATATTGATAAATATAGTGTATCTTGAAATTGTATTAAACTTTTGTGTTAGAATATTTTTACCATATCACCCAGCCATAATATCTAAATATCTATCTAATACAACGACACTAAAAATTAAATGTAATTGATAATCTCAAACTTAATCCAAAACCCAACCCCAAACCTGTGGAGAGCTGAGTTGCAACAGACTGTTTGTTAACAAATTGAGCATTAAAAATAAGCTTTCGCTGAAGTTACTTCCACATAAACCTAATAAATGTGGTAATAATAATGGTATGTTTTATTAATGAGGAATTGATGTAAACATTTGATTGAAACCCATTTCACATTATACTTAATAATAGATTTTTTGTCAACAGGAGAAAAATTCCCATTCCTAGAAATAGAACACATTTGCACTATGCATGCCACCTAATTCCCTGAGTTTTGCACATTTCTAAAAGAACAAGGGCTTGCTTGTTCTGCAAGTTTCATTTTAAAAAAAGGCATATGACTAACATTACTGCATTAGAGTCATGTAAAGGGAAACTGTGTATAATAATGCTGTGACCAATAAAATGCTCTATACCAGGAAAATAATTTAGCCAGGCTTCCTTGTTTTTGGTTTCTGACTAGTTGCACCTCCGCATGTCAGAGCAGAACTGGTAATGCAGGGCACTGTCAAAGGCACATACCTCTGAGGCTGATCCACACTAAGCAACTGCAAGAACAATTGTCGTTGCCCAGAACAGTCCCGCTCAGTCCCACATGACAGGCAGTATCAAGCCCTGTAATACCCTGAGCAGCAACTCACAGCAAGAAACACAAGTTGTGGCTGTTTTTACAAACGTTTTGGAAATGTGACACTAACCTGCTGCTTTGTAGGAGGCATTCCTTTTTGCTCTCTCCTATCTGCGGGACAGTCCAGCTGTGGTGAGATGTTTTTCCTCTCTTCCCATCTCACAGCTCTCAGTGAGTGGCCGGTTGGGGCATGTCTGTTAGGACCTTACCTCTAATCCAGCACTGACTAATCTGCAGTGGGTGCCTGAACTTTGCACAAAGAGAAACTCTTACATCAGCTGCAGATGGTCATGTGCCTCACTTCCTAGAGAAAAAAAGAGAAGTGGAGGAGGTTTTTTTCTGCTTTTCTGTCTCTGAATCACACCTTTAGGCTCAAAAGAGGATCACTAAATTACAATAAAAATTTAAAAAAAAGAAAAATAACTCACCGCCCCCAAATTAAAGTAAACAACTTAGATAAGCAAAGAGAAATACATCAGCTCTCATATATCATGAAAACACTGAGTGTAATGAATGCTGCAGGTTTCCAAACAATGTTTCCAAACAAAAGGTTTATACATTTCTGAATATTATTCCTGGGCCTGCATTCATAAAGCTTCCTAGAGTGAGATTTCTGATCTAAGATCAGATTCCTCTTTTCTTAATGATGACTGCACTGACAGGCGCACAGCCCACAGATCACTCCCACTCTGAGAAGCAGTGGAAATACTGACCTGATCTCTGAAACGATTCTTTCTTAGAAACCCTTAAATAACTGCGAAAAGAACCAAGGCTGCACTAAAAGATGTGCAAATGAACCGCCTGCAATCCATCAACTTTTGAACAGTAGTGACATCGTGTGGTTATTTGGGGAAAATGTAAAGATCTAGCTTATAAAAACCCTTAAAAGAACAACTACCAGAAGTGGCAGTGCTGCGTAGGTCGGTGTAGCCGTAGTACTGTAACAACAATAACAACAAAACTAATATACTAACAATAACTCAGTTATAGTTAGAAAGTTACAACAGTTAAATTAACCGAAACCGAGTATCATTCACATTTACGTCTTACTAGAACTACTACTACCTTTTCAGCAGATTTCAGCAGAGTCCGGCTTTCTGCTGGACACTGTTTGAGTTATCGTCTAGAAATCCGTCTGGAGAGTCTTTGCGGTGCTGGCCTATCAGTTACCTGCAGAGGTCTGTGACAGTCTCCGCACACACTGCCGC
Organism: Salminus brasiliensis; assembly: GCF_030463535.1. Classification (NCBI taxonomy): domain Eukaryota; kingdom Metazoa; phylum Chordata; class Actinopteri; order Characiformes; family Bryconidae; genus Salminus; species Salminus brasiliensis. The sequence goes on along the minus strand of NC_132881.1, from coordinate 31,664,950 downwards.
TATTATACTAATTATTTCGAATGATTTCTAACGCGTTTAGACGACTGTCTTCCTCATGCTGGCCTACAATGACTAAGCTGTGCCGTGGGGAATGTCAGTGGGAGAGTGACTTCACACCGCGGTGCTGCAACAACACTGGGGAGTGAGAAAAGCCACAGGCAGAAAACTCGTACCGTAAAGACTCTGTCGATTTCACTAGCTAGCTAGCTATACCTCCTTGCTATTCAGAGATTTGCTATTGTCTTTTGCACTACATTTGTTGATTTCACTTAAAGTATAAACATAGTAGACTGCTATCTAGATTAATTTGTACAGTAGTTCTCATAAAGACACTAATTCGCCGCGTTATGCCATTTTTTTCTACTTTTCACACAACTTCTAGCTGCTACTGCTAGTAAGAACATGGGCTCTTAAAGCAATGTAAGCAAGCTTGTAGCTAAATACTTTCCAGAAGTTAGCGAGCCTGTTACTTTACTATTGTTGTTACTGTTGGTTTCTGTTGTTGCGTCCAGTGAACAAAATCACCAAGAGTGGAGAAGTACGGAGCGCAACAGTACGTAAGTAAGGTAGAAAAATAATATTTTTAAACAGTTTATATATATGGTTTATATTTATCGTTCCCTCCATCTAATAAAACATTAATAAAAAAAGAAAGTCAAATTCTTGATTTAAACTAAGTTAAACGGAGGGATCAATTTATTAAATTTAGGGCATCGTTTATTAAGTCGAGGGAACGATTTATTAACTTGATGGAATGCTTTGTTAAATTAAGCTAGCAAATTGTTTATAAATACAGGAATTAATCAAATCAAATCAAATCAAATAATTAAAATAAAATTTTTTACATTGATGGGCTCCGTAGAAACGTGTGGGTGTTTTTTTAGACCCGAAGTGAGTGAGCTCTGACAACCTTATGAATAAAGTCGAATAAAAGGACAATTAGTGAAATTTTAGACAGGTCTACATGTTAATTGTAGTTTATTCTCGATTTTACATTAAATATGTAGATTTATACGTACAGTTTCTTAAACTTAAAACTTATAAATACCTTATAAATATAATAAACTTATAAATACCCCCATGTGTAATTATCTTGACGTTTTAGGTTGGGCTCGTATTTTGAAAGTTAAAAAAAAAAAATGCTTGTAGTCACGTGCGTAGATTTAGCCAATCCGAAACATGTGGGCGGGGTCTTTCAAATCTGGACTCTGCAGATGTACTGTTGAAGTGGCTTCCTTGTCATGCCGTTGGGCTAGTTGGAAAAACATCCTCCATTCCTTTGTTTATTTTACCTCAGGAATACTGAATACTGAATTAAGGAATACTGAGATGTATTTTTAATGAAAATCTTACTGCTTCAGCGCTGAGCCTATACTGTAGGCGCCCGTGGGGAAACTCCACAATGTCTTTAAATGCAGTGACTGGAGGAAGTGGGATATTTGAGGCTGTCCAGAGAGGAGACATCGAACAGGTCTCCCAGCTAATTCAGGACGACCGGACAGTCTTAAGACAGAAAGGTAGGAACTGTAGACGTTTTTGCCGTGAAAACTGGTAACGGGAAGAAAGTCAGATGAAATACTCCTCTGTTCGTCTGCAGTTTACTTTCATGTCCTTACTTGCACCGGACTGTCAGATAGAACTGACTATCAGGATTTTTTTTCCACTGTTTCACCCAGCTATCGTTTTCTCTATTAACTATTAATTGACTCCAGCCATTAAAGAGAAGGTCAAGCTGTACCTGCATCTACTTTGGAAGGTTTCACCTTTTCCTGTGTCTTTTTTTTCCATTTCTTGTGACAGTGAAGGACCACAGGTCACCTGGTTTTTAGTTTTGATTTATGCAGTTGTTTAAAACGTGCTGTGCTGACAAGTTGCTTAAAGCAATAAAGGAATTTATAAATCTGACAGAGCATGACATGTTTAGTGTCTGAAAGTGACTTCTTTGGGTCTGCACTGGAGCTACAAGGCATAGCTAATATAATAATAATAATAATAATAATACGTTTGCCAACAAAACGGTTAACTGTGTAAGTCTTTTGGTAAATAATTCATTTAATTTTTCTCATGTTTTGGATAAACCTGTAATATAGTCTTATAACAACAATATTTTCTCATTTTGTCCAGGTTGGGGTGGTTTTACAGCCCTTCATTTTGCTGCTCTCCATGGAAACCGGCCAATAGCTGAGCTACTCTTGATCAGTGGAGCCGACACCAACATACCTTGTGACGCAGGGCAAACTCCCTTTCACTTTGCCTGCCGGTAAAAAAAATCATTTTCATATTCATTTGCCTTTGGCAGAATTCATTAGAGTACACAGAGTTACTGCAGACTACAACAGAGTCTGGAGGGATTCACAGAACAGAACTTCATAATTGTTTTATGACCTTTCTGTAATAGGCATGGCAACATCAGCATCATGCATAAAATGATGCAGCATGGTGCGGACTTGGGCATTGTGGACCTGCAGGGGAAAACATCACTCCACCATGCAGTCAGTGGGGGAAGCATGTGAGTGCCTGAATATTTAGGTTTAATCAGTGGATGCATACTTATTTTCTGCTTATTTTCCACCAGTTTTCATTTCTACATAATCAAGGATTGTTTCTCTTTGTTGTAGGGTAGATTTTATCTGATGATTAATATCGATAATATAGATAATTGCCATATAGATAATTGTGATAAACGATGTAACAGGTCATTTGTCTTAATTTGTAACTGTACACTGCATAACTGTACACACTACGGTTTGGACATCATGGTTCGGTACAATGGGGGAAAAGCAACAAAAACTAAAATTGTGAACATACACTCCTGCATGGGTCATAATATCATAGGGCTGATTTAAAGGGCAATAGGTCACATAAAAAAAAAAAAAAATCTGTTATGCTATAAAAGTCAAAGTTTTAGCCAAGCCCTCCCATAGAATAGTCAGAGAAAAACTCCCTCACTGATTTAAAAGGTACAGGTGGGGTAGTTCCTGTGGAGTCAGCTTGAGCTAAGCTTTGGATTGCATGCTGCTAACGTGCAGAAGGCTTACAGCTTAAGGTTTCTCAGGGCACACTTTGCACATAGGCACATCAGGTATTCTTCTGTTCTCTTTAAAGAACAGTTATTATAGCAGAAGTAAGATGTTAGAACTTTTGTTGTTTTCAAAAAAAACAGTAGAAGTGTTTTCAGCTTTCTTTTATTACATGCATTTACCTGCAACCACCTGATGAAAACACACCCAATGTGCAATCATTAACATGCAGTGCTGCTGACATCAAGGATTGACTTTGAAAGCTGGTCACATATCATAGAGACTGATCTTCCTCTGTCCTGTTATTTGATCGTCAGTGTTGCCATGCAGTTCCTGTGGGAGACAACAATGTTCCGGTTTTCAGATGGTGATAACTTCCAGATCACTCCTCTACACGTAGCAGCTTCCATGGGGAATGCTGATGTGGTCAGGTTCCTTCTGCGAAACAATGTGAGCCATTTTGTTTGGAACACATTTAACACACTGTGTTGTTATACACTCTCTGACTTGTCAAAGGAAAATATTGTACTCATATATCTTATGCTGTTTTTAAGAATCTGAATTATGTGCACACTTGATGAGAAGCAAGGAATCCCTGTGCAAAGCATGCTGGAAAGCAGAACAAAAAGTTAAAGATAGAATCAACTAGCCTGCATATAGATTGAGGGACTTTTATTAAGGCTTTAGATATTCTAGTTACTAGTTACTACTTAGATATAAGCAGTGTTGCTTACAGTATATATACAGTCATGCCCGAAAGTATTCATACCCCTGTCAAAGTTTGACTTAAATTTACTTTTATTTAACCAGAAATTATATTTTTGCCTGGAAATGACACAGGCATCTCCCAGGAGATAACACGATGATGTTCAAGAGGCATCATTGTGGGAAAAAATATTTCTCAGCTTTTATACACATTTGAACAAAAAGTGGCATGTCCAAAATTATTCATACCCTTCTCAATAATTAATAGAAAAGCCTTCATTGGCTATTACAGCAATCAAACGCTTCCTGTAATTGCTGACCAGCTTTTTGCATGTCTCCACTGGTATTTTTGCCCATTCATCTTTAGTGATGAGCTCCAACTCTTTGAGGTTCGAGGGTCTCCTTGCCATCACCCTGATCTTTAGCTCCCTCCACAGATTCTCAATTGGATTCAAGTCAGGACTCTGGCTGGGCCACTGCAAAACATTAATGTTTTTGTCTGCTAACCATTTCTTCACCACTTTGGCTGTGTGTTTTGGGTCGTTGTCGTGCTGAAATGTCCACCGGTTCCCAAGGCCAAGTTTCTCTGCAGACTGCCTGATGTTGTTGTTGAGAATCTTGATGTATTGCTCTTTTTTCATGGTGCCATTTACTGCGATCAAGTTCCCTGGTCCATTGGCTGAAAAACACCCCCAAAAAATTAGGTTCCCACCACCATGTTTGACAGTGGGGATGGTGTTCTTAGGGTTGAAGGCTTCTCCTTTTTTACGCCAAATGGTGCACACATCATTGTGGCCAAACAATTCAATTTTTGTTTCATCTGACCATAAAACAGAACACCAGAAGTCTTCTTCTTTGTCCAGATGAGCATTTGCAAAGGTCAAGCGGGCTTTTGTGTGCCTTTTCTGGAGAAGTGGTGTCCTCCTTGGCCTGCGTCTGTGGAACCCAGCAGTGTGCAGTGTCCGTTGAACTGTCTGCCTTGAGATGTCGCCACCAGCAGAGTCCAGATTCACCAGGATGGCCTTGGTGGTGATCCTTGGATTTTTCTTCACCTCTCTCACTATTCTCCTGGCCAGCACAGGTGTCACTTTTGGCTTCCGACCACATCTTCTGAGATTTTCCACAGTGCGGAACTTCTTGTATTTTTTAATAATACTTTGCACTGTAGCCACTGGAACTTGAAAACATTTTGATATGGCTTTATAGCCCTTTCCTGACTTGTGAGCGGCCACAATGCACAGCCGCAGGTCCTTAGTGAGCTCCTTTGTCTTAGCCATGACTGTCCACAAACCAACTGCAGAGAGCTGCTGTTTTTCTCCTGTTGAGTTGATTAAAACAGCTGTTCCCAATGAATCAGGGTAATTAGGATGCTTTAAAACAGCTTGGACTATTTGGAATGGTATAGAACTTTGGATTTTCCCATATACTGTGACAGTTTTCAAAGGGTATGAATAATTTTGGACATGCCACTTTTTGTTCAAATGTGTATAAAAGCTGAGAAATACTTTTTCCCACAATGATGCCTCTTGTACATCATCGTGTTATCTCCTGGGAGATGCCTGTGTCGTTTCAAGGCAAAAATATAACTTCTGGTTAAATAAAAGTAAATTTAAGTCAAACTTTGCCAGGGGTATGAATACTTTCGGGCATGACTATATATATATATATATATATATAAGATGCATCATGACATGTTTTATATAATTTGACATTGTACATCCTGCAATGTGATTAGTGTGCATCTACACATTGCAATGTGCAGCCCTAATTCTATCCTATGTTACCTCGAAAAGTGTGTGACTGCTCAGTTACGTTGCTCAGTTAGGGTAAACAGAGTTAGATGATACAATTACCTCATCATGAACTATTTCAACATCATTTCTCTAATTTCCTTGCTAGACTGAATTGTATGTGCTTACCGCCAGATTGACATCTTTAAAGCCATTTACTCTTTACATAATAAGATATGAGCTTGTAGTATTCATAATCTCTGCCATAGGCATAATAGCTGAACCTCAATGAGGAATTCTGTGCATTGAGTAGCTTTACCTGCAGCTGTCAGTGTTGCCCATGTTTTATTGAGCACAGTGAACTTGATTATAGTCTAGTTCTGTTGTAATACAGTGACTGTTCTGTAATATTTGTTATGCCTAGATTTACTCTATCTGACCAAATCATCTGTCTGGTTGACCTGCATATCTACTTCCTGAATGGGACATTGGTTGCTAGATGAAGATCCAGGAACACAATTTTTAATTTATTAAATAAATACATTCATTTGGGTAAATATAAATGAATACATATTTTTTGTGTGACTGTTTAAAAAAGTAATTTACTTATGTACACATCCTGAGCTTCAAATTGCTTACTCTAGTGAGCTGGAGCAGAGATTACAGTGACTTCAGCAAGTAATTGGCTTTGCCACAATACAACCCTAACCCTGTCTTTGTAAGCCTGTAATCTTTGTTACACCCATGTGTCTGTGAATCTGTAACATACTTAGATGTTTCAGTTGCTATAGGAGCCTAATGCATGATCAGAAATGTAAAATACACAGTCTGCTTAACATTAACACACTTATTCAGTTATTGCTCTCTCCATTACAGAGATGTGCAGCAGATGCAGTAGACCAGCAGGGGGCAACAGCACTGCATGTGGCTTCAGAGAAAGGCATGATTGAGGTGTGCTGGCTGCTACTGCAGAGTGCGGGATTCCACATTTTACATATGAAAAACCACACTGGCTTCACACCTCTAGACCTCTGCAACCGTGGAACTACTTTTAGGTCTGTTGACCATCATGATTATTTTTATCAGCAACTCTTCTCTGAAGGGGGAGAGACATTCTATATTGTTGATTTGCACAGGGTTTCCTTTACTGTTCTGATGGTGGGTTTTTATATTTGTTATTGTGTTCTTTTAACAGACATCAGCAACTCACCAAAATTTTGACCCAGTTCTTCAATAAGCCACAGTATCAGAGACCCAGAGAGTCGTATGGTAACTGCACATTTTTTTAGTTGTTTAATGTATGTCACACATATAAGCAGAGCTTGTTGTAATAGTCTTATAGTCTTACATATAGTAAAATATGTGTATCTCTAATGCAGTGGTGTACTACTGGACGCTTTTGTTGCCCAGTCTCAGCGGGGCAGCAGTTCTCCTCATAGCTGCAGCTCTGGGAGAATATGGAGGAGTGTTTTGTGGTTTACTTTTTCCCTGGTTGGCAAAAGTCACTCTGTCACAATACCACAGAATGAGCAGCTATCAAAGGTTTGCACATAATGATTTTAGCTCATCAAAGTTTTTTGTCTGTGGGTGTCAGTGAAATGTAAACATGTAGCATGTTAAATCGACACACCCTACAGCTGTCCAACAACACAGACACACCATTCTTGACCATTCCACCATGAGTTGGAATAAGATGGAAAAAGTCAAGATGTCAGAAACATTATTTAGTAAATAAAGACTACAGAAAGTGTGTGTGTGTGTGTGTATAAATAAATATAATTAGTTGTTTTTTGTTTTGTATTTTATTTTAGGTTACCAAATCCCATCTATCTTGGAACCCTGATCGCAGGCATAATTCATTCCTTTGTCTGTGTTTACTATAAAATTCTGCCTAATATCCTTTGCTGGCACAAGTTCACAAATATTAATAAAAAACACAAAAGTTAATAAAGTTTTGGCACCCAAAAAACAGATTTCCCTTAACATTTCACGTATTTGGCCAGCTCACACACTTTTGCATGTTTCATCTCTTCATTTCTGTGTGGTTCTTGGGCTTTTGTGGAAGGTTCTGAGACAAGATCCGGGCCGACTCCGGACAGCTGATGCAGACCACAGGTTCGCCAGCATAGCTGACCTGATGGAGGCCAATCAGAATCTCAGTCGTTTCTGCATTTACTGTGAAGTAAGTGAAGTCTACACCCACACTGTTTTGCCAGCTGGTAAGGGCAGGTCATGTTTGTCACATAAGGTTACTTTTACTGTTTGTAATGAAGCTGATTGCACTCCCATTTTCAATAAAGATGGCACTATGCTATTATGTTTGTTTTTGATACTACTGCTGAGTAACCTTGAGTGATGGTGGATACCATTGCCAATCCAAACTTTCAAAATAAGGTATTTTTAATACCTTATTTTTCAGTTAAAGCAACTGTCAGGACCTACCAGGCACCCATTGCTTCTAGTCTATATACATAGGCTAGTCTATATACACTATATGGGCAGTAGTATCAGGACACCTGCTCATTCATAGTTTTTTCTGAAATCAAGGGTATTGAAATATCCTGCTTTTCTTGGAGTAACTGTCTCTACTGTCCAGGGAGGACTAGATTTAGGAGCATGGCTGTGAGGATTTGGTTGCATTGAGTGACTAGAGCAGTAGTGAGTTCAAGATGTTGAGTAGTCACCACCCCACCTCATCTACAACTCCACAATCCATCCCAAATGTATTAGATGGAGCACCATCATTCCAAAGAAAACAGTTCCTGGCTACAGATGAGGGGCTTTACACCCCTATAGCCCATGGCTAGGCATGGTGCCAACAAATTCATGTTTATCTGTTCCAGAGAGCTCCAGTCTATTGACAGTATCACTTCTCTACAGGGACTAGACCAGCTGTGTGTGCGTTTGCATCTGTGTTCGCAATAGGTGCAACTTGAATATATAGTAACATATAGTAATATATAGTTCATCACTGAACACAGACACACAGTATAATAGTTACAGTAATACTTTACCTTTAACCCTGTATGTAGGTCCACACTTCATTGCTGTTAAGGAGTGCCATAAAATTGAACCCTGTGGAACTCCAAAAAGCTAAATTCACAGTACAGTTGTGTTTGTTATACAGTTGCTTTTGAGGTAATAACTGAAGAATTTAAGTTTCATGATGATTTATGAAGAGTTTTTTTCTTGCAATTTTAAATGTGGATGACCAAGAAGATGACCCTTCAAAAACATTTTTGCTGTCTCAATCTATAATTTTAGCTATTTCAACCGGACAACTGCAAGCACTGTCGCCTGTGTGACATTTGTGTTATGGATTATGACCACCACTGCCTCTTCCTCAACAATTGTGTTGGGCGGGACAACCACCGGACCTTTGTGCTCTTCATCCTGGCCATGATGGTCGCCCACCTCATCTTCATCAGCACTGCTGGCTTTTACCTGTACAGGAGGCTGGCCACAGAGGAGCACTGGAACTGGACCGCAGTAGCAGGGAGGGAAGCGTGGGTGCTCCTGCTGCTCTTGCTAAACCTCATCACTCTCCTCTGGCAGGCCTGGCTGCTCTCTGAGCAGTTGGATGCCATTTCCACTGGAACCACCACCTACTTTAAGAACTCTCGTCATAAGAAGCCTTCTTGGCGCAAGCGCCTTGCCGCAGTTCTCTCTTTTCTGATTGAAGGGAGGAGTTTTAAGGGCAACCAGCGCAAGTCTGTTGACATTTAGAATTAGAAGAATTCATTGTGGTCTAAGGCATTTCCTTTATTTTGAAGCCATTTTTCACACTTAAAACCTGGGACATTGGAAAATGTTTACTTGCGAAACTAAAAAAATAAAATAAAAAAAAAATCAGTGAAAGCATCGCAGAACTGTTCAGATTCTCCTACTGTGTCACTCCATGTCCTGGTAATGCGTGAAACGCCTAGGTAATGTGCAGGTAAATTGCCATTTAATTACTGTGAAAGAGGCTTTAAGTTCTCTTGAGAGGCTTTTAGCTCTCTTAATTATTGATAAATTATCTTAAATTAAAGTTATTTATTTTAATTGTTTAAATATATGTTTTAGTGTTTTTATTGTCAAGCAATTGCATAATGTTTTTTTTTGGGGGGGGGGGGGGGATTTTTTACATCACAGTTTGTCTTAAGTATTCAAACATTATCCACAGTTTTTCACTGCACTAAACGCTCAACTTGTAGCTTTATATACATTACATTGGCACTAGTTTAGCCTTTTAATACAGGTATAAAATTGTTTTACATTGGTTTATTGAAATGTTACTTTGTAGTTCTATATATTATGAAAATGGAATGAAATATTGAAAGTGACCCACCCACACAGAGTACACCCACACAAGGAAATATTTTGAGTGATGAGCTACAAGTGTCACTATTATCATTAATAAGTCATGTAGCATCATTGAAAAATCACTTGGTCGATTGTGTAAATTTATTCCCACTATAGCAGATTTAGCAGCAAGGTACATGTTGCTAGAAAATCTGATTGAATGCCTGTCCAATGTAAGATATCATTCAGTTAAGAAATAATATATGCTGTGTATGTAATGTTGGGCAGTCTGATCACATTAGATCTGTAGGGGGACCTGTGCTGGAGTACTGGTCATGCTTTTAGGATACATTTTCATCATTAATCTTCTGCATAGTCTGCGTTTGTTATGATACTAAATTCCAAAATTTGTTGTAGTAATGCCAATCAGTAAAGGAACATGAATCTGCAGGCCTGAGAAAGACAGTGATGGGTAATTGCATTTCATTATTACTGTGACATGGATCTAACCACTGATGCAGCCCCCATCCCCCATCCCACTTCTGTCTATCGCTGCAGCTTTCAGAGGAAATGCAATTTGGCTACTTACATCAGGGCATCCATATAAATCAATTTTAAAAGAATACTCGCAGCATTTTTTTTTTTACCTAGCCTCTTCATGACCAAATGTTTGTAGACATCTCTTTTAATAAATACCTTCAGCTACTTTAAGTTGCACCCATTGCTGACACAGATGTGCAAATGTACACATGCAGCTTGTTTAGTGCCTATAAAGAAGTATCACCATTAGAATAGAACTCTCTGGAGCATAATAGCAATGTGAACCTATGGGTATCATGCCTAAAGCCAGTTGTGTGGGCTAGAGGGTTATGAAGTCCTCCAGTATTAAACAGTGGAGCGATGGAACTGTGTTCTCTGGGATGGTGGCGCTCCATTCAATACGTTTGGTATGAGGTGGGGACTTGAGGTGTGGCGCTCCTCATCCAACATCCAAAATCCTTTCCTAGATGGTAGAGATCCCTTGATTTAGGAAGGAACAATGAATTACCAGGTGTCCCAATATATTTGTCCATATAACACACTACATATACTACAGATATCACCCATTGAGATAGTGGATTGAGTAGCAAAACACTGAAATGTTCCTTTAATGTCTTGGCAGGCTAATTTTAAGATTTCAACACCCATTTTGGGCCCCTGTGTGGACTGCGCAGAGCTCACAGTCATAATGAGATGAAAAACTGATGTGGTTTAAGTGCTTGTTTGAGGAAGCGTTACCCTATGACTGTAAGAAGTCTATCTTCCCATCAGCTGACAGACACTCTCGCTGTAGCAGTGAATCATTGCTCTGGAGTTATAACATCTGTCACTATTTGAAACAGTGCATCTCGTGTGCGTCTCACATGTTCAGTCGCACCGTGTCCATTAGTGGATGAAATGATAATTCAGCTTAATTGCCTGTGATGGGTTCATTTGCTCTTTGGTTGGGTTATACAGTTCACATGTCTGCCAGCTACTGCAGCCTTTGCCAAAAAGCATATCATTACTGTTGGAACAAAACAATACGGGTATCTCCAAAAGACATCCTTTATCGGAGATAGAAGCAGGGTTCTTAGCTGTTAAAAGAAGTTCATTTGTGCCCAAGTTTTTAAAATGGAAAAAAACGGCTGTTTTTATTTATATTAATATTTATATTAATGAATAATAGTTTGCCCAATTTTACAGTAAAACCAAAGGGAAGGAGCACCATGCAGAGATTTGAGCTCATCATAACATGAATTACCTTTTTTTGGGCTATGGCTTGTTTACACTCATTAGAAAAGGCCAGGTAATGCAAATCTCACCCCTATAGTCTCAACAATCAGCAGCCGTAGTCTCCTCGAAGCAGCTGGGAACAACTAAGCAAGCTTGATGCATTTTGGCATCCCGTGGGCTAATAAAGTTTACATAGAAATCAGTTTTGCATTTAAAGAGCAAAGATATGTTAGAGGGAAAAAGATCACCTCTCCAACCGTTAAGCATTTAGGTGGATCAATCATGATTTGGCTTGTGTTGCAGTCAGTGGCACGAGGAACATTTCACTGGTAGAGGAAAGAATGAATTAAATTCATGCAGTTACCAGCAAAGTCTGGAAGCACACATCACACTGCTTCAAAAAAATCCACTAAGCTTTGCCATGGCCCTTACAACAGCCCATGTAAGACGGCCCAAGAATCTCACACTGCGACAAGCCATTTACTATATGTGTATATCTGTGTTTATATAAGGAGGTAAAAACATTTTCTATTGGCCCATTCATAATTTAATCTGACAATATAAAGAACAACTGCTGGATTTAAATCTATAAAAATATAATGTTAGATATTCATTTTTATTTGATACACGTGCTGATGCATTGCCGATGCCCTGATGAGGTCTTTGGATTTTACATTTACATGTCTTGGCTGTGAAAAATATAAAATGTCTATGAATTGATAGGACAAACACAACACATTGTCAATGAAATGTTTTTTGATAGTTTTTGTGAAAGTGGTTACCTTTTATATTTATATTTGTATTTATTTATGAGATTTGTACCACACTTTGGTGTGAATTTACCAATTAAAAGATAATCTGGGAAACCTTAGCTTTAAAGCCAAGTCATTTTCACTTCTCTGTTGCCAGTCATCACTTCCTGAGCTGTCCCTCTGAATGTAGCAAGCACCGTTTTGGCCTCATGTGTTGGCCGTCACAGTCTCATTTTCACTGTTGTCAGCCTTCTCAAGCTTTTTCTCCCTGTGCTAATGGAATCCGGTCTATCAGGACGTGCTTATTCAAAATGTCTGATACGGTAGGCATTATTGGGGTTAACATGGTGGCAGTCTGACATTTGTGTTTCTTGGACTCATGACTGTGGAATCTGCTTCTCAGTGCTGCTCTTGTTGTGTTTTGGTGACAAGGCTGACATTCTTCTGCATGATGCAACTTTATTTCATTGTTTTTCTGCATTGAACAGCTGCCTTAACTGAATACTTGCTGGGCAGAAGGAGAAGAGGTCTACTACTTAATCGTTCATTTTTTCCAGTGCCTGCACTGAGTCTACCATTCAGTGTGTGTTCAGTGAGCGTGAGGATGGACCGATTCCAGTCATGAACGGCCCCAGGTTTCTGCGTCTGAAGAGGCAAAGGAGGCCTTTAGGTAAAGATCATTGTTTTCCCCTATATTTTAGAACCTTATTTAAATATGTGATTATTTTCACTCTGTTACTCTATTTTCACTCTATTATGATGTGAAATAATCTCAGTTGAGTAATGCATATGAATGACACATGATTGCACAATTCTTTAAGCTGCATTATGCTGCATTATAGTATTTGCGGCATGCATGTCTTATGTTCTCCATATTGCAATTTGACTTGACTTGTAAACGTAACAAAAAAGTGACACAAAGGATTGTTTGAGTGATGCGATAGTTTTGGTTTTAAAATAGATTTTAATATAAAAAAAGCATTTTAACAAAAGTTAATATGGAAATCCAGTAAATTGAAGAAGACATACAGACTGTCGCTGTAGAGTAATAATTAATAATAATAATAATAATAATTCGAGAGACACAGCGTTTTACAGTTCTCACAAGTGCTGTCCTGTCTTGTTTCATCAAAGTCACAAGGAGCAGTTAGCAGCGTGCTGGGCCTGAATTAGCAATGATAGAGACGTTATTGTGCCTATTACAAGTGAGTGGAGAATGACAGTAATTTTGAAGCTGCTATTTTAAGTTTAGATGGTTTAGAGGGTTCTTTATACATATAGCTATCTCTTTTACTTTTAAAAAAGTTTATGGAACTAAAAATGTTTCTTCTGCGGGAAGTGCAGGTGGCTACAATGCTAAGATTTAATCACCAAACCCAAGCAATACATCATAGTTTATAAGACACTCACTAATTAATTCATAATCCTGCCAGACAGTTTTAGCAAGTGACATTTTAGCCTGGTTGTGGTGAGTAATAGAGATACGTTGAGATTGTGTGAGACAGGGAAGTTCCGTGGATGCGCACACAGAGACATGCCCACACCCAGCTCAGCAGATGCATACACCAGCAACCATAGACCACAGAGCCAATTAAAAGGAAGGAAGGAGAGAGGAAAAATGGCAGAGACCCTTCTGTTTCTGCTCCACTGAATTATTGACAGTAATCATCCAGGCCTTTAATGGCTGGGCCAGAGTGGAAATCATTTGGGTGGTGGGGGGGTAAATAATGCATGATGGGTAAGGGTGGGTCTGAGTCTGTGTGCGCGTGTATGCGTGTGTGAGTGTGTGTGCGCACATGAGGTTCCTCTCCTCCAGCTGCGTCTGCATAATGAGGGTAGGCGGGGATTGTGAAACACGCAGCTCAGAGCAGTGGGCCAGTGGGACATGAGTAAGGGAGAGGGAGGGAGAGAGTGAAGAGAGAGAGAGAGAGAGAGAGGGAGGGCAGGATACTGCCCAAAGCTGGAAGATAAGGTGCAACAGGGCGAGGCAGTGGATGAGACTCTAGTGGTGATCCAAACATGTGGATGGACCAGAGCGCTGCCCAGCGATGAGCACTATGCTAAGCCCCAAGATTAGGCAGACGAGGAGAGGTAAGCACTGCACTGCCCCTCTCTTTCTATCTCTCTCTCTCTTTCTCTCACTGCTTCTCTCCATCCACTCCCATCCTCAGCAGTGGCAGCAGCCTCTGCACTCCCTGAATGCACTCCTCCTGCACCGCTTCTGCTGAGAGCGCTGCTTTCATCTCTTAAAGCAGAAAAGATGCTGGAGACAGTGGTCCTGCATGGCTCAGGCTGGACAGCTCTGCCCGGTTGCTTAGTAACCTCTTTTTCAACTCGATAAATGTGAACGCTAGTGTAAGTGGTGCCCGGCTACGTGTCACTTCTTTTATTTGCTTCACCGAGAAAGTGGAGAGGAACAGTCCTATGGGAGAGGATGTGCATGCAGTGAATCCAGTTATGACAAACACTTAAAATCATTATACATATGCCCATTTCATGATGTCATAATAACATACAAGTATTTACTCTTCATGCATGTGTTTTTTTAAGCCAAACTTTGTGCAAAAAGATTACCTATGCTATTTTTCTTCATTCTATGATGAACTGCAGCTTTAACAGTCTCGCACACCCAATAAATCATAACAGCTGAATGTCAAACTTGGCTACAGTAGGACAGTAAAAAGCCTGCTAACAGCTGTGTGTATACGAGTGGGATAATCACTCGACGCACAGTGGTTAAACACAGTTGAAAATATGAAGATAAACCCCTCCCAAGTCAGAGCAGGGTACAGTGCAAGGCAGGTTTAGTTTACAGAGACAGAGTGCATGGTCCCATGCTGAGTCTTCAGCTCCTGAATGCAGGTTACAGGCGTGGTTGCTTGTCTACTTCAGCACTAATGCTTTCTGGCTGTAAAAGGCTATTTGCGGATTGATCCGCTGCCTGCTGTGGAACATAATACAGGCAAATGGAGCTGAAGCATGCTGCTTTGCTGCCTCCCTCTGCCTCTGCCACCCTGCATATGGAGCATGTCACCTTTGATGAGTGTTCTGGCTTCACCTGCCATGTCAGAGACTCCAGCAAGCACATTTTTAACATGCTGAGCGGAGTGCCCAGGCCACATCTCATTTGTTCTACAAAGATATGTTTCAATTGGAGCTCCCCCATGCGGAAATACGGATCAGCTGTTAGACTGTAGCTCTTTGTTTTTACATGACTAAATAGTGGGTCTTTGCTCTACTAAATGTAATGCATTGAATGACTTAATTGAAATGTGGATGGAATTTCCAGCTGCATTAAAAAGGCTTATTTTTCAGGTTATAATTATTGAATTATAGTTCTTTGTTTTTCTGAATTTTAACCCATTTTCTCCCCAATTTGGACCAGCAATTACCCAACCCACACACATTCCGCCATGCTGTGTACACGCTTTCCCAGGGGCAGACCCCAATGCTAGCCAGCCTTGCACTGGGGTGATGCGGGGTAAAAGTACCATCTACCCACCCTAGAGAGAGCAAGGCCAATTGTGCTCTTTCTGGGCCCCGGCTGCCGATGGCTAGCAGCATTTGAACTAGCGATTTAAATGATAGTTTTGTCAGTAATTATTGAGTATTAATTTGGAAGAAGCAAGCTAATTCAGTGCAACACTTTTTTCAGTGTGGGTGTGTTCCCAGAAGCTTGTTTGTTCATAATTGAGTACACGGTCTGATATGCAGCAGAGTCATGTTTGAGCTGTCACACACTGCTAATGAGGCATAACCTCAGCTCCATCTGCCAGCAATGACAGCAGGATTTGTCGCTCAGTAAACAGATATTTGAAAGGTTTACACTGAAGAAAAAGTGAATTTTGAATTGGTCTTTATAAGAGCTGTAATGGCATGGTATAATATCATTTAGACAGGCTTGGGCTACGTGATCGATTTCTGTAAAACCAGCATGGATGAGTGCAATTACAAACAGAAACAATTCCATGTGCTGATGCATTTGGTTGCGGATCAATCCGTGAAACACTCATCTTTGTTTTCCCCTGTGGCTCTTCCACAGCAGATCATTACAGGGACTACTGGAGAAGGCAGATAGATATTTATGTACATGCCTGAGATTAGATTTACTACCTGTCGTGAAAGCGGGACCACCTTGAGTGTCTTCCCTCTGCAAGGGCTCTGCTGGAAGAAAAAGAATGCATGAGTCACATGCATTTCCCGGCATGGCCATACCCCTGTGTGGAATGAGGAGGCCCTTGATTTTTCTTTTGCATTAGCCTTTCCTGCAGCATGACCAGAGCGGACCCGGCACGATTGCAAAGCCCATTTAGAGCTAATGTGGAATGGCAGGATGTCTTGGCTCCTGGGAAGGAGGAACAACAGCAGAGCTTAGCCCAGAGCCATGCAGTATTCATTATCATGCTGTTCCTCATGCCATCCTCAAGGTGTCCTCATGAAATGATGATGAGCTTCATTCCAAACTTTTTTTTATCTCTCTCTCTCTCTCTCTCTCTCTTGCTCTCTGATTTTTCTGTAATAGCACTCCTGGACTATTTTAGTCCTAGGTGTTTGATCGCTGCAGGCAGAGATTAATTGTTAAATTAATGCCTTAAATAAAATATTCATATATATCATATTAAAGGCAGCAAAGGGGCAGAATGGATAGAAAGAATGAATTCTCGTAGTCCTAAAATGAGCATCAATGAAATATGCATAGGCCTCACCAGACATGCCTTATTTTTAGCTCATCAGGCAATGAGCAGGCAAGCAGATAAATGGAAGAACATGTGATCCAGCTTCTTCTTGCAACCTGTGAATGTTTGAAATGAATGTCTGGCTGGCAGGCAGGCAGGTTTTGGCTTTAACTTTTTCTGCTAATGAGGAGAGACAGCACTGGGACTGTCCCTGAAGCTTGGTGTTTTAAGGAGTGAGTGATTTTCGGATTGCTTCCCCCACCTCCCGTCTTCCTGGTTTCCCTTGGGCAGAGAGGTCTACACTAACACTGATGAGACTTCCATTACCCACAGTGATTTAATGAGATTCTGGCAGTGTCTGCAGTCCTCCTTTAGACAAATGGACTCGGGGAATGGAATGGCCATTATGACCGGAGACCACAAGAAGCGATTGTGACTTTGCGAATACGAAAAGAGGCACAGAGTGAGAGTGTGGCAGAGTCCGCTGGAGAGAAGCGCCTGGAGAAGAGAAACCTGATATTGCTCTCAAATGCTGATGTCCTCAGCCTGCCTCTCTCAGCTGAAGGAGATGGGATAGATGGACAGGGGAAGATTGATTGATTTTTTTCTCCCTCCCTGTAGCCTCACATAATTCTGCTGCTGCTCTTTTTGCATTTGAAATGTGCCTCTCAAACGGTTGTATTATTTCCACAATACGTCAAGATTTACAGTTAACTGCAACTTTTACTATGAGATTCAGTGCACAGCCTATGAATTGGACTGTATAGTGGTCCTCTTCATTGCTTGAAGGCCTGACTAAATGTAAGATGGGTGTGATATGTCTTGTTCTTGTTAGTGGTGCAAGGAAAAAATGCTTGTATCAGCTCTGTAATATTTTATCAGCCTATTTGCATTGTATAGAAATGGGCAGCATTATGGATGACTCTAAAGGTTCACCTGTTTGCTGATAAAGGGAATTTGAATGCAATAAAGCAGTTTACAGTTTTCTGACTCGCTGATCTATGTGATTGTGTGTGTTTGTGCATGCAGCCAGGTCTAAGAGCATGGTGATGGGAGAGCTGACGCGGGGCTCCAGCCGGCCATCCTCCCCGGGCCTCCAGGAGAGGGCAGTGAAGGCTGGCTGGCTGAAGAAACAGCGCAGCATCATGAAGAACTGGCAGCTGCGATGGTTTGTGCTGCGTACTGATCAGCTGTACTTCTACAAAGATGAAGAAGAAACCAAACCACAGGTATAATGACTGAATCTTTGAAGCAACTTAAGCAATTACATGTGTCTCTGAAACATCCCAAATTAAAGTAAAAAGTTTTTTTCTTTCATACATTCATACAATATGTAATCAAAATTATGTCTGTTGTGTAAATATTACAACAATATTGCAACAAATCAAGCTTATATTAGAAATGATATTTCTATATTCCTATATACATGTGGAATTTGTTCTTTGAGTGTTAAATGCAGTAATACAGATGTACTGTTGGGTTCTTCAGGATATATTCCTAATCCTTTATATTCCATTATAATCCATTAATTTTGTGATAAAAAAAAAAGAATGCTGATAAGTGGCCATTTATGACCTCTCAAAAAACAATAGTTTTCTATCTGCTTGATTAATATTAGTATTTATTCATGCCTCAGGAAAGCCACTGACCTCTTATTTTACTTATGTCTTCTCACTCTCTTTAGCCTGCATAATCAATATGTTGTCCCTCGCAGCAGTGCTTTCATTGATTCTGAGATAACAAACTAATGTTTTACTGTTTATCTCTCAGAACTCTGTACATGGTGTGTGTGGCTTATTGATGCAAAGTTGCTGCTGTAACATGTGTCTTTCACCCATTAGTTTCATTCACTTCATTAATTTATTCATTTGTTCATTTGTATCTGATGTAGAGGATGTAACAAGACCACATAGGTTAATTGGAGATAAATGATTTTCATTGGACATATATATAATTATGACCACCACCTTATAGCGAGAATAACCACCAAGGATGACACCAGTGAGATGTCGTGGCATGGACTGTATTAGGTGATTATTAGGGAAGGTAGAGTGTCAATTGCTCTGTACCACTCACCAGAGTCTTCTTTCTTCTCTGGCATTATTGGCCTGTGGAGTACCAGTGTTCTGCTGTTGGGAGGCTCAGTGTGCTGGATGTAAAGCTAAATGATGTGCTGTGAAGTGTGTTAGGGGGCATTACCACATTTCCCTCTGCTTCCATTGTGCTGGCGTGGCAACCACACGCTCTACGACGAGCTAATTTGTTAACAGCCTGCCTGACCCTCCTGCTCGACAATGTCGTAAGTCACTGTGTTTAGCTGATGCAGAGCCACTGACCTTTGACCTGCAGAGGAGTAATGCTGCAGGCTGAGGGGATGAGACAGCATGTCTCCATCTCCGTGAACTGACCTGATACGTCCACCCCATCCATCTCCAAGCACTCTCCGCACTCCCCCTGGAGCCTTGAAATGCATGCAATGCTTGTGTGAGCCAACACCCACTAACCTCTGACTAAATCCTATCTCTTCTGCGGAAAACATGCCCAGCAGTTAAGCGGATAAATCAGTAGTTTAGCCTTATCATTGCATACCTGCTGAAATTTCATTTAGCTGCAGCTAAATAGCAGTGCAGCAATTTGGTTTAGTAAGCAGATTCTGCAGCGTGGCTCTGTGGCTGGTGGGGTAGCTGTGTAAAGGCTTCAATTCTGAGGATGAGTTCAGTACTGGAGGTGCATAATTTATAATGTGAAAGTGGTTTAGTCTAATTGTGCATGACTCAGCAATGCTGATTACAGCGTAAAATAGAGCTTCACACATAACAGGGCAAGCCGTGCTCCCACTCGCCTTTTATCAGCTGCTTATGCCTGAGGGGTATCTCATTTAGTAATTACCACCAAAAATCAATTTTCCATTTACAATGTCTTGATGGAGAACTAATCTGTAATAATCCCTAGAGAATAACTATTAATTCCACAAATAATTAAATAGATAAAACTTCATTTCAATGGGGGAGGTCAGTATATTCCAGTATTCATGCATTTTCACCTTGAACATGTCTTGCATTCTGTGTTTTTTTTTTTCTAGGGCTGTATCCCATTACATGGCTGCCAAGTCAATGAGCTGACCGCCAATCCGGACGAGCCTGGACGGCATCTTTTTGAGATAGTTCCAGGTGAGTGAGAATGCAGCAGTTTAGTAGCTTTCTGGGCTGTTTGAAATGCTCGCTGAACGCCCTCCAGCTCACCTTTCATACAAGCAAGGAGGATTTGGGGGGAAACAAGCTCACAGTCAGGGCAGTGTGCTGAGACGAGACAGTATATTGTAGCAGATGATAGACCGTTTCCTCATTACTGCTGCTATTCACTAGAGGGCACATGGTTTCCTCTGGCAAGAGCTGGGAAGCTGTCTGAAGGACATTTGTGGCTGTGGCAACACCTAAAGCTTCTCCCTAGTAACAGCAACAGATATTATCCCCACACAAAGTCAAACTAGCAAAGCATCGACTTTGTCATACGAGTTACATTCAAGTTTAGAGGTTTAATGTCAGTCTGTTGCTGATTTGTGAATAAACAGATGCACTGAAAACAGTAAGCCTGGCTGGGAATTGAGCAGCACAGAATTTACTTGAGTCACGTGTGCACATCATATTACACTGAAACTTGACTTTTTTTTCAAAACAGTTGTGTTTAGTCAAATAGAAATGATGTAGAAATTGAAATACACTATTGACTAATCATTGTATATTATCAGCAGTTTTGGTTTAGCCCTGAACCACATGAGAAAAAAGAGAGAAAAAGGCAAAGTAAACAGTTCACTATCATCCACTGTGCTCCAGCTACAGGTGCGCAGCAGTACTTTCCCATGGAGTCGTATCTGTTGAAACACACTCTGTTTAAGTACCCTGGGAACCCCCGACAGTTTGACTCATCTGTTTGACATGACAGGCACTCAGTGAGGCTCTTAAATCTAGTTGAATCTAGGGCGAGCTGTGATCGTTTACATTAAATGGTCAATCACAGGTTTAGACAGCATTAGAATGTTTTTATATTAGTAAGATTTTCTCTTTTTTGACCAAAATAAATGCTGAGGCTGTGTTTCAAGGTGTGGCTGAGGCTGTGTTTCAAGGTGCATTTATTAAGTAGTTTAAGTTGTTCTAATAGTGCATATGTGGCTTTGGTTGGAGCAAAACTGCTTGTACGTTGTATTACAAAGTTATTTACAACCCTGTTATATCGCTTTCTATTTGCTGGTTCACGGCACAAAGCTTTTAGATACCTCATATCATATGTTAGTTTTAACACTGTGTGTGTGTGTGTGTGTGTGTGTGTGTGTATCTATATATCTATCTATCTCTCTCTCTATATATATATATATATATATACTTTTTTTTTTTTTTTTTTTTTTTTTTTTTTTTGCTGTTCTTTCATTGTGTCCTCTTACCGAGATGGTTTTGGCTTTTCTTTCAGATGTTTAGCTCCAGAGAAGAAGGGATGGTAAAAGCTAGTGTTGGCTAGCATTAGCTATTCGCCTAGTGCAAGTCTCTATTTGTTTCCTAGGGTTTTCCTGCTCATTTGGATTTCAGTTATCATTGTAAAACCTGGTTATGTATTGAAGTTAGACAAATCAAGTCCTGGCCCAAGGCATTTTAGTCATAAACAGATTTAACTCAGTAAAAAAGTTAAATTTACATGTAAGATAATGAACAAGTTTCTGCTCATCTTTCTCAAGGGTGCAGATAGTTGGGGAGGGACCGGTATGCTGATAAAGCTAAGAAATGTTTTCAGAATGTTGGAGCTCAAGGTTAACTGTTACAGTCTTCATTCATGGTCAGAGAACAGTCTTGCAGGCAGCTCTATCTGTGACAACCCTTCTGTCTCTGATAACCTTTTACACACATAACTGACTGACTGTAGCCATTTACTGTAGATCACTACACTGTATACTGTCATTATTCTGTCATTTTGTCAGGTCTGAACTGGTCACTGTGTTCTTATGTAGCCTTTCACTGCATGCAGATCTATAGTCTCTTGGCATGCTGTGGCAAAACATGTAGTGTTTTGCCTGTTTATTGGGATGCTTGATTTCTGTGCCTAGCAACATGTGGATTGATGTAAAACGCTCCCCCCCTTTTTTTTTGTAACCTGCTGATGAGGGAATTCTTTCATTTACACCAAGCAAATATCACAAGCTGGTGCTATATCCCACAGCCTACAGGCTTTAAATCTAAAAAACTGCCAGTCCTGCTCACTTGTGACCAGAGCTGTGTGACTGCAGTATAGCAGTAGATTCCCAGATTGAGTTACTGTTATTGTCACACAAAAAGAAGAGGAAAAAAAACCTTCCTAACCTAAATGGAAGTCAGTGTAAAAAGATTTATTCCAAGTAATTTGCCTCACAGCCCAGTTTCCCAAACTCAAAACTATGTATATTACATTTATTTAGTTATTTAGAGTTTAAATTGTGTAAAAGCACAGGTTTTCAACTCATAACCCCTGTCTGGCATGTTATCTCGGCCAAGAAATACAGGGAATTTCACAAAATTTCACCACACTTTAGTTATCCAACATAATGATGTGTATCCAATAATGGAGTAAAATAAACAATACTGAGCAGTTAGATATGTGATGGAAAATGAGAACAGTGTGGTATTATTGTTACTATGTTGCAAAACATTAATACCAAAATGGTATTGCTCAGTGTACCTAAATGTGTGTCTTACTGTGTTTCATAAGACTTTGGGCTCAACATATGAGCACTGTTGTTATAAAGAGTGTATGTAGTTGGTGGTTGATATATTGTATATATTTCTTATTGCATTCTGTGATCTTGGAAGCTACATTTGTATACCTGTCAGTGTCCAAACACAGTGGAGGCTGGTCTGTAAGAGTGGATTATGTTGAGTGTGAAAGTCTCTTTTAATGACGCAAATGTGCTGAGCCTTACATTTTGTCATTAACTGGGAAAGTTTTGTACTGAGTCAGCCAAGTGCTGTGTCATAGCATACAGTGACTTGCGCCTTAGGGTGGACACACGGGTGGATCCTGTGCTTCTTGGTGGTCTTTTATCCCGGATTATCTAAGGCCAGATGAGCTCTTGTCTGTGTTCTCCTCCCATAAAGGGCTTTGATGCAGTAAAAGGCAAGGCAAATAGAAAGTCTGAGCAGATATTTCTCCTGAGAATGAAATGCTAGTGCTGCTTGATGAGAGGGAGTAGTTCAGCCTTTTACATTTAGATGCACTGCAGTCCAAGAGGTGATAACGAAGTGCTTTGACATACTGCATGGTGTTTTGCAGTTTTGCTTGCAGTTGTATTGTAAAAGTCATTGTAATGTCATGCCCCAGCCAAAACCCATACTTAAACCTGCATTTAACATTATAATATTTTATATTATATTATATATAAAAGATATAAAAGCATTTTAAAGTAAAGGAATTTTTTTTCAGCATTTCCCACTTAGAGCTGCTTGTTTCCTTGTGCTTAGAAAAGAAAATCTGTTCAAAACACATCTATAAAAGCAGTGGGCAGTTGCTTAAACATTAGGAGTGTTTTGACTCGATCCTTTTTGTAAATACAAGAAGATGATTCAAAATCATCAATTACTTGTAATCAAAGCTCTTCTCTTCCGCTATTGTGCTTGTTCTGTACAGACAGTACTGTAAAAAACCAAGGTTAAACACAAAAGAGCTGGACAACAGCCCGGTTTAGGCCTGTTTAGTGCAATATCACTTCATGTTTAAATGTCCGGCTCTTTTCATTTGGCATGCAGATAGATGTCAGCCACTTGAACAATGGCTCCATTTATGCCTGTTCCTGACACAAAGGCAGGAGCAGTGACTGGAGTGGGGCTGCACAGTGGAGGTCTGCGCTGAGCATGTGCCTGTGGCCGGCAGTCATCTAAAGAAAGCTCACGTCTGCTCTGCAACGAGTGCTTTACTGTACATTGTGAGCTCAGACGCTGGCCCCCAAACCCATCCCCCCGGGGCTGAGCAATAAAAGCATCTGTGTAACACACAATCGCCGTGTGGTCTCCAAAAAATGTCTTCAAAGAGGGGGAGAGCTTAATTAATAAGCACTGGAGTTTAATAAGGGAAAAAGATCCGGGCGACATGCAGGGATACGTGCGTCAGGCTTGTGGAAATGTTAACCCACCCCCATGTGAAGTCACGTTTTACTTCTGCACCGAGCAAACACACACACACACACACACACACACACACACACACACACACACTCTCTCTCTCTCTCTCTCACACACACACAGATTGATTAGCTGGGTCTGTTTGTGTTTGGGGGATGTTCGCAGTGTTTGGCAAAGATGAGCTTGGTGGTGGCGTGTCTCATGAGGGTGAGTGAGGGCAGGCCAAATCTCCACTCCCAGTCTGGAGGGGCTGTGCGAGAGTATATGTGTGTGTGTGTGTGCAGGAGCAGGGGGCAGGGAAAAAAGACAAGGAAGAGGAGAAAAAGAAGAAAAAAACAACTTTTTTGAATGAATGAATGGATGAAGCAAATCAAAGACTTGTTTTTCGGGTTTTCCGGATGTAATGCTGCTACTCTGGGGTTCTTTGGCACATGTTCTCTCTCTCTCTCTCTCTCTCTCTCTCTCTCTCTCTCTCTTCCCTCAGTCTTTCTTTTTTTCTTTCTCTCTCTCTCTCTCTCCCTCTATCTTTCTCTCTCTGCCTCCCTCTCTCTCCCTCTCTCTCCCTCTCTCTCTCCTGCTATCGAGTGCCCCTGGCACATACCTGTGTAAAGGATTCACCTTCTGGGCGGGCCATGGGTGGAACTGGCATGGCATTTGTGTAGCCGCTGTGTGCCGACATGGGGCTTGGCTGCTGCAGGCTGCAGGAGCACCACGCTGCTCAGCCGAAGGGTAAGCAACCCCACTTTCTTTACACAAGCTTCTGTCCTCTATCCTGTGCCTTTATCTGAAAGAGAAAGAGAGAGAGAGAGAGAGAGAGAAAGAGAGAGAGAGAGTCTGGCACAGGAGCAGGAGATGCACTGTTCCACTGTGAAAATGGCAGCACTTTGTTGGGATTTGCAGGAGTTTCTGGCTAGCTGCAGCTGGTGTAGGTCGTTTTGCTGGAAGTCTCTAAGTTCTGGGAAGTGCTGCTGGTGGTAAAGGCTGTAACATCTGGACCGGCAAATGCATAAAAAAAAAAAAATCCAGGAAGCTGCGGCTTCAGCGCGCAAGCCATTTTACATGTATTTTTGGAACGCGTTGTAAGGAGCACCAAGGGCTGGTGAAGAGACAGTCTTGCATGAGTGTGCCCCTGTAATTTGACATGAAGTGTGCTGAAAGGTGTTTCTGCATTTCTGCTGCTCTCTGATCTGTCCCTGCCACTTTAACCCTTTCCTTCCCACTCGCTCACCTGCACACCCGAATCAAATCAAAGTGATGCGTGGACCTGATTTCAGTGTGGACGTTATTTCCAGATGAATGAAGTACATTTGCTGCCAAAAGTAAAAGTAAAGGCAAAGTTTGGGTTTGACATGTATTTTATTCTTGAGGAAATGATGTACACATCTCTTTAAGCAGAGTGGGGAATCTGTGTTTAGGAGTAAATAAACAAAGTCAGAATAGCTAGCCTGTGACTCTGTGATCTGACTCTTTTTGAACCAGAACCCTTATCCCTTGAAGGACCCAGCTGAAGGCCCACAATCCAGTTGCAGAATCAAGCTTTGTACATTTCTTAGTAGCTACAATGGATTTGTATTGGCAATGACCCGGTGATACATTACATATCACTATACAGAGGACATGATTCCATATATTGCGATAATGTAAGTAAGATGATATATTGCGTTTAGACTTGCCCGAATGCACCATGTCATTAACATTTTTTAAAACGTGAAATCCTGTTTTTTTTTCCTTTAGTTTTGTCATGCATGTCATGCAGGCACCGATACGGTCATCCAAACCTCAGGTATTGTACAACATAAAACATACAACACTCAAATGCTCCAAAATACGAGCTATAGTTTAATATCACACACCATCATTTGTATAAAATGATGGAGTTAAAGAAAAGAACAGCGGTCGTCGTAAACACAATAAAAAATAAATTACTGTCTGCCACCATCTTTGCATGTAAAGCAGTAATGAAATATCATCAATATCAGTGTTTTTGCGAATCAATATAGTATTGCAAAACATATCACAATACTTTGATATATTGAAATTTTCTTACACCCCTAAAGGTAACTGAGTGATTAATAATAATAAATAAGTAAGAATATAAAGAATTAAAGCACAGGTTTTCAACCCAGGAGTACATCCTGTTCTGCATATCATTGATATTACTCCAGAACCTTGCATCTGCAAAACTGGAACTTTACAAAAAAAACTTCATAACTTTCAAAAAAGTCAAAGTAAAGATTTTTTTTCAGGTCATTTTTGAGCATTTTATTGGTCATCATGAATCAATTTTGACACAATGTAAGATTCACATTATTACAAAGTGACAAATATAAAAAATAAAAATGCAGCGACAAAATGTTTGTGTTGTCCTGCTCTTAATAAATGTGAAGGCAGAGGGTACTCCAGGAACAGGGGGTTAGAGAAATGACCAAATATAGTGTGACCTAAAACTTCTGACAGCAAGTTAGCAACAAATGTTATTTGCATTATGCTGATCAGTGGCCGTTCATTTTTATTTTTATTTTCTTTCAACAACATCAGCCTTTCTGATCGAAGGTTTCTTTTAATGACAGCCACGCTCTACAGTGTACACCGTGTAGAGTCTTGTTGCATTATACCACATAGACACGTCCAATAAAGTTATTGCCAGCAAGTAACATCAGCGCTCTGTGAAGCAAAGACATGCCTGGAGCCACTGCAGGGGGTTGGCACTATATTGGAGGTAAAGTAAGTAATTGTTGTGTAGCTGCTAGAGTTACGACTTTTTCCTGCGGCTCCTTTTCTGAGTGTTATCTGAGCTGTGAGAGTGTGGCTTTCTGAGGTAACCTGACAGTCTCCATGCAGAAGTGAAGCACTGCTGAGTTTGCACTTTTCAGTCTGGATATCTGATGACCACAATGCAAAGGGGAAGCCTCTGAAAGCAGATGAAAAAACCCAGACACCTCACCATAGTAATATAGTAAACATGAGATAGCATTGGATTTTTTTTTTTTTTTTTTTTTTTTTTTTACACTTTAAAATAAGAGTTTGTTAAAAATAAGCTTTACAAAATTCACACTCTTACCCCAAATGTACTCAGTCATACAAGACAAGCGTTTGGTGTGTGACGTTTGTTTGTATATTTTTGCAGCTACAAGTAAGTATGTTTTTCAAACTTTTAGTCTTTTCTGATCATCACAGAAATCCATGCTAACCATCTCCCACTGATTATCATGGATTACTGCTGTGCACAATTTTTTATTTGTGTTGAGGGCTTTTGAATGGTCGGTTAATCTGACAATAGTCTTTTCTGAGATGAGCTCTCAGTCTGATGGCACATCTGACTACAGCATAGATTTACTGTAATACTGAGTAGATCTTTTTTCTGCTTGATTGTGTGCACAAACGTCAGCACGCAATAACAAATAAAAGCCTCACCGTGTTCCTGTGATTATTTGAGTACCTGGACAGAAATAGCTGACTTGTGTTTAAACTGTGCTCTGCTTTCTTCTAATAGCTGGGCATAACAGAGCACATTTCAAACAGAAAAATGGTCCTGATGTTGTAGTTTGTCTTTAATAATAGCGTCATGATTTTTTTTCCAATACAGAGCAAAACTATGCCCTGATAGAGTTTTAGGACCAGGTTTACACAATCCAGTAGCACTGTATTTGGATGGTCCTCAACCCAAAACTAGATTGTAATAATTTGAGTATTTGACAATATATTGGGGAATATCCAAATAAATGGAGATTTTCTACTCAGTAATATGGTAACAAAGTATAAACCTTTTATCTCCAAAATGGGTTAAAAAAAAAAAACTTTTTATTTTTATTTTTCAGTAACCATAATTAATTCCAAGTCATTTTAGAGCATTTATATTGGTCCATTTCTCATTAAATTATGAAACAAGGTAAAGAACAACCTTCAAGTTAAAATTGTGTCAAGAAGTGAAAACAAAAAAATTGAGATGCAGTGTTTTTAGGTGACAGCAAGGATATATATGGTATGTACATAATTACATTTATCACCTGACTCCTGACATAAGATCAGTGTGTGTGTGTGAGAGTATAAGAATGCGAGAGAGCTGGAACCACACAGTAGTGGTAGTAATGATGGTAGTCAGATGCAGGACACAGGGTCCAGCTGATGTAAAGTGAATTGAAGTAGTAAGAATCTAAAAAAAAGAGAGGGAGAGACTTATGACCACAGAGCATCTACATCTGCCTGCTTCTTGGAGTTGCAGGGAGAAAACCTCCAACTGTCAGGCTGTGAATCAGAATGTTGAAGGGAAAAAAAATAAAATAAATAAAAATAAAAAAATTATATATATATATATATATATATATATATATATATATATATATATATATATATATATATATATATATTCATAATAGTAATATATAAATGTATAGCTGCTGTTTAATAATACCCATCATTTTTTTTTAATTATGGGTAAATAGACCAATATAAATGCTCTAAATTACTCTAACTCTTATGCTCTAATAAACTCTTACTTTACATTGACTTCCATTCAAAGTTGAGCACATTTTTGCCTTCTCCTGTAACATCACTATTTTGCAGATACATGTTTTTCATCGGACAGTGATGATATAGAAGCTGAATGTTTGCTTATATCAGTGCAAGGCAGTGGAGAAAATAAATAGTGGCCAGTTGTGAGTAAGATAGGCTTAAAGCTTTTTGGCAGACTCTCTGTCCTCTTGTGTAACTGCTCTTCTACTTCACTGTCTTCTTGTGAAAAAACAAAAATTGTGACAAAATCTTTGCACCCACCACCTCCCGTCTCATCCCTATTGCTTTACAACTTCTACGCAAAACAGAAGCCACCAATAGCTCCACCCCAAGTTCTCTGGGTTTTTTAGTTTTACTACCCTCTGCAGTTACATACGTTTCTCAAACTACTATAAATGAACTCGAGGCATATACAATTCACTTTACTTGTAGTGCTAGTAAGTGTTTTGATGTACGTAAGTTACTCTTCAGCAGGTCAATAGCTCAGATATACTGCTTTCTAATTGGAACACCAGACCCGCCTCCTACACCACACATTCATACACTGTCTACTGATAACTTTGAGTTTATGATTAATTTCATGTTCGAGTTTCGTTCTCTCAAAGGGTGCAGGAGTTTGATAAAGACTTGAGGAAATTAAAATCACTCCCTTTCAAATCACTGGTTTGATCTAGATTCACATTTCTCATCTGGAAGTCTCCGGAGTGTGAGGAGGCAAAGGCAGAGTTCCACCTCTTCAAAGCCTGTGTGTCTGCGGTGAGCTGCATCTAAGATAATGCTTTTCATCTTTAAGCCTCAGGCCCAGAGTGCTGGATGTCCTCCCAGTCCACTCTCACCACTGGCCAAACCACACCCTCTGCCTCAGGCCTCTCTCTACCTCCCTCTGTGTGCTGTATGTGTTAGTATTGGGGGGGGGTATCCGGGAGCTTTTGATTGAATCTTCATAAGTCTTCATACACTCTGTGTAGTCTCACACTAAGAATGTCAGAGTGGTGTAATGAATTAATCTGCTGAGAAATGTCCACTGTCTTAAAATACATTCTTTAATGGGAATATTTTGTGGTTACTCATCAGTTGAATGCACTTGAATTCCATATGTATTTCCATTGCAGTCTTCTTAATATTTCTAACATCAGTCCATGACTGGGAGCCCAAGAGAGTATAATTGGACTCAGCATGGCAAGGATGGCCGTCTATCTCTTCCCATTACTCAACACGATGCTAGCCATCTCCGACATCTGTTAGCTGATGTAATGGCATTGGCAATTAGTGTTCTGTTTGCAGCAATTGAAGCAGCAATTAAATATTTTCTGTGCTTGCTTGTCATTTTTGTAATACACCTTTTTGTAACTTTGTCAACTCAACATGTGATTAAAGTGACTTTCAGCTTCAACATGAAGGGTTTAAGACAAATATTGCATTAACCATTCATGAATTACAACCATTTTGTACTCCATTTTCACAGGCTCAAGGAATTAAACAGCCTAACATAAATATGAGGTTTATTTTAAATGATTGAGTACAAATCATTTATAGTCATAGACTGCCTGAAGTCTGGAACCCATAGACATCACCAAATGTTGCATTTTCTCTGTTAAGATGCCGGAACTTTGCCTCATCTGTCTTCAGTTGCTGCTTGTTTGTGGGCCTTAATATCTTTAATAAGTGAAAAGCATGCTCAATTGAGTTGAGGTTAAAAGACTGACATTGCATTTTGTTGCATTAAAAGCTCTTAGGTTGCTTTCAGTGTATTTTTTGGGTCAATATCCATCTGTACTGTGAAACGCCATCCTACTGTAAACGTTTGACAGAATCTTAATCAGTGCTTTTCAGAATTCATCCTGCAACTTCTGTTGGAAGTCATATCTTTGGTTAACACCAGTGCCTCAGTTCCATTATCAGCCATTCATGCCCATGCCTTAACACTACCTCCACCACGTTTGACAGATTGTTTGGTATGCTTTAGATCATGAGCGCTTTTTTCTTTCTCCATACTTTTCTCTTCTGATCTAAGTTAATCTTGGTTTCATATGTTCAAAGAATCCATAACTGGAAAGGCTTTTTTTTAGATATTTCCTAGCATGATCAGTTATTTGGTGTTACCACTGGTTTGCATCTTAAGGCAAACCTCTGTATTTACATTTATTAAGGTATCTCATGATTGTAGACCTTGGCAATGATACACCTACCCCTGCAGGAGTGTCCTTGGCTTGATAGTTGGTGTTACAAGGCTTGCTGGTGCTTTCCTTTTTTGATCTACCAAATTTTGATCTAGCCACTCCTGGGGTTTATGCTATCTGACTGATAGATTTGTTCATTGCCTAATGATGGCCTCATACACTTGCATGATAATGTTTTAGACTGTATATTGAGAACTCCCATGTAAAACTATCAAATGCAAATTAAACGCTTGGAAAAAATTCCAAACCTTTTATCTCCTTAATCTTACTTTAAAATAATGAGGGAATAAGCTACACCTTGCCATCAAACTGCTTACGTTTGAGCCAGTGAAAATGGAGGGAAATATTACAAATCATAAATTCTGATATAATGATTTTGTTATGTCTAAACTAATATGTCTAGTAATATTTAGACATTCCTTTTTTCTGGAAATTTTAAAGTTTAATAGCATTCTTTGAATGAGACATGGTAACATCTCCCAGAGCACACTGTAAATACTTGGTCCTGCTCCAGAGAACAATTCTCCGTGTACAGATCTGTTTTGTACCCAACAATGCATCATATATTAAATGATGGGCAGAGAGTCTTGACATTGTTTAGTGCTCACCACCCCCGGAATGTTAAAAATGCACATCACAGCCTTGGCCTCCTTCTTATAAACAGTCCATAGCCATGACCTTCCATCATACGGGAAAAATGCTGGCTGTCATAGTAAAAGCATTGTCCACTGAGGACGCACAATTCATGCATGCGTGCTGGGAAACTGGTGGTCTTTGGGTGTTAGCTGTTTTGGCCTAGGGCTGAGCTGCACACATGGTCAGCCATGGCTTTCTGAAACAGGGGGAACTCCACACTGGTGTTCAGGGCAGATATGGAGCCTGTCTTTGCTCTGGTGGAAGTAGAGAGTGATCAAGTTTGGGGGTTGGCTGCTCATTGCTGCCCAAGAGACATGTGAGGCCAGGCGGTTGTGTGGACAGTGAAAGTGCTGACCCAGATGGGCAGCCTTCATGACCATGTATCAACACCCACTGTGAATTGCTCAGAAGTTAATTATATGAATGCATTTGTTCAGTTGAACATAACGACTGGAGTTTACACTGTTCTAGGAACCATATGCAGTTAACCTGAATGAACAATGAGGCAGTCATTTTCCCATCGTAAACAAGTAATAGTAATTTGTGAAATTTGCAGAAGTTTGTTCTCTTATTTTCAAGTTACAGCGCATTTCTGTTTTTAACTCTGAATACTGCACGCAATACAAAATGCAAGTGAATGATGATCTAGTTTGTCAGCCCCAGCACTAGAACAGCTTTAGATGACCAGGCTGTCATTTAAGAAATGAAAAAAAAAAATTACTAAATGAAAAAGCTAATGCATATAATAGTGTAGCCAGAAATGTACTTTTCTTTTAACATAATTATATATGACAGCTTAGATACAACTTGCACAAAGAAGTCAATGGAAAACCTTACCAGCATATTGTGACAGTCATGCCAAAACCTCCAGATCTCCAGATAAGTCACTTCACAGGAGAAAAAAAATTCTAAACTGTCAGTGGAAAAATATTCCAAGTAATTTTTGGAGCATTTCTAATGGTCTATTCATCATGAAACACGTACACAATGTAAGATTTACATTTAAATGAAGGTTATCATAAGGTTAGCATATGACACTGGCAATATTTGCGACACTAGCAATATTTTATATCATTTATATATATCATAACGTTGGACCTTAAAACATGTTCACTTGCTGGAAAAAGTAATTGAACCCTTATTTTTTCCTGGCCTAGATTCCAGCCTTAATTACTAATAAAATGTGGTCTGAACATTTTCTGAGTCACAATGATAGACAAATACAATCTAATTAAATAAACACACACAGTTGTACTGTTCATGTCTTTGATTTAGCACACTGAGTAAACATCCACAGTGCAGACTACAAAAAGTAAGTGAACCTCTCGGTTAATAACTTCTCCAAAAGGAGTTTCGGTTAAGAAGATGAGATTGGAAGTGTGCGTTTCACAGATGATTTGCTCTTTAAATAAAGGCACACAAATCCTAGTTACGTGGAGACCAATCTGTTCTTCAGAAAAAAGATTGGTTAGTGTGCACCATTTCTCAATGCAAACAGCTCTTGGAAGACTGCAGAAGACATATTATGGCAAAAAAAAAAAAAAGCGTTGCTTAAGACCTGGGTGTACATGAATCCACATTTTGACAAAGTGTCCAAGTGTGGAGAAAAAGCACAAATGCACAGCACTATGTTTGGTGGAAAAAAACACTGCACAACAGCACCAAAACCTCATCCCAGCTGTGATGCATGATGAAGGGAGCTTTGTGGTTTGGGGCTGCATTGCTGCATTAGGGGCTGGAAGCCTTGCATTCATAGAGGGAACAATTAATCGCATCAAAGGTGTATCAAAATATGTTACACGAGAATATAGGAGCGGCTGTCCATGATGTAATTCAACTAAAAAATGTGTTTAAAAAGAAGAAGATTTGTGCTTTGGAATGGCAAGGCAATTGCTTCTAAAGGGGGATCTACAGATTATTAAATTCAAGGATTCACTTACGTTTTCTAGCCTGCACTGTTAATGTTTACTCAGTGTGCAGATTAAAAGACATGACTGCTTGGGTGTAAAATCTAGATTTGAACTAGATAATAATCAGACCATGTTTCTTTACTAAACAATTTAGAAATCCAGGTATATCCAAATAATTCACTTGCTTTTTCTTGTAGCTATATACAAGAAATAGCAATGTGCTGCAAAAGAACTAAAAGCCTAACTGAGATATTAGTGGATAGCAATGGTTATAATGTAGTGATGAGATTAGAAAAGAGGGTAGGTTTTGGAATATTCAGGAATAGTATCAGAATTTTAACTGGCCACAAAGCAATGACAGAACCCACAGAAAACAAATTAAATGTTCATATATGTTTAATTAGTGTGTATTTACCAACAGCTTTTGTGCAGATTTAAGCAGTTTATTCTTCTTACACCTCTATGACAGGTCGGGGTGTATTGGCGTGCTGGTGGGGCTCCATCCAGTATCTCTTGGACCCCCACATCTTTACAAGAAAGAAGAAGGCTGTATGCTGTAGGGCTGAAAGCTCTGCTACTGCACCTTCCACTCCCTCTACCTCTACCCATTCAGTTAGCCCCACAGACAGAGCAGGGCAGGGCCAGACTGCAGCGTCCTCAGGGAGCTGTATGTGTGTCATCTCGCACAGGCCCATCACTAGCTGACAATAGCCAGATTATTCCAGGCCTCTGGTCTCTTAGGAAGATACTTATGGATATACGGATATATATGTGTCATATATGAGGGGTGAGTTGAATTAGAACAGGGGTCTCTCAAAACACATAATAAATATATAAATATGAATAAAATCACAGAAATGTTACCTTCCATGCTTTCTAATGATTGACACTCAGTAAAAAAATCTGAAGCAGAAGAGTAGCCTGTTAAAACAGGCTTACCCACTGTTGACCACAGAACCGTTGTTGTGGACATTCATCTGTTTTGTGTCCGTTTCTAAAACTAAATCTCAATTTTTCAATCTTCAGTCTTTTGTCTGATGTGCATGTCTGTGAATGATGTCATACTTACAACTAGTGATCTTTTTGCTTTGATTCCATCTAGTGGTCAGTGACAACATTACAGCCACACTGAGAGGTTTATGTAGGTCCCTCTTGAATACTCTACATACATTATGTGCAGCTGTGATGACATTTACAGGGAAAGAAGTCATTTGATTAATGTAATGGCTGTTTACTGGTAATTAGAATATAGCTGTGTAAGTAATGTGAGTGAATAATGAGAGTGTGGTGGCTTGGGGAATAGGGTTAAATGCAGTCATGCCACTGATTGACAGAATCCTGACTCAGCTGCTGGGAAAATTAGGACTCAATTTTTGCATATAGCTTATCATTCATGAGAGTGTTTGCCTTACTGTGTATGATCTATACATAGAGAGAATACTTTATAGATATGATTTTCCTGTTCAGTTGTATGTGTTACAAGTGCAGTATTTGAAAGTGAATTGAAAAAGGAATTTTTAATGAAGATGTTCGTCGAACTTGAGTGTGATCCAGATCTTGTGGACATCGCCTCAGGGAAACGTTGGCATATAAATAAAACAACTCGCTAGACTTTGCACTGCATGAATCATCTTACTGAGCTAAACAAAAGCACAGTAAGCCTCCTGAACTGGGAAATAAAAGTGCTTTAGCTGGTGCTTGAATTGGAAGGACAATTCCAGAAGACATCTTTTATTGAAATAGATCCTTTATATTATGTGAATTTCTGTAAACTTTAAAAAGGGTCTTCACACGTTCATACATATAAAACAAACTTTACAAAGAACTATGCATTAAAATATTATTTAGGAAACCAGAAGTGGTTCTTCTGTGGCATCAATCCAAAAAAACCTTTTTAGCATCATTATTTCTAAAGAGTGTACATGCAGTTGTGGTTGGAAGTAAACAACATACATCTTTAATAGAAAAGAGACGAGAAGAATTTGGTGCACACTTTCTAATGAATGCATTCAGCTACTTTAAGTTCCCCCTTTGCTGACACAGATGTCCAAAAGCACACACACAGCTTGTCTAGTCCCTGTTAAGAAGTACTTTCAATAGAACAGGACTCTCTGTAGCAGATAAACATGAACCTATTGGCACCATGCCTAATGCCAGGTGTGTGCCAGTAGGGTATACAGCCCGCCAGCATTAAGCCGTGGAGCAGTGGAACTGTGCTCTCTGGAATGATGGTGCTTCATCCAGTACTTCTGGCATGGGTTGGGGAGTTGGGGATGAGGCGGAGTGGTGATAACCCAATATCCTGACCTCGCCACTGCTCTCGTTGCTGAATGCAACCAAATCCCTACAGCTTTCCCTGTGTAGACAGTTACTCCAGCAAAGGCAGAGTAAACTCTTTTTAAGACCCTTGATCTGGGTCTTACCTTTGTTCATATAATGATCCAGATCTATTCACCTAAAATTAGTAGTAGTATTTTTTTATATAAATAACAATTGTATACAGTATGTTGTGGATTTAAAAAAAAAAGAAAACAGCACTGTAATTACACAGAAAATCTGAACTGATTTCTATGTGGAATGAATTATTAATGTGTGATATTTATCTTCCATGTGAGGTGTCAGAGCAGTCTTGCTGTTATAAAGTCATTATTTCTCAATCAGTTCGTTAATAATAAACAGCATAACTATATGAGAAATGTTATGTCAGACAGTCAGTCTCTCTCTCTCTCTCTCTCTCTCTCTCTCTCTCTCTCTCTCTCTCTCTCTCTCTCTCTCTCTCTTTCTTTCTTTTGTAGGCGGAACAGGAGAAAAGGACCGATCAGCCCTGAGCCATGAGGCCTTCCTGCTTATGGCAAACTCCCAGAATGACATGGAGGACTGGGTCAAAGCCATCAGACGCGTCATCTGGGCTCCTTTTGGAGGAGGTAGCACATTCAGCGGAACTACACACATTCAGAGAGCTCACGCTGCCAGTTTCTCCCACGAATCTGCGTCGCAGTAGACTCTCGTCTTTTTTTTCTTCTTCTTCTGTTTTTATTCTCGACATGTGCCTGCTTTTCTATTCTGGCCCTGTTGACTGATGGCTGTATCTGGCACTGTCTACGTGAGATGAGATCATTTGCTACTTTGCTGATAGAAATGCCTTCACTGGTGCACAAGCACACTGAAATAACTGCCCAACTTACAGCAGCCAAAACACAATGTAGCGTTAGGCGTTGTGTTACAGACATAGTTATTAATGGTGTGGTTATTTTAGATTAGCCCACAGACAAATTTGAAGTAATGGTATAGATAATGAAATGAAGGTATCCAAGAGCTTTCTTGTCCTTTTTTATCTTCTTTTGCAGAACAGAATGATCCAGTGTGCAGCCATGATGCTAAAAACAACAGCACTTGCCCCTGTTTGCCCTAACCCCTCTAATCCTGTATCTTAAAGGACAGCCATCAACTGTATAATTACTAGAGCATTCCTTTAAGATATGCAGAGCATAAGAAGCTCCATATTGTTATTGGAGAACTGACAAACATGAACCGAATATTTGATATTTATCGTGTCTGCTATGCTGTAAGATAAAACTTTGAAGCGGAAGGTCTTTGTCATGTTGAGCTCTAGACGCTCATTTGCTTCATAAGCTTACAGACATAACAAGGCTCTCCTTGTTATCGCAAATAGCGCTGTCACTTATTTAGAGACTGTATCCTCCACTGTTTACAGCCCTTTTTACATTGGCTGGACCAATCGCAGGCAAGATGATATCTGTCTGTCTGAGTGCCTGTGGCTCATTCTCACCCGCTCTTCCAGTTTAGATTACAGCTCGTATGGGAAAATGGCAGAACAAACCCTCCTTTGTGGATTAATTGGACATCCGTAACACATACATCTGCACACATATACAGACAACCGTATGGTTGGAGCACTGCATGGACGTCTGCCAGCGTGAGACACCTTGCATGGATCTGTAACGTATCTCATGCCTCAGGTTGGAGCTCTGCTGCTGTGCAGCTCCTGTCTGTTCACGCAGCCTGGCGTGTGTGTGCTTCCTGGAAGCAGAGTTGTGCACCACAGTCGCCGCCAAGGCAGAGGTAGGAGATGGCAGGGTCAAAGTTAGCAGTGTGCTCAGGACCACAGAAGAGGTTTGTAGCGGCAGGTGCATGCTGTGGAGTGGTGGTGGTGTTCTTTTAACCCCTGACACTGGAGTAATTTAGAATAATTTAGTTTTTACATCTTATCTTAGGGTTTATTATCTACACCAGGGGTGGACAGTTGCGTCCTGGAGGGCCGGATTCCTGCAGTTTTTGTGCTTTTTCTGCTCTAGGTCACTTTATTCAACTGACATGTTAATTGCCAGGCTTAGTAGGCCTGTTAGAGCAGGGAAATTAGCAAACTGATGAAAACCCTGTTGCCCACCCCTGAGCTATACTCTTCTAATAAAGGTGCTTCAGATCATTCTTTAAGGAGTGCCAAAGAAGAACCACTTTTGGTTCTATAAATAACCATGTTTGTAATATTTGTGACATTTGTGAGTGTTGTCAACCTTTAAATTGGTTAGGAACTTTTAAGTTAATACCTTTAAAGGTTCTTTACACTCAAACATGGTTCTTTATAAAATCATCACTCAAAAAACCCTCTAAAGCACCTTCATTTTTAGGTGTAAAACTAAACTACTATAAACCATTGAGTAACTATTATAAATGTGTGTATGTACATTATGTCATTATGAGAGAGGAAGGTCTAGGTCTGCACACAGGCTTTACATGGTGTAACCGCAATATGAATTTCAAAAATTTGAGAAAAGATAAATATGGGACTGAGAGCATAGGTGGCAAATGTGACAAAGAAACATTGGAAATGAAATGAAATGAGTGTGAATTACAGTTCATCACATTCCTCAATCACATGATCAAACAACTTTAGCACACACATGTTTTGTCCATATTGAGTACTCCAAGTGTTTATATTTTCAGTTTGTCTTAATCCTAGGGATATTTGGCCAGCATCTGGAGGACACGGTGCAATACGAGAGGAAGTTTGGGCCCCGGCTGGCCCCTCTGCTGGTGGAGCAGTGTGTGGACTTCATACGGGAGCAGGGTCTGAACGAGGAGGGCCTCTTCCGGATGCCTGGACAGGCCAACTTAGTCAAAGAGCTCCAGGATGCTTTTGACTGTGGCGACAAACCTCTGTTTGACAGGTAGGATGAGGAGTTGTTTATGGTCCCACACCAGCCAGCCTGTATCTGAAGATCAAACCTATGAAAGATTTTCCTTAAAGAACTTTACATGTTTTACTTCATATTAGCTTTTAGCTGTTTAACTTTATTATGCAAAGCTGTTGATTATGGGGGTTTCATAATAAATAACAAGGACAAGGATCTTGCTGTTAACAATATGAGAGTGTCATTAATCAATTAGTCTCATTTTATTGCTGAATAGTGGAAATGATGAAAATGCATTATTGAGGTTTACCTGACTAAGACACAAAAATGGAAAAAGAGAGCTTTCTCCATTTCCAAGACCAGTTAAAGATCTATCCAGATCTCTGAATGGGTGCCGGTGTACTGAGCCAGACAGCCATTAACAAGACATCTTGCCAAGTAATTGCATAAACAGAAGCCATTAACCAAATCAAAAAACTGACTACATGCTACAAGCATCTCCGAATATATATATATATATATGTATATATTTGTCGTCTCTTGCAGTAACACTGATGTTCACACAGTAGCATCTCTGCTGAAGCTCTATCTCAGGGAGCTGCCTGAGCCCGTTATCCCCTTTAACAAATATGAGGACTTCCTCACCTGCGCCCAGCTACTGCTCAAGGATGAGGAAGTGGTGAGGAATGATCATATTATAGATGTTGTTGTCAAACCACTTTTGTCCAAATTACATTGTTCATTTATTGATGAGTTAGTAGGCTGGACACATTATAAGACACTAAACTGCAGATTGTGAATAAAATCCTAATTTATAGCTTTAATTGGATCTTTTAGGGACTCGGCGAGCTTGCACAGCAAGTGAAGACTCTCCCCCAAGCCAACTACAACCTGCTGAAGTACATTTGCAAGTAAGTGAATGCACAGGTTTATAGGTAACTTTGTGCCTACAATATAAATGCATATGCATCTTATTTTAAACATTTCAAGATCTTTTTAGCTTTGCCGTGTTTCATCTTTGCTTTGCCTCTTTTCATTTAGATTCTTGGATGAAGTTCAGTCCCACTCAAATGAAAATAAGATGAGTGTTCAGAATCTTGCAACAGTATTTGGACCAAATATCCTCAGACCTAAAATGGAGGATCCTGTTACAATGATGGAAGGTAAGGCCACCTTTAAAATGACCACCCAGAATGAGTGAAATGAAGCAATAAATGTTGCAGGGCCAGGAATTATAAATAGACAAAGCAGGAGGCTATTGTTGACTGGGGACATCAAATGCAACTAAAGATAGTCTGGACAGGAATTGCTCTTATAACAACTCTGTGGTAGCTCCGGGCGTAGCTGTGAGTTCACTACTGGAACATGGTGTAGTGATATAACCTGCAAGAAAGATCACATATGGCATTTGTTTCCAAACCTGATCCTGATCTAAACATTAAGGTCCTTCCGGTTTGGTCTACTAAACAGCATTATGTGCAAAATTTTAGTAAAGGGTTTTATTGATTTTTTTCTTATGAAATGTCTGAAATATGTTTTGAAAAGATGTTTCTGTTTTGACAGAAGTTTTAAGTTCCTCTATTTTTGCAGAAGTTGTTAAAATCAGTGTGATTTATCACATACTGAAACCGTTTTTAGACATCCTAAAGTAGGATGTCTAAGGAAAAGTTAATAGGAGAAATAGACAATTACAGGCTAAGGAGGTTAAGCAGTCCTATACATCCTGTAAAAGTTTAATGTGCCTTGAATTAATTCTTCATAATTCTTCCTACATTCTCTATGTGGGACCTGCAAAATAATGTCCGTGCAAATGTAAAGCTGTCTGGGAACATAATTGAAGTATTTTGTTTTGTGTGTTTCCCTGATCTAACACATGCACTTCCACTTCAGGATCAGGTGTGTTAGAGCAGGGAAAACATCACAATATGTTGGCAAAGACTCTCCACTTTCAATTTAAGACATTATCAACAATGAATTTTACAGAAAAGTGTGCAAGGTAAAAGCCTAGAAGCATGAAGAAGAAACATTGAAAGAAACCGAGACTCAAAAGGGGAACTTATTGTCCTCTGGTTAACACAGCATAGCAAAATTATTATGAACAAATGAGAACTCAGAGAATTATGATGAATGAAATGAGATTGAACAGCTTAAAGATTTTGGTATTTTATGCAGTGTGTGGGAGACCATGGAACCTTTTGTTTTTGTGCAGTCAGGGAAACAATGACATAGAACACAAAAGCAAGATAACATATATCTTTCTTGCCAGGAACCTCTCAGGTCCAGCAGCTCATGACAGTGCTAATCAGCGAGCATGATCGACTTTATGGCAGCGCAGAGTCTGAGACTTCCTCAGAACAGAGAGAGGTCCCTCAGGGCCAGCGCTGCATGGTGGGTTGGATCTCGGAGGAGGAGATCCAGCGTTGTCCTTCTTCCAGCCAAACGTCCAGCCTTCCTGACCATATGGGAGTCAGTGTCACGTCTCTGGACATAAATACAGGTGCACCAACTACTGCCAAGCCGATGCCTCAGGGAAAAGCTGGGGTGGCAGTCAGCCCCAGCAAGCAGGCCAAGTCCCTCCCCTCATGGAAGTACTCTTTTAAAAGTGGCGGGGCACGGGCTCAGACGCCTAAAATCGGGGGCTCCTCCGTAGACGTGTCCAGCCTGCCCAGCACTGGGAACTGGCTGATGAACGGACTGTCTTCACTGAGAAGCCATCGGCGTACATCTTCAGGAGAGCGAATGGGCAAAGACTCTGCGCTGTCTCATCGCCTGTCCACATACGATAACGTCACCTCGTCAAGTCTGAGCGTGCCCAGTGTGGCCAGCACGCCCTGGTCCACCTCTTCCTGTGAGATATCGGTGGCGGACTCAGTGGGCAGCGACCCCTCTG
Source organism: Salminus brasiliensis (assembly GCF_030463535.1). Classification (NCBI taxonomy): domain Eukaryota; kingdom Metazoa; phylum Chordata; class Actinopteri; order Characiformes; family Bryconidae; genus Salminus; species Salminus brasiliensis. Next base: position 31,623,611 of record NC_132881.1, on the reverse strand, counting down.
GATTGAACTCTGGAAAGGGGACATGGTCAGAGACAGGCTCAGTTAGAGGGAGGGTGGAAGAGAAAGTGTTGGAGGTCACGCAAAGTAGTGAAGCACTAGAACTGTGTGTAAGCAGTGCAGGATGCAGTGAGAACGGAACTGTGGACGACAGTGTGGATGTGTCAGAAGATCCTGATGACAACTCTCAAGCACTTAACAGCTTGGTGTTAGAGCTGAAGGACGAGCTGAAGAAACAGAAGATTAGTTATGAATCCCGGATACGAAAGTAAGTGGGAATTTTTCAGCAAATGAGCCATACATACTGTAAACGTGTTTGATTTCATAAGAAAGCACAAGCCACCTTGAATATATCAGCAAGAAGTATTGGTTTTCTACCATCTGTTAAATCTGAGCCATTACAACATGTATTAATTTAGAGACTTAAATTAATGTCCTGTATATCTACTTACATATATATATATATATATATATATATATATATACAATCTATACAATTATAGATATATTAATAAACAATATTTTCTATGTAAACCTGCTGAGGCCAATACCAATGCCAGTATATTAAAATGGATAAAATACAGAAATTGGGATTACATATTCAGTTAGCATCACATAAAATATCACATTTATTTCTGTGTGGTTATTAGCGCACTACAATACATAAAATCCAGACATTTTAGTACCAGACATTTTCCAGCACCACCTAAGCATTCAGCTCTACAGTAACAGTAAACACATCAAATATTGTTCATGTAATCTATTTTTATCGAGAAATAGTAAATGAAGCATCTGTAGCAAATGAAACACATCATGTTCAGCAAATTTTAATGCACAGTAACTCTCACTTTCATAACATAAAAAATACCATTAATATGCATAACATCAAATTGGCTACCACTTTGGGCACCTTACAGTGTCAGGACTTAGTAACACCCCGTTTGACAGCAATTACAATTTGCAAATGCAAGCCAAACGTCTTTTAGTTCTTGTAATTTTCTACCTTCTTCTTTGCAGAAGACCTATAGTTCTGAAATATCCTTGGTTCTTCTGTCCCAACCGTGCAATACGCCAATGCCCCTGGCAAAAAACACGGCCCCAAAACATTCATTTTCACGATCACATCATGGATAAGTTTTCCTTTTTTTATGACAGAATGTGAGCAGTTCTTTCTGAGAGTGTTATTAGTCTTCCAGATCTTTCAGATAACAGTTCCCCTGAGCTTCAATTTCTTACAATAACATTCTGCACTGTAGGAACCACAAGCTGAAAGCACTTAGCTGTTTTATTTGGCCTTCCCCTACCTTTCCCCTTGCCTGCTCAAGTTTGTAAATTTGTCGTAGCTGACAGTTCCTAATTATGGAACTTGTCTAACTGAGTCTTTGCAACACATAGGATGTCCAAACTACTAGTTCTTAATTTAAAAAAAAAAGACTAAATGGGTAATTTGGCCAAGGATGCTCAAGCCTTTGCATAAGACTGTAAATAAGTAGATGTATACACATGTCGATATCAAGCATCCCTGCTTATAAAGTCATAATCCAGCACTGACATTTCTTTTAATGATAATGATGGAAATTTGCTGATGTGCTTATAAGGGCCACAAGAGGCAGCACTCACCATGATATCATGTGTAATCTGATTTAATGCGGTCATGCTGAGTCTACCAGCAGCAGCTGAAAAACCCACAAAGCGAGAAGTTGGTAAATAAGTGGTATGCAAGCAATTCTGGTTTTAGCTTTGCACTCATTGGGTAAAGCATTCTCCAGGTTCACAGGGCAAACCAGACACACTTTTAAACCTTGATTGATCAGGGATGTGCTTACATAGTTAAATAAAGGCTTCCTACACTGGTATGAATGGAAGTCACCCCACCAGCTGTTCAGTTCCTTCATTTGTGACTTAAATAGAATAGAAAAGGTTGCCAGATAACTCAAACCTTAGCCTGGTTTATAGTTAAATTATTTATTCATATTGGTTTATTAGGTAAAGCTTTGTTATCAAACTGCATAGTAATGTGCAAAAGTCTTGGACCAGTCAATAACATATTTATAAAAAATATTTATCTGGGCAGTTAATGGGTTGTATTTGGTTTAAACACACAGGTACAGTTCCTCTTCTCCTTAATACACTCTATGGGTTGTATGGATTTGTTAATGACTCTCTCAGAGCCTGATTACCTAATGAAGTTTACTGGTTGTCTAATCAATACTAATGTGTTGATTAGGTGAACCTGATACTGGATAGTAATATTGGGTGGCCTTAAGGAGAGATTTACATATGGTTCAGTTAAACTGGCAAATTTAGACTCTTTATAAAACAACAGAAAATCAACATTGTGAGAGAGAAAGTATCATTTTCTCTCCTGTAACATGACACAGACAAGGCCAGATGTTCTTGAGCTAGTTGCAGGCCTTGTTAATGTCGCCCCATCTTCATATCTATTTTCATCATCCTCACCTTGTTATGTAGGTTAGGACAGAACCTATGGAAATGCTAGTACTTGTGGACACGTTCCAGTTTCCCCTAATCACTTTGTTTTCAAGCCAAGGTCAAGGAAACATGGAGGAGGGGGGTGGCATCCATATCTGGATGTTACATGATATTATGCAGAATACCTGCTACCAGAAGTAGTATTTCTTAAAGTATTTTAAGCTGGTAAGCTATTTCCAATGCTATTATTTTACCTTTAGAATGAAACAGGCTGTTTTTCCGTTAATGGTGAGGTTGTGAAAAACAGTTATTGTCTAGTTTTCGGCCCTGTGCTGCTCATCGGCCAAAGTTAGTTACCAGATAGTGTTGTTTTCCACAGTGTGTCCCCTCAATGTCCTCTTGAGGTGTTACGTGAGGTGCTCTTGAGGAGGTACAATTAGCAAGTTGAAGAGATTTTAAGTGCAGCATCCGCTCACTTCCTCGGGTTTGGCTTACTTTGGAGAGATGAGATGGTAAAGGCAGTCAGCTATCGTTGGCATTTAGCCTAGCACGGATCTCCATTTTCTTCTCCAGCTTTTACTTCATTAGAACTCCCCTTCTGCGGATACTGGCACAAGAAAAGCCATGAGGAAAAGTCATGAGGCCTGTCTGGTGATGCTGCTCTCCAGTGTCAACTACCCAACAGTGTTTGAGAGTCATGGTTTGCCAGTTCTGAGTACCAAACTCCTATCATTCAACTGTGGAAGCCAATGAAAATACAGTTTGACATTCTTAGACGCCTTTAAAACACGTTTTAATGATTATATAATAATCATTTTAATACCCTCTTTATGTCCTCTTTTTTTCTAGGTTGGAAGAGACAAGTTCGACGCTACGTGAGCAGCTAGACAGGCTAGAGGAAGAGGCAGACCAGGAGAAGAAGAAGTACAGAATGCTGGAGATTAAACTGCGGAACTCTGAGCGCGCCCGCGAAGACGCAGAGAACAGGAACCGACTACTGCAGAGCGAGATGGAGGAGTTCTTCTCCACTTTAGGAGATCTAACACTGGGAACAAGAACAAGTAAAATGTGACACTTACCATGCAGAGATTCTGTGCTTGTTGCGGATGGAATTTTAAATCTCTTTACTCATGTATCATGGGTACTATGAGGTGATTTTGTGCTGATTTGTTACAGCAACCTGATCAACTGTTCTCTAATGTAGCAAATTTTTCCTTTCTTCTCCTCAATCTTCACTCTGAAGTTTTATGATATGTTTAAATTATTATTCCCATTATCAGATTCTTAATGGCCTCTCTTCCAGTATGCACAGATGATACCAAAGCATGACTTCCCTGATTGTTTGCAGTTGATGTGATTGCCTCCTCGCAATGCTTTTCATAAGGCTGATTATTTCCATGTCAGTGCCTTTTGCGTTGATGCATGGTATTGAAAAATACTGCTTCACCACAGATAAGGTCAGTTAATGCTTTCTCATGTCAGTTCCTAATCTCACATTTCATAGATTCTGCACAACTATATGTTGTTTGAAGTCTGTGACTTCAGACAGGCTGCAGCCGTCCAGTCTGACACTCACCTGCTCTTAAACGGATGGACGATGGTGAACATTTAATGGCTTTGTTAATGACGGTTACGTGCACATACTACACAAACCTCCTTTGGCAGTCTCCATTTATCTTAGTTAAAAGTAATATGGTAAAAAGTTTCAGGCCAAGACCAGAGTAACATCAACAGACAAACTGCAGCTAACAATTTGTATCATTTTGACCTCTGGTGTTTCCGTAGTAATAGGATTATTTATTGCAATTAATTTACTGTATAACTTATTTCTCAGGTTGTGTTTCTAAAAAAAAAAACAAAAAAAACAAAGCAAACGCAAAAACAAAACACACTGAATAAACTTGCTCATTTTCTGGTAGATGGTGGAAATGAATATAAATGACGTTATAAACTTGACCGTGAATTGTAGTAGACAGTCTATGACTATGTGATGAATTTGTGTATGCTTCTCGTGGTTATTTCCCCCTCATGAAAGTGCCAAAGTAGAGGTCTTATGAAATGGGTACTGCTTTCATATCATGGATCACTTGAAATGAAGTATAACTGCAAAAGGTAAAATAATAAACTCGTCATCTTATAACGTTGGAACTTTTTCCAAGTTAATTTCATCTCTCTCAGAATGTGATATACACAGTATCAGAAAAAAAATGGTTTTGAATTTGTGAATTTGTTATTTTTGAACCATTGTAAGGTAAGCTTGCTTGTGTGCATTGTCCATGTCCTGAGCAAACAAAGCATCCCAAAACCATTACCTTACCATCACCATGCTTCACAGTTGGTATGAGGTTCTTACTTTGTAAGGCAGAAGGTTTTTGCCAGATATAATGCAGCTTGTGTCATCTGGACGCTCCACTTTAGATTTCTGTGTCCACAGCACATTGTTCTGACTCAGGATAGTCATCTAGGCATTTCTTTGTGAAGTTGAGAGCATTCATTTTCTTAGTAAACGATTCCAGTTTCTTAGCATTCAATCCCATCTTTGAATGCTTACTTTAGCTGGGGCTAGGGATGCCTGCGTGTCTTTAGATGTTGCTCTTCTTGGGTTTTTTGTCACATAGAGGTAATAATTTTATGCTTTGCACTTGGAGATTTTGGCACCCTTCTTCTTCTAAGATTGAGGACTGTTTCCAAACTTTCTCCATTTGGATAGTATGGTCCTGACTATAGAGCTTTAGATATGAGCTTGTAACCTTCTCCAGGTTTCCACAACCTTTTTCTTCAGGATTCACTGCTAAATGTCTGACTGGACAACCTGTATTGTGCAGAGTTCACTCTGATTTAAAAGCCAAAAATTGCAAATAGATTGGACAGCGCTAGAGTTCTTCATGTTATTTCTACTGCTATGTTCACTTACTATATGAAAGTCCTGGGCCAATTCCCAGCCATTGTTATTGTCTGTGCTTGTGTTTCTGTGGACTTGTGATACGTCATCAGATGCAGCCTAAGTACTGCTCCATTCAAAAGTTCGCATCTAGCCAGGTACAGCCTGAATGCCCAGATGTGTTCTTGTTCCACCCATGTTATCGAGGATGCATCAGAACGTGACTTGTGTGGACTTAACGTAGCCAAATATCCCAGAATGCATTACGCACCACACTGCTGTTCCTATTGCAAAACTGCCATTACATTTCTAGGCCTTTGAGCCTGAACTCTGCACGTCAGATCCTGCCACAACATTTTTCACTTTCACTAGCGCCATTCCAAGAGTTTAAATGGCTTATATTTTAACCATTGTGAGGGAAACTTGCTTGAAGACTGCACAATTGATACCTTGCACACCACAGACCTGAAGTAGTACTGAGCCTTTGTTTTAAAACTATTGTACAGCATCCTCCTGTCCTCAGGAGTTTGTACTCACCGTAAAGTCAGTACTACCAAGTACACCCATCCGGACTTGCCGTACTTTGTATTAAGAATCCCCCCCTATTTTTTTGTGGGAAATTCAGAGATGTTTTTGAGTAAGGTGACCTTCAACCTTTTAACATGGTGGAGAAGACGACAGAATCAGTTTTGGGTGGGACCTACAGTTGAAGCCAGATTACATGCACCAAAAAGACATATGCATGTTTCTCACTGTCTGACATGAATTTAGAATAAACTTTTCCCATTTTAGGTCAATTAGGATTACCAAAATTATTTCTATTTGCTAAATGCTAGAATAATGAGAGAGGGAATTTTTAAGGATTTTTTTATGACTTTCTTTACTATCTATATATTTAAGTCAAAAGTTTAAATACATTTCATTAGTACCATTGCCCTTACACTGTATGACTTGGGTCAAACTTTCTGGATAATCTTCCACAAGCTTCTCACAATAGTTTGGCCCATTCCTCCTGACAGCACTGGTGTAACTGAGCCATGTTTGTGACTGCCTTGCTCGCACAAGCCTTACCAGCTTCAGCCAGCTTCTTCACAAAGTCTTTTGCTTTGGTTTTTGGGATGAAACACACATTTCGGACCAAAGCACGTTCATCTCTGAGACACAGAACCTGTCTCCTTTCTGAGCAGTATGATGAACCAGACTTGTGCAAGTCCACAGTTTTCTTCCTGATATCTTGGCTGATTTTTTTCGACCTTCCCATGATCAGTTTCAGGTGTGCCTTAAAATACATCCACAGGTGTGTTTCTAATTAACTCAGATGTTGCCAATAAACCTATCAGATGCTTCCAAAGACATGACATCATCAGTAATCTTAGTGTATTTAAACTCTCATTTAAGTCTCTTATTATTCTGGCATTTAACAAATAGAAATAATTTTGGTAATCCTAATGTACCTAAAATGGGAAATGTTTATTTCTCAGTGAGAAAACATGCATATGTGTCTTTTGATATAGTGCATGTAAACGTCTGGTTTTAACTGTAGTTCACAACAGTGCAACTGCTTTGAATGGTTGTACACATTTTCTTCATCTGTAATCTATGTGCGTTTAACTTGCTGTAGAATTAATGCCATTTATTGTTTAGCGTATTGGCTGAAATTTTTCATGTTGCTCCGATAACAAACCCCTTGAGTGTGCACTTTAAAATAAATAAATAAACAAATATATATATATATATATATATATATATATATATATATATATATATATATATATATAAAATCATTGTTATGGGCAATATTACATTGATTAGATGTACTGGATGCCGATTTTGATTAAGTGAAGTTATATGAAGGTATATTTGGAATCAAGATGCAGATGAAGTCATCAAGAACTGAAACAAGCAGTGTCTACTAGAAATTCAAAATGAGACCAAGCACTTACCAAATTTGACCCTTTTTATTTTCAGTGGTTACAACACTGTTGAATTGCAGAGCACTGGGATGACATGGTGCTCTGCACTGACCTTTACATACAACTGCATCAGTGGGGCATTACAAAGCCAGCAGGTTCACAGGATTTTTACTATTCATGTACAGCTTTTTTTTTGAGAATATTTCCAAGACACGTTCCACCGCTGCTAAACTCTTCTCCAACTACATGAACATGAGGAGTTACACGAAAGTGTTGCATGTTTTATGTTGTTTGATGATGTCCTTGGGAGTGTCCATCATCATATGACCATCACGTCAGTTATAGGTGCTCATCTAGTTTTCAAAATTCCTGTCCAGTCCTATCCAGTGACAAACATTGGTGAGTTTTTAATTTTAAATACCACAAGCACACACAAATGGGGAGAGCGTGAGCAAGTGGGCCTAGTCATCAGCTCACACAAGGTTTAGACTGGATTATCAGGAAAGTAAGCAAAGGTACTTGTATAGGTTTCATCTTACACAAGCTTTAACCATCTCACAGAAGGGAGAAAAAACTGAAATGAGAAGAATCACATTACCTCCAGGCAGAAGCTTGAAAACAATATTGCATATGAAAAGAGAAAAGAAAAAGAAAGTATCTAAATGAAAATAAAACATTCCATACACAGTCTTACAATTCATTCATATCAACACGTGACACTAGAACACAAGCATCATTGTAACAATGAAGCTTTTTCCTCTGTTAAATAAATAACAAACTCAACAAAAACCACACCAGGATACTGCTCCTAAAACATGGGCTGTAATGTGCATCAAACAAGGAGTTAAGCATGAGGTAGTTTGAATTCTAATGAAGCTGATGCTGTTGTGTTCGCTGCCTAATGTAATACAAGTGTAACTAAATAAAATTTTAATTGAATTAAATTTCAGTCTAGTTAAAATAACAGCAGCTAAAAATTCTCTAAGGGTTGTTTATGATCATGATGACGGTCACTATTAAGAGCACTTAAAATCAGAAATGACTAAAACGAATGAAGTGTGCTTGAGGGATTTTCCAAAAACCTCCAGTGTCCAGGACATTTATAACCATTCATCCTCATTTCAACATCCGAATCACCAGCTCACACTTAAAACACTGCTCTGAGAAGACAAAAAAATAAAATAAAATCTAGCCCAAACATTCACCAATTACTGTACTGCAAACCCAGCCTACACACGTAACACCATACATTTATTTACAGTACCTGCCATTACAAACTTTTCTTACCTGATAAAAATATAAATAAAACACCTTTAAAGGATATTGAAATAAATTCTATTCAATTTTGGTTCATTTCACAAAAATAAACAATTCGCTGTTGTGAACCAGTGTAGAAACAATTAGCACTTTGCATACAAAAACGAGAATGCATTTGTTCTTGGTTCGAGAAGAGGCCACTCTCCGTGCAGGATAGCACTTGATTACTCAAAATCTCAAGGTACTGTAACCTTTCAGAGCGTATAATCCGAGCTGAATCTGACATGTATATGAATTTCTGGAAGAAAAACATAAATCGTGCTGTGTGTGACGGTTTCTACAATTCCATTTATAGGGGAACTTAATGATGTGGATGAGACGCTAGAAGGTACAATATCTGAGATAATGTTTTGTCACAGTCAGTCACCCAAATCATCAACAGCAGCAAAAGCCAAAAGAACAACATAGGCTGCCTAATAAAATACCCGATATATATAAAACATTTGTGATGTTATGCTTATGATTATTTGCTGTAACAAAACTGTACATGATAAAAATAAAAGTGTTCTGGGCATGAATCATGGAAAACACCAACCAGAAACAGCCATCTTGGACAGGGTTTTGCAGGTAAAACAATTACAACAAAAAAAAATTTATATACTATACTACACTGATATCAATTTGTACACTATTTAAGTTTTTTTACATCAGTATCTGAATGTTCAAAATACTAAAATGACGCTTGTTTCTAGATATATCCACTCAAACGTCTCACAAAAAAAAACAAAAAAAACTATAATACATCCACTCACAAAAAAAAAAAAAAAAAAAAGAATATTAAATAAATAAATTGAATACATTCACACTAATCTTTACAGGTCATCCTTCTACAACAGTTTGCCAAAATGCTTTATCTGAGCTTATAAAAACAGAACTGCGTGAGCACACCAAAGGTACTCACATTAAGTAGCCAGGGTTTGGTGGAGCTTATGTTGAAAAGTATTAGTTTTTAAAAAAAAAAAAAATAAATAAAAAAAAAAATGTAAAAAAAGAAAGAAAGAAAGGATTGCGCGATTTAGAGGGGAGGCAAATAATATCACACTTGGCATTAAAAATAAAGTCATCTGACTGGCCTAAATCTGATACCATGCCACACACAAAGACGCTCCAGGGGAGGGCGATAGTCATCTGCAGCAGCTCAGCGGTCCAGCGGAAGCCTCTAGGCTGCTGTCTGTGTCCGAAGCCATGGTGGGCTCTGTAGACATAGAGGACACGTCGTTGATGGAGGAGGAGGAGGAGGGCTGGGGGGATCCATTTACTACTGCGGCACCTGTGCTATGAGAAACACATAGATCAGTCATAATCACACACCTGTACTGGCGCTATACCTTTGACACTGTATGAAAAGTGGCACAGTAGATGCTAATCACCAGACTAACTAATTCATATTCCTATTTGTAGGTTAATGAACTACAGGGAACTGTCAACTACATGAAGGAGAAAAACAACAAAAAATAAATAAATAAATATATATATATATATATATATATATATATATAAATATAATAAATGCTCTCACTGCAGTTAAACACGCCTCCAGTTGCTGGTGCAAAAAAAACAACCCATTAAAAAAAAACAGCATTTGACTGGTTTGTTTGGCTGTTTATTTTCTCTATGACTGCTTTTGTGGTGACATAATGAATACGGATATTTAAATATGGTAACAGAATATTTGACTACTTGTGTATGACAACAACAGTGTATGGTTTAGAATAGGGATGGTTACGTAGAACCACATTGTGCATTGTATGACCATAATAGTACTTACCTTTTTGAGAGCATAGACCTTATTTATAGCAGAATTCAATTGAACTAACCTAGAGGAGGTGGCTGACCTCGGATCACACCATTCTTCATCCTGTCCTCCCAGTCCAGCACTTCTTTATAAATCAGTTCTGACAAAGAAAGAAAGAAAGAAGGAAAGAAAGACAGACACAGATAGACATAGACATAGAGAGAGTCAGAGAGAGCGAGAGAGGAGTGTCATGGAAGTAGGCAAGGTGCCAGTTGCCATAGCGTACGTTCCGCCTGCGAGTCGAAAGAAATATCTATCTTTCTATATTAAGTAACAAGCATAAGCCATTTAACCATGCCTGAGGGGGTCATTAACACTTTTCAGGTGACTTCATCAGACAGGATTTTGACTACGTGTGCAGCGGGCTAAATGATATTCACACTGAACTTTTGGCTCCATTAACTGCATCAGATTTCACACAGTAACATTAATGCTGAAAAAGGAATAGAAGCCTCTGCCACCTTTCCACTCTTCCACGGTATGTTCCCGCTCATCCAGCTGCTTGTCTGTGATTGCTGGAGGGGGCTGAAAAGAGACAAGACAGAAAAGACATTCAGATTTTCTGTTCCACAGATATACTTAATACCCTTTAAGACATTATGTCTTAATCATGCATGTCTACCTAATATAGCGCATTAGAACATTATGGCATCATGACTTCACTGGTAAAAACAACATACACGAAAATGAAGTTGAAGTAAGTTTATAATGAAGTATTATTATAACAAGTGACCTCATGGACTTCTTAAAATACACTCTTAAAATAAAGGTGCTCCAAATGGTTCTTCAAGTGATGCCATAGCAGAACCAACTATATTTGTAATTTGAGATGTGAGAGTGTGAAGAACATTTAAATTGGAAAAAACCTTTGATTCCACCAAAAGGTTCTTAACACTCATATATTTCTATTACAAACTTGGTACAAAGTGGTTCTATGGCACTGCTCAAAAAAACATGTAAAGCATCTTTTAAAAAAGTGTATGTTGGAGGAAAGAGTTAATTCATTTGAAGGCTCAAATTTTCTCACAAGGGCAGGGCATGGCATATAATTTACCTTCTTAAAAATTAAAGGTGATACAAAAAGGGTTATTTGAGGGATGCCATAGAAGAACCACTTTTAGTTCCATACAGAAACATGTTTGTAGGAGATGTGTTAGTGTGAATAACTTTAAACGGGTGGAGAACCAATACATCAAAGGAAGGTTTGTTCTTCACACTCTTCACACATCTCTCGTCTACAAACACGGCTCCAAAATTGGTTATTTTATGGCTTTCGCTCAAAGAACCCCTTGTTGCACCTTTATTGTTGAACTCTCCACTAGACCTAGACAGCGATGGCTTAAATGTATGTGTGTTTACTCACCGCCTCTACTTCAGCTGGGTCATACCACACATTAATGTAGGGATGCTGCAATGCTTCATCTACAGATATGCGCTTGGAAGCGTCTATTACCAGCATTTTGGAAAGCAGGTCTCTAGCCTGGCTCGCTAAAACAAAGGGACACACAATCAATCAGTTAATTGGCTATAATAGGTTTGTATGGACTTCAGCACAACAGCCTACTTTTAGATGCTTAACCTAGTTGAAAGGCATCCATTTAAATCAGCTTGTTTTGAAGCTTTTAAAAGAGAAACATGGGATGGAGATCAGCATCAGCCAATACTGATTTTAAGATCTGTATTGTGGTACTGTGAAATCTCGAATACAACTGCAAAACTTATCTTTTAATGCTTTCAATATAATTGGACATTATATACGGAAACAATTACAGATAACAGAGGTACCGGTCAGGACCCTCCATACCTTTAAGTTTGTTGTGTTCAGAATCTGCCGGGAAGAGAACATCAGGGAAGAGCTTCTCAAAACTGTATCCAGCATAGCGGGGCCGGTTCTCTACATAAGTCCTTACAGACTGGTTGAGTTTCATCAGGAACTCTTGGGATGGGGTCCCCAGCTGTTCAATGACTTTGTTCCACTGATCAATATCTTGAGGTTGCAGGGTTAAGAAAAGCACTGCATTGATCACAGGACAGAAATTAAGTAGGGGGGACCAGCACAAAAGGCACAAAAAAGTAGGGGGACCAGCAGGCAAGGGACAAAGAGGTAAAGAGCTTTCCACAGAGAAATGCAATGCAAGACAGATGTCCACAAAAATCTAGCTAGTCTACTAGCTCTGCTCCTAAATGCATTCAAGCTTAAAGTAGCCCTTAAATGTCAAAACTGAAATTTCCGTGGCATAGTTGAATAATGAGAGTTTGGTACATGGAAGGGACATATTGTGACCCCATATTTACCCCCCAACAATTTACATACACCTTGCCCACAAGTAAAAGCATTACTCAAAGCTGGTAAAATGTAACATCAATGGAAAAATACTGTTCTTAGTACTGGAGAACAGCACATCACCACCAGACTGCAAGTTATGGGAATACAGGTTGCTACGTGAACCAGATCTCACGACCATGTCTTTTCCTGCGCCAGTGTCCACAGAAGAGATGCTCCCTCAGAAACTCCCTCAGAAACTAACTGGACTACCAAACTGGAGCTAAACACATGTCAGCAGGGAAAGCACCCACTTTTTTTTTTTTTTTTGTGGTAAGACTTGACAAAGCCAAACCCAGACGACTGAGTGGGTACAAGGCTAAAAGCTACACGGCTACAATTTTTTCAGCTTGCTGCACAGAGAGAGCACTACAAGAAAACAGCATTATTCAGCATTATTATTTTGTTACAGCGTTAGAACTATGCAATAGTATGCATCTTCTGGGAGCCTGTTGTGCTGTAAACCAGCCAATATTTATTTTTATTAAGCAATAAAAATAAAAGGAGAATCAGCGTGTTTCATTCCGAGGAAAAATAACAAGGTTGTAAATAGATGTGTAACAATGCATCTGAGCAATGCATCTGTTCCAAGCAAAGTTCAATACTTTTTATTTATACATCTTGGAACTTAAAATACTTAATAAATGGGTCCTATGGTGCAGCTGACTAACTCACAATTCACACGAGGTGGTGCGTCAGTGACACGTAAGCGCAGCATAATTAAGCAACCATGCGTCTATTCCTCACTGCTTCCCACTCATTTCCTTTCTGTTAGTATTTGAAGTGGAAATAGCTGACACTTATTTTTAATGAAACTGTTGATTTAAAGCAGCAAATCTGTGCCTTTTTTTGTTTGTGAGTGAATCACAATGATGAGCTTTTACTCATCTTGGTGTAAGAGAAAAGGCCTAGTCGACCTTATCACGACACTACAGGTGGCTTTACTGTAGAGGAGTAGTTGTTACTAGACCAACAAGAACATTACACTGTAATAGCCAACGTAATAGAAAGTAAGAGTGTGTGATCTGAATGCCCTGAAGCATTTCATTTAAGCTCACAGGTGGGGTAAAGAAACTGGATGTTGAAAGACACTCTGCAGGACAGAAAGGGGTAACAGATAACGGAGATGGAGAAAAAACATCAGAAAATGAAAGGACAGAAAAAATGTTGTAAAACTGCGTTCAGTGTGAAATGGCTGTCCATAGAGCAGCTGTAGAGTTTCTGTGTCAATCATATTAGCACCTAGCATTCATTGGTCACTCCAAAATGCTATATTTCTAAAGCCAAGTGGTAAAACTGGGAATGGCACAAGATGAATGATCAAGGTGACAGGTAAGGATACGATCAGTACCTGGAAACAACACACTACCTCTGACCATTTCAGCCATGATACAGCCAACAGACCAGACATCAACTGAAAAAATGAAATGGAAATGAAATTAGCATGCAACACAGAAACAGACAGACTTAAGACACATGGAAAGGGAATGCAGAGAGAAAGCATGAGGGTGAAAAGAATTAACATGCAAATGTTGCTGATGTTTTGACGGACTCAGTCTTTTGTTGTTTTTTTTGAATGGGAACATTTACTGAACAGACAAGCCTTACATAACCCACTTACACAACCAGCTTCCATGAAAAGATTCCGAATTTAAAAAAAAAAGGAAACAAATAAACAAACACTGACTCATAGCTAGTTGGATGTTTTCGGATGTGTTCATGAAACTGCTTTTTACATGAGTTATTTGGGAGCACTCTGGCACACAAGAGATAGTAATAATGTATGTGTACTAACTCTGACGGCTATTTTCCCTGATGAAACTCCTCTGCGACCTTGCCAGCTAAACATGTGAGAGGAAAAAAGCCAGCAAACCTGGTCTTGAGTTCATCCACACCTAATCAACACCCTGTACAGAAGGGACTAGTCCGTCTACTTGACCCCCATGGAAAATGACAGATGGGAAAGAGCAGCATACGTAACAAAGTAGAGTTATGGTGTCAGTGTTGTCAACATATCATTTACTTCACCATGTGTACACCACTACCATCACCTCGCCCCAAAATGGCACAGAACAGTTGGATGTTACCTTTACACTCAGACTATTTGAATTAGCCAGGAATATACAGCACATCTCAGTTGCACATACATCTCTTGCAGAAGAGACTGTAATGATCATATCATCTAGCAAAAAAGCAGGTCCACTACACGCAGGTTAGAAACTTAGTTTCTACATCTTCTTCTGCCTCTAAAAATACTCCAGAAAGTGATAAACTACCAAGAGCAGCACAAGGATACAGTCCCTTCCAGGGAAAAGGATTTTGTGACGGACCATTTCTGCCAAAATACAGCCCACAGACCAAATGTCCACTAATTGTTTGTAGCAGGAGGAAAGAGAGAAGATGGTTAAGCAGCAAATCAGCAATAATAGTAGTAGCTGTTAGTTATGCAGATGTAGATATTCTGATCTGGAATCATCAAACCATGCAACACCAATACTGAGCAAAGTCTGCCTTTAAACTGTACATCATACGAACCCCATAAAGCTGTTCGGCTAATGAAAGCAAAGGAGTGGCTTTATCAAAGCATGAAATGAGACGTGCAAGATGAGGATGATGTTTGCAGTTAAGCATCTGCAAGAAGTGCCAACCAGGCGTTCTGTAGCTTGTCACCAGCACTGACCATTGGCTTGATATCCCATTCCCAGGATGACTTCAGGGGCTCTGTAGTAACGTGTCACCACATATGGTGTCATCAGCAAACCAGTGGCCGCTGTCCTAGCCAAGCCAAAGTCCAGGATCTTTAGGGTACAGTCAGACTTGACTACAATGTTACTGGGTTTCAGGTCCTGCAAGGGTAGAGGAGCACATATTGGGATTGTGTATTTCAAAAATACCTGTTAAGGACAGTTGTACTTCTGGGTTACACACCGAGTAGCCTCTAGTGAGTGCACAGTGATTACACAGAGGGCATTGTTGAAAGGTTTTACCACACCTGAAAGCAGGTAGTGCAGATAATGCTGAGCTTTGCTGCTTAAAATTCAACATGCTGACTTGTCTCACTATTTATTGTGATCTGGGTCATAATAAATGTTCCAATATCAATATGTTCTGCATGTACTTGCTTTTTTTCATTGTGTTAAATGCTATTTTTAGTATGATTGTAATTTCATGATGCATTTTGGAATTAAACTTTCCATCTTTTCTGGTTATATTTTCCATGGTTTCTAATATATATTATGCAACATTATATATTATTATTGTATCTTCTTATATATTACAATACCTTCATTTTGCTATCATCTTCCTTTACCAAAAAAGAAACCCTTCTAAAGGCGCGGGAGGGGTTCCTTCTCTTTTCTTAATATCTGATTAACCATGGTTTAAATTTTGTGCTTGGGAACTGCTTTTTAACAATTCAATCGAGCCATCAGCCTGCATTCAGGTTATCCTGAATAAAAGACCAGAGAATGACCTTGCCAGGACACCCAATTCCTTTACCTATTAGAGAAATACACTCCGCTGTGCTGGAAAAAAAAAATCGATACAGGTCTCCTGATGGTGTGTGTGATAGATGAGAGAACTGTTTACTCGGGACTGATCACTTCCCTCCTTGATCCTCTCAGCACGTTCCTGCCTCACCAGCGCAATGCAGTCAGCAGCAGCGACAGCAGCAGCAGCAGCAGCAGGACAAGCTGGAGCTTTTTGTACTCAGCTCTGGGGCTGGAGCCCCTCCCCCTCCCTCACCTTAACTGATTATTAAGCTTTTTGCCCTCAGTGCAACACTGGCTCCGTATGACAGTGTTTCCTTTTAGGCAAGCGAGCACAGACCCTGTGGATGATCCCCGCAGCGTGGAGGTGTTTAATTCCACACAGCATCTGGTACAGCAGATAGGACAGCCGCTCGTGGTCCAGCTCCATCTGAATGACTTGGCAGAGGTTGGCATCCATCAGCTCCATTACTAGGTAACTGTCGCCGGGTTGGTGGGGAGGGAGAGGGAGTGGCAAAGGAGGGCGTAAAAAAGGGGGGAGGGGGTGCAAGAGAAAAGAGACAGGGGCGGGGGATTGTGTGTGTGTGTGTGTGTGAGAGAGAGCGCGGGAGGGAGAGAGAGATGGGGGCAAATGAGCAACTGTCCAGATTTTGAATAAGCATAACCAATTTTAGCTGCCACTCAACATATCTAGGGGCTGCTGAGGAACGGCAGTGTTCTGCAGCACATATACTTACACATCTTGGAAATCTTCTAATGTTTTTTGTGGCGTAAAAACATTTAAGAGTCCAATAATCTGAAAACGTAAAAGATACAATTACTGACTTCCGTATCAAATGTACAACCTGCATGACTGTTATACACACTGGTGCATTTTGTGCAGCACAGAAATCCTGAAAAACAGGCTAACATTTCGGTTAGGACTTACATTTTTGTGGTTGACACACTTCATCAGCACCAGCTCTCTGTATGCTCGTTTGGCATGTGTCTGATTCTGAAAAGGCCGGCTAAGTTTCTTAATGGCCACATTTCTTTCGAGGTGGTGGTCATATGCTGAACTACAAAAAAAAAAGTACAAAGAGGTCAAACGTAAACATTTGGCAACCCATACTGCAAATGTTATACTCTTAAAGTAGGATTTCCAAGCATAAAAGCACATACCAGACTATTCCCTGCGCTCCTGAGCCCACTGGTCTTAGATTCTGATAGCGCTTCAAAACCGTGAATGTGGAGTCCCCTACATCTATACTGTAGAATTCCTTTTCCCTTTTGTTTTTGTTCATGATGAAGTCCAGGCACACTGAAGTCTGAGCATTCATACAGTGCTGATGTCTGAGGACCTAGAAACTGTGAATCTACCAGAGTGTGTTGGAAAAAAGCAATGTTAAACTTCATAGATTAGTGATACAGTTTTAAATGTTAATTAAGAAGAAAAACATCCTGTCAAAAAAGCAATATCTGGCAAGACTCAGCAAGAAAGCAATTTAGCAAAAAGAAATGTAAAACGGTGCTATACGTCATCACTACATGTGTAATGTACTTGAAAACAGCTATAATGAGCCCAGGTTGCAGCAATGATTAATGATCAACACTGAAAACACTCAGCATTCAGCAAAATCAACACATGAGCACACTGAGGCCAGGCCTATAACATTACACTTTGCATACTAAAGGTTAAAGAACACACGGGTTGGTTCTTGGATTTGTCCAAGAAACTGAACCAACCAAAACCATGTACAAAAGGTCAGTATTATGAGTGAATGGTAGTAGCAATAGCACTTAACCTACAATCCAGTCAAGCTACTCTTGTAAGCATCCCGAGCCTTCACAGTTCAGGTCAACACTGAATTACACACAGCTGGCACAGTGCTAAAGACACCAGTACTTAGAAATGACTACAGCATTTCAGCATCAGTCAGCGAGAAAGATGTCGACAAAACATAATAGCATCGCTATAGATTTACTTTCGATCCAGCAGGTGCAAAACACCCCGGCTCCTTTTCAGAGCTGCAGCTGAACAGCGAAATCTTTTTTAATGAGCGGCTCAATAGATCAATACTCTCCTGTGTTATTGTGGGAGCATGTAGGCGTAGCGGTGTAGCCTGTGTGTGCCGGAGATCAACAACCTTGACTAGACTGTCCCGTTCAATCCTTTCTGTCAGGACTTGTATGGGGAGGTAACCTATTTTACATAAGCTAAACCACGACGCGTTCAATTGCCCAACACTGTAGTGTTATTAGTATTATAAGAGAGAAGAACCGGAGCACACCGTAGGCTAGCTAACGGTGGGGCTTGGAAGGAAGGCACCATGAGCAGCTTGTCAATTAGCCTAGCTAGCCTGCTTGCAAACAAGCCATTGTATCCAAAGCCGCCTCGAGATCCGGCCTCTTGTGAATGTAGCCATTGTGTGAACACAAGGCATATCTCCGTTCTCCAAAACTGAAACCTGGATCTATTATTCACTCATCGGAAACAGAATCAGTTGTGTTGTAGTGTACGCTCGGCGGCACCCTCCCCCCACAGCTAAACAATACCACATCTGATCGACTTCAGCGCCTCCTTACCTGCTCGGAGCGGATACCGAAGGAGTTCCTCTTATCTTAACGTCCGCCTCGATGTCCGGACCCTTCCGAAATGTGCGGGTGGCGTTCAGAGATTAATAATGTGTATTTAGCTGTTCGGCTGAAAACACCATGACCTCACCGCATATACACACACACACTCTCTCGCTCACACACGCACGCACGCACGCACAGCGCTTCCTTCCACTGACAGGCCTCGCACGCGCCGCAGGCGACATGACGCTCTACGTCACATAAGCCGCACGTTTCCGCGGCATCATACGCTGAGTCAGAGCCAATCACACCAACACTGCCTATCTATCTATCTAGCTATCCATCTGTCTATATATCGATCTGTCTGTCTATCTGTCTGTCTATTTGTCTGCATGTCTGTTTGTATATCTATCTATCTATCTATCTATCTATCTATCTATCTATCTGTCTGTCTGTCTGTCTGTCTATCTGTCTGTCTGTCTATCTGTCTGTTTGTCTGCATGTCTGTGTGTATATCTATCTATCTATCTATCTATCTATCTATCTATCTATCTGTCTGTCTATCTGTCTGTTTGTCTGCATGTCTGTTTGTATATCTATCTATCTATCTATCTATCTATCTATCTATCTATCTGTCTATCTGTCTGTCTGTCTGTCTGTTTGTGTTTTTTCCTTACCCACCTTGTAGGACTATTCTCACAAACTTGTGATATATATAAATATACATTTTATTCCTAGTCATTTTGGAGCATTTCATTCTATCAGTTTATTAATTGTGAATGTTTGCTATAATGTAAAGAACAGCTGCAAAAATGGACATGCATTTTTTGTGTTTTGTGGGACAGCAACAGTATATGCAGAGGTATTCGTCTTATATCAAGACCATTGCAAATCTACAAACTATATCTATATATATTACATTATTATTATTGTTGTTGTTGTTGTTGTTGTTGTCTTAGCATATTTGATTGCTTTTTTATTCATAACCCTTTTGCTGAGCACTTTAATGTTATAAGAACTATATGCTTTAGCACTAATGCCCTTGTTCTCATGTTTAGCATGTATTTAATTGAAATACCTGCTCTTGTATTCTTGTACTACTTCTTCTTTGTCATATCATTATTGTTTTTACATGTGAAGAGCAAGATGTCAATACATAGATTGCAGATATATTTGGGTGCACTTTATTAGTTAGGAGAATACAGGCCTTTAGCAACAATAACTGTACCTCAACAGAACCCCAGTCACCAATAGTTATTAATAGTCAAGCAAAGGCTTGATAACTCTGCCTCCTCTGGTCAGCAGTCCCAGCATCAAATATCTTGGCATCTCCATTGAGCAGTTGCACTATTGGGGACACCTAAGCGCGTGATCCGCAGCGCTGTCTTAAGGGCTTGATGATAAACCCAATGGAAGTAGTGAGATGTTTCCCAGTGATGATATAACCGTCTTAGTGGCTGTTGCTCTTGTGTAGCGTTGAAGGTAGAAAGGGTGAATCTCAGTGCTGTTTTTACGGGCTGACACATCCAACAGCCATCCTCCAGATGGAGTTCATTCATGAGCATGACTCAAATTGTGTTGGGTCCATCAGCTCTGCGATTCACTCTGTCAATGTGTAGGGCCATTCATGGTCTTACTTTACAACATGTGAGTTGATCCATTTCTTTGAAATTGCTCATGCTGTTTCACATGATATAGGGCTCAATGCCTTACCAGCAGAACTGCTCACTTGGTGTACAAACAATTTCTACTTAAAAGGAACCAGAATGTATGGTCAGGTTTTTCGCCAGCATATAGCCATTGTGTAACTGGGCCAATAACGGTGCTATCTTTCCTCTGCTCTGGTATCTCAGTTAATTTGCGGTGGCTATAACAAGTCTAACCAGCTGCTTTTGTCTTTATTCTCATTCAGCAAGCAGGTCAGTTGGGACAATATGTTGATTTTAACATGTTAACATAGTAACTCACTATATGTCCTTTAGGATGATAAAAGGTCAGCAGTCACCTCAGTGAATTCAGTTTGATCCTCCTCCTCATCAAGAACTTCACCCTTTACATAGACACTGACCCGCTTTATCCCATCTTCCTCACACAGCTGTAGATAGAGTGGAAGAAGTAGGCTACTTTCTGAACCAGTACACCCTAAAATATCTGTAATGGGTTGAGGAAGTACAAAGTGAGTGGTGAGTACCATTTCATTTGTTTGCCTTTTCTGTTCCGGATGAAACTGTAGGGGACTAAACCTAAAAACTGCATACAGTTCATAGTTTATGGGACTTCTCCAATGACATGGCTCAGAAATGCTGCTTCTTAGTGCAGTAGTTAACTCATGAAGTTGACTGGCAGGCACTGGATTTCCTGAAAGACCAGCCACAGGCAAATTCAAAATTAGCATTAGCATCAAGAGAGAGTGTGATGGGTAAGCCTGTCTAACACTGAGTCCCAGAGGCTTCTTGAATGTCAGACTATGTGCAGCACTAGTGTCTCCTTGTGAGTGCTTTAATTTTCCTTCCCTAGAGCAGGCAATAGCTGTCTAGCTGTCTGCCGGAAAGTGTCCATGTCCCCACTAGCAGTTTCATTAATGGATAAGCTGATCTGTTGGCCACAAACAGGTAGTGGAAGTCAAGTGATTTGGTCTAATTAGGTGAATTCCTAAGCCCAGTAAAAGTTGATTGAGCTCTGTTTTTAGTTCTGTGATATTAACCCGGATCACACCTTGCCCTATAGGCTCTTTCTCTGCTTCTACCACAGTATTTTTCCGGCCCTCCTTTGCTACAGCTGTCATGTTGCTGGGAATCCACTGCCTTAGAGCAGTAATGCAAGGCTGTTCCCAGCCACTGTAAGTCAACAGCTTCCAGTATGCCATGTCTGACAAGGCTAATGTTTGATACAGTGTCAGTGAGACCCTGCAATTGACCAGCGAATTGACCAGTTCTGTAGTTTTAAAGTGACTGCTTCTGTATTTGAGGCCTGAGTAAATGTCTTAGAATTGCCTCCCTGTTAGCTGACCTGGCTATCCCCTTCTAATGAGGGAACAACATACTCCAGTTTCAGATAATTGTCAGTTATAAAGCAATTGCTGTTAACATGGCACTTTTATATCAAGTGTACATGATAAAGGAAACACCTAAAAAGCAGGTTACAGCTGATTTACAGATGCCCAGGCTACAGGGGTTAAATCATATATCATAAGTCATATGGGTAAATCTTCTGAATTCAAAAAGTAGCCTTTCCTGTGTCATCATTTGCCATTTTGTAAGAAACAGAGACTATTGAGCATGTCTCAGATGGCGCCTTACTCCCCATATAATGCACCACACAGGTCATTATACCTTTGTAATCAACTCTGTAACTACCCCAGTGTAATTTATTTTTAACAGTAAGTTTAATTATCATTTTGAAATTATAATCCATACCTATTTGTTGTAAAAAAAAAAAAAAAAAAAAAGTACTATTTAAATACAATTGAATTGAATTGCATTAAATTAAATCTACTCCCAACTTTTTTTTGGACCAGTCCACTGGTTTGTCACATAGGAAATAAATTTTTGGCCTACATAGCCTACATGGTTAAGTTGGGTTATGCAATCTTTATGATTTCACACTTTCGGCTGAGGTCTGTATCACAGGTGAATTTCAACAATGTTAGTCAGTACATTTTATATCAACAATGCAGATACTAAATTATACTAAATGATACTACCAAATTAGCTAAGAACATCTGTCAGCTGTGAAGGTGGAAGGAGCCAAACTAAGCTAACTTTAGCTATCTAGTTAGATAACTAGCTGCGTTTGCTGAGTACACAAAGTTCCGTTTTCACATGTTGATGTGATGTCCTATTGTATTGTATATATCCTTTTATGTTGAAAAAAAATGCTTAATTAATGAATTAGCAATGGCTTATTAGGAGCTATTAGTTAGCTAGCTACCCATAATTGTTTTATGCTAGTAATTTTAAATTCCTATCAACTTTGTGGCCTTTTGTTATCAAACTGGCGGACATAGCAGTGCTTTAATAATTTACAATTTAATGTAATTTTAATTTACATTTCAAATAATTATTTATTTATTTAATTAAGAACTATTTCTTATTTATAGTAGTGTCTTGGCAAACACTGGACAATTGGTGGAGAAGAACTATTAATTACTAATTAATACTACTACTATTTATATTATATTTATATTACTAATTACTATGAAACTATTATTCTTTTTTATAATTACTAAAAACAATTTGCAACATGTAATTACTATTTTGCGTGTTGAGTAATTACTAATTACAATGTTGTGTAATTATGTACCACATTACCATGAATTACTCTCTCTCTCTCTCTCTCCATCTGACTGTCTGTTAATGTCGTTCTGTGTGACTGTGCTGCGCTACATCAATAAGAGTCCTTGGGCAAGACTCCTAACACCACACTGACCCACCTCTGTAATACGAGTAACCTTGTAAGTCGCACTGGATAAGAGCATCTGCTAAATGCCATAAATGTAAATGTAAATGTCGTTCTCTTTCTGAGCAAACCATGTAAACTATAAGCAGCAAACTTTCTACATAAAAACAATAGAAAAGGTTTCCCAAATCCCAGAAAGGTCACATATTCCAGACATATGGAAGTGATCAGATCATCAGAAATCCCTGCACGCCTCCTGGTGTCTTCCTCTCCTCTCACCTGGAGCCGTCAAACGCCACTCGCGTTAATCCAATTTAGTACTTAAAGCTAAATAAAGAGTCAGGTTGAGAGGAAAAAATGTTCTGAAGCAGCACAGCTATCACCTATAGCACAGGATAAAGACATGAATATGGCTGTAAAACACCAGATTTTTTGAAGTGTAGTTTTTTACAGGAGAAATGAAGAGTTCCCTGTTGCTGTGCTTGATGACAGAAGCTGAAGGAAACATGCTGTGATCCAGAGGATTACTGTAGTTCTGCACACTTTCTCAAGATGTCAGAAGGGAAGCTTTAACACATCGAATGCAAGAAGGTAAAAAAGCATATTTGAATAGGTTAAACCTTATCAGCCACTGAACAATTTAGAATAAAGAGCAAAACTCCCACCACAATTAGCTTTAACATTTTGGTTATGTAAATATTGAGTTTACTCCTGTTGGAGTCATTTTATTAGATAACAGTGATTATTTAGTTTTAGTTGTAGCTGTATTTGAGATGCTATTTGAGATTAGTTTGAGATTAAGTAGATTTGTTTCAGAATCAGACTCTGGTGAAATACTGTATAAAACAGCATTTAAAATCTAATCATTTAATTGATTTTTTAAAGGTCTTCATTGGAAAACTGTTTTATGTTCTTTTGCTCTGAATATAATATATAAATGACCGGGCCCAGTCTGACTGTCACGTGTTTGTTTCTGTGATTCATTAGGTTTAAGAGGGTTTAACAGTATGAGACAGATGTATAAGAGACTTGAAATGTTTCTTTTACATCCCAACCTAACATTAATACAGACCATTTAATGGCCATTTTAGAGTTGAATGCTCTAGATAACAGATACTGTGGGCTAGTTCTACCTAGTGACTTTGTGTTATTTCAGCTTTTGATTCAGAGGCACCAGTGGACATTTTTAATACTGGAGGGATATTGGCTCATCAGTGTCCTTCCAATGCTGAAAAAGTTAATGATTTTAGAGAAAAAAAATCACCCAGGACTAATCTTATAATATGGGTCAAACCTATAATATTTATTTACTACAGATGTGTTTTATGGTTGAGTCCAATAACTCTATGTAATTGTTCACGAAGTTAATGTAGTTAGGACTCCACTTGATATTAATATTAATACATTGCTATGATATAATTACTCTAGTATAAAATAATCTAGTATTGTATTTGAAATGAAAGTCAAAGAATAGAAAAAGTAAAAAGACCTAAAACAGCCATGAAAAAGCATTTAAATGTAATTAAATCAGATCTGTTCTGAATGAAACATCACTAGTAAGAATATTGGACATGTGAAAGTAGTCTTCTTTCAGTGGTCTATTTTTTACTTGACTTCTGTTGATCTGTGAATCTGCTCCTTTCCTTGCTGTGGAATTTCATGTGTCTGCAAACTTACATAGATATGGTCTTCACTCCTGACAGATTAGTGCTTCAGGCTGATAAACCCAGCACAGAGACTGACCTGGCAGTTGCATAGGTCTCTCTATTTTCTGACTTTTCCTGTCAGCGTACACCCCTATCCATAGTGGTTTTGGTGAAACACATGTCTGTAGCTAATAGTTTTACACACAAACAGAAATGTTAAAGTACTTAAGTGGACAAAAAAAGTTTGAAGTTTCAGGATTTTACCAATTAAAGTAGACGAATTAGTTTAGTTGAGTTTAGTTTAATTTAGTTCTTTAGTTCTTGCTGTCAGATTTAATGAGCCTCTGGTCATCTTGTTTCTACTAAGAGCTATGTGCCACAGCCATTTCATGTCTACTTTTTAATAATACCATGTGAAAGGTATTTAGTGGTGTAACCAATGTGATTACGTTGAGCCACGGTCTTAACTGTAATGTTCCTGTAAACCTAGTCATTCAATGAAGCGGACCGTACCTGAAAGGTAGTTGATAATAAAAAAAACTTTTCTCAAGTATTCTCTAAATATTTAAAGAATGTTGTGATGTTGTGATTGCTGGCAATTGCTGTTGTGATTGACGCAATTACCCATAAAACCCTTAAATCGATTAAACTAGTTATTAAAGTATTAGCAGTGGAGCTAGAAAATCACCAGAATATTAGTGTTTATGTAATATACAAGCATATTGAGGGTAGAGATGATGATAATGATGATGATATGTAATCACCACGTTTCATCCACAAATGTGATTCCACCTTCCACATCCCCACCTGGCTGTATTTGCTGTGCTAGTTTCCTGTGCCTCTTCTCCCTCAGGAGTCTGTCCCGAGAGTCTGCAGGATGAGCAGCACATTCGTGACCCTAGCTGAAGTGCTGGAGGCTAGAGGAGGGCCTCTAGAGGAACATGAAGTCTGGTCTTTGCTGCTGGGCTCTGCTGAAACGCTGCTGGATCTTTCCTATAAAGGTAAAGCCGATAGCTTAGCAGTTGAGCTGAACAGTGCTCTTACTGGTCATGTTGTAGTATAGTATTCAGTGACTGTCCATTTTTTTATGTAGGTCACAACAACATCTGCAATATCATTAGTCCTGCGTCACTGCTCCTATCTGCAACTGGCACGCTAGCGTTTAAGAACTGTGCAATGACAGATGAGGCATGTGCTTTTACTGCTCCAGAGATGCTGCAAGGCCGCACCATCTCCACTAAACTGGCCATGGAGAAGGTTAGTGTCAGTCCTGCCACAGCAGTCAGATGCTAATGTGCAGCAGAGATGTGTAACATGTGATGTGTATTAATAACATTTTCCTTTATTTTTACAGTAAAATAGCAATGTAATTATTGTATTTACATTAAGTCTTTAAGACTTTTTTATTAGCCTTTATTCATTTCTGGTTTACCAGTGTACCAAATACACTATTATGTGCTGTATTTCATTTATGTTTCAATATATTTTGTGGATGTTTCAAGCAAAGGCCTTCGAGCAAGAGGCCTGATTCAGGTTTGCTTGTTCTATTTTTAAGAGGTGAGGTAGGGTAAGAGGAGAGAAAGGAAATAGCTAATTTCAGCAATCAGATACCTATGACAGTAGTATGAAGATAAACAGTGACTCAGATCTGGCAGAAATATAAAGTGTTTAACCTCAGAATAAATCTATGAAGCTCACAGTGTGCCATCTAGTGGAAATAAAGAGGAATTAACTTTTTTTTTTATTTAGCTCTACTTTTACAACATGGGATTTCTTGTTAAATAGTAGTAATTATATAATTGCTACTAATAATATAATAAGAATTTGTATAATATGGGTCCTACAAAGATATATGGCATCATTGTTTTTGCTTAAATATTTGTGCTATACTAGTGCGAGTGCTATACTAATATATGCAGCGGTGGACAAAATGCATATTTAGAAATTGTCACAGTATGCTTTTCTTCTTTCCCCCTTTGTTTTAATGTTACTTGCTTATTCTTATTAATTTTTTTAACTGATTAAAACTATAAATTCAATTTGGTTTAATAAATGTTATTGGATAACTATTATATTGTGGCCAGATAGTCCAGGATATAATTGTAATTAATGTAATTATAATAGATGTGAAGGTAATGTGCTTGGCCATATATTCAGCATGTCATTCAGATGTTCTTTTCTATTTCAGATGATTGTATACTCTCTTGGCATGACTCTTTATTGGTCAGTGGACTATCACCTTCCTCAAAACCAGGTAAGCCTCCTTTAGGTTCAGAAACGTGCATATCAGGGAATATGTTGTTCTGCTGTGACCGCAGAACTGTAAATGTCCTTTTCTGATGCAGCCCATTCAGCTGAGTGACTCTCTGAACTGCCTTCTGCTGAGCATGTGTGAGGACATGGCCCACCGGCGAGTAAACCTCAATACCATCCTAGAGGCATGTGAATCACACCACAAAACCTCGCTCTTGCCTCCACCCAACAAAGTTATCAAGCAGCTGGTGGAAGACGTCTTCCATGATTCTGTACGTCCCAAAATAGTTCATTCACATAAAAGACAATGCAGCTCAAATCAGTTCTATTTGAATCAGTGCAGGTACTGATGGATGGGCTTTTGGTGTGTGTGTCTAGGGTGACCGGTCCACTCTGGTTGAGAACACAGTGCACCTAAGTGGAAGAAGTCAGATGATCAGAGAAAGACTTCATGGTAAGAGTGCTTTTAGCTTGTTAATAAAATCACTGGTGTTCAAACAGACAGATATTTCCACTGTAGGGCTAAACAGTTCCCAAGGCCTCATTGTGCCATTGCATGACAGTGGGGTCTGTGAGAGTTTGTTGTGCTGTTAAACCAGAACTAGACAGGACTGAAGAAATGGATGACAGTGGGCCATTGGATGACAGAGGTCAGTAATGGTATATAAATCTGCATATTATTAGTTTTTGTGTCTTATTTGTGTTTGATCTTGTACTAATGCATAAACTTTAGTGAGTCCAAATGTCATCACTCATAACATGACAATGAGAAGTTAAACAACACTATGATTAACTTTCCTGATGGACCAGGCAGCTCAGAACATCATATTGTCTGTTATGTGACCATTTATTCCAAACCTGTGTGTGTTACTTAAATATTAAATATTTGAAAATAGTAATTGTACAGTATTTGAACAGATGAGTTGTGTAAAAAGTAACTAATATTGAGTATTAAATATGATGTTTATAAGTCACAATTTAATTGTAAACAATTTTCACCATCCTCTTGATGCCTGTAACACCTAGTATCATATCAGGCCTTTCAATAACAGTGAGAGCTAGCCCAGCCTCCACACAGTGGGGTTAGATGTAATGCAGTGTTATAACAGAGCCTTCCAATCCATCTTTTGAATGTTTTTATGCACATATGCATCAAATGCATGTCACATAAATAAAATATTTAAATGTATAAACCTTTCTCATATTAGCACTTCTATTTTGCGGCCAAACATACTGTGAATTGCTCTTTTCTTTTTTATTTCTTTTGAGATATATACAGTGAGTCCAAGAAGTATTTGATCCCTTGCTGATTTTCTTCGTTGGCCCACTAATAAAGACATGATCATTCTATACTTTTAATGGTAGATGTATTCTTACATGGAGAGACAGAATATTAAAAAGAAAATCCAGAAAATAAATCTAAGGAATATATATTAATTGATTTGTATTTCATGGAGTGAAATAAGTATTTGATCCCTTAGTATTCATTAGCAGTTCTGGCTTTTACAGACCAGTTAGACACTCCCAATCAACTTGTTACCTGACCTGAAGCCACCTGTTCTCACTAATCACTTGTGTGAAAAACACCTGTCCACAGAATCAGACAGATCACACAGATTTCAAGTCTCCAACATGGGTAAAACCAAAGAGCTGTCACAGGACCTCAGAGTCAGAATTGTTGACCTTCACAAAGCTGGAATGGGCTACAAAAAGATTAGTAAGGTGTTGGATGTGAAAGTAACAACTATTGGTGCAATTATCAGAAAGTTTAAAGAGTATAACATGACAATCAACAGACCTCGGCCCGGTGCTCCAAAGAAGATTTCGCCTCGTGGGGTGGCAATGATGCTGAGAACAGTCAGAAATCGTCCTGCAACCACTCGGCAGGAGTTAGCAAATGACCTGAAGGCAGCTGGGACCACAGTTTGCAAGGAAACAATTGGCAACACTTTGCGCAACAATGGATTCACATCCTGCAGTGCCCGAAAGGTACCCCTGCTGAAGAGAGCACATGTGGAGGCGCGCCTCAAGTATGCCAATGATCATTTGAAAGATGAACCAAGTTATTGGGAGAAGGTTTTGTGGTCAGACGAGACCAAAATTGAACTTTTTGGCCTCAACTCCACCCGCCATGTGTGGAGGAAGAAAAATGCTGCCTATGACCCCAAGAACACTGTGCCCACCGTCAAGCATGGAGGTGGAAGCATAATGTTTTGGGGGTGTTTCTCTGCCAAGGGTACAGGGCTACTTCACCGCATCACTGGGAAGATGGATGGAGCCATGTACCGCACAATCCTGAGGGACAACCTCCTCCCCTCTGCCAGGGATCTGAAAATGGGCCGTGGTTGGGTCTTCCAACATGATAACGACCCTAAACATACAGCAAAGGCAACAAAGGATTGGCTCAAGAAAAATCACATTAAGGTCATGGAGTGGCCCAGCCAGTCGCCAGACCTCAATCCGATCGAAAATCTATGGAGGGAGCTGAAGGTCAGAGTTGCCAAGCGACAGCCCACCAACCTTCATGATTTAGAGAGGATCTGCAAAGAAGAGTGGGCCAAAATTCCCCCTGGTGTGTGTGCTAAACTTGTGGTTAACTACAACAAACGTCTCACCGCTGTGCTTGCAAACAAAGGCTTTGCCACTAAGTATTGAGTGTGTTTGGCAAGAGGGATCAAATACTTATTTTCCTCATTGAAATACAAATTAATTAAAATATATTCTTTAAAATTATATTCTGGATTTTTGTCTTGATATTCTGTCTCTCCATGTTAGAATATATCTACCATTAAAAGTGCAGAAGGATAGTGTCTTTATTAGTGGGCAAACAAAGAAAATCAGCAAGGGATCAAATACTTCTTGGACTCACTGTATTTTTATGTATTAATGCTGGTAAGCTAGGTTTGGTGTAAAAAAAATCTTGAATTTACAGTGGTTACATTAATATTTAGTCTTTATCTAGTCTGTTATTGTTAATCCTAAAGTAATACTGTGTTTTGGTTTAATTGTTCATAAATGGAAACCAAATTGAATATTTCAGGTATGTGTCATGCATTAAATATTAGAAAATGTATTTCTTGCTGACAAACTTACACTAAATAAGCACTAAAATCTAATTGTGGTTTTGCCTCACTCTGCACCGTCGAGTCTAGCTACAAAGTAGGTATATCTAACAAATGAACTCAGAACTAATAGAAAGGACTCATACTAGATTGACCATGCCCACCTTCTGTTACTTAAAGGTAATCCATGCACACATTCCATGGATTTGGTTTGCTTTAAAACTTGCCCTGCAAAGTAAAGGCTTTGATCAACCTGTGCACAGGAGAGCACCACTGTGTGTGGCCATAGAATAGTGTGGTGCCCACAATAGGATTAAAGGTTTACCCTAAACTGAATACAGGATTACAGCCCTCTGAAAACGTATAATCAGCCTATATGCGAAGATGCCTAAAAGTACACCTTGGTGTAGTGCTCTCGTGTTTGGACACAGAGTAAGAACAAGCATTCCTGATGTTGCCCTGCATGCTATGTCACACTCTGGCAGCCTGTGTAGAAGCACTGTAAGTAATAATCTGTTGCACTCCTGACTTGACAGGGAAGCAGGGAGCGTACCACGGCTACACTGAAGGGAGCGGAGCTGCAGCAGAGAGACGCAGACTATCACTGGATTCAGAGCCTAAGCAGGGTGAGCAGAGCATTTTCCTGCTATAGTACCTCTCTGGATGACTGATGGTGTAAGAGTTTTTAAATTGCAAGATAAAAATTATCTAGATTTTTTAGTTGACAGTCTTTGTTGCAAATGGGGTATCAACATTGTATTAACATTGCTTGTCTATTGGATGTTCCAAGGATAAAATACAAAAAGAATAGGCTACTGGTGTTTTTATGCATTAAAGATGTAGGTATCTACCATTATTGGCTTTAAACAGCAGCTGGAAATGTTATTTTTTCTTGTTTAGCCATGTTTTTATAGTTTATTTCATGTTTTATAGTTTGTTATTAGCTGTACTTTTTATATTGTTTGTACTATTGTTTTTATTATTATTAATATTTTATATAAAAATATGTTATATACAATAAGTTACTAGAATATGTATCTTATTTATCATCTCCCTTCTATCTATTTTATTCATTTGTCTTTATATTCTATTTTATTCATTTGACCTTTGTATCATTTTATTGCAACTTTAAAAAAAACATTATTTTATGCTACTTATCTAAGAATGTTATTATACAACATAATGTATGGCTAAGTAATTTTTTTTTCGAATTCCCTTAGTAAAAACATATTGCTGAGAATTTGTAAAATGTGTTATGGTTTGTTTTCAAGGAGGTTTCCATCAACAGAAAACCTGGTCTCTCAAAAAAAGATCATCACAGATGCCTACCTACCAGAGCATTCAGAGCAGGTAAGCAGCTCTGACTTGCGATTTAACAGTGCAGTAGCTGCTGTTACTCGGAGACACCAGATGAGTGCCATTCTCTTCTTTGCTTTGACAGAATTCCACAGGGAGCCAGACACAGCGGCCGTAATAGCAGCTGGCTGTCCCAGAGTCCGTTCCTCCATGTCCCCTGCAAGGGCGAACAAGGACCTCCCAGCCCCTCTGTTACTGTCAGTGAGTCTTCAGTCAACCTCGCCCACAGGAAAGCTAAGGTACTGTGTTTCCTAGTTATTACCATAGTTATTTTTCATTGAGTTTCACAGTTTGTTTTGCTACATTGTTTGTTCTAATTGTTTTTGTTCATGTACAAAATCATTTGTTTGTGTTTATTGTGGTCATCACACAGAGTCTAGGGCCAGAGTTCGCAAGAATGGTGGACGAGCCTCAAATCATTTTAGAGCTGCCTGGATCTATAGTGGTAAACTATATTTTTAATAATTTAAACTATCATTTTTAATATACTGTAAGTCAAAGAGCATTATTATGATTCACAGTGATTCAGAGTGCCTCTTCAAACCTGTTTCTTGCCGTTTTGTCTCTGCCTGTTGATTGATACAGTCCAAGAAAGGAAAATCCTGCTTATCACAGAGAGAAGTTAGTGTGGTGATGCCAAACGAGCAGTGTGTGATGGTGAGATGTGATATTAAGTCCAGAGGGAGAGACGTCTTCGACATGGTTGTGGCTCATGCTAACCTTGTGGAACACTTTTATTTTGGCCTCGCCTTTATTGATGGTAAAGCAAATTTTTGTAAGGTCTTGTAGTTGTAGAGATTTGCAAAATGCATCCTTTTGTGGTTTTACTTTTTAATGTTTCATTACAATACTGTTTGCTTAACTGTGTAACCTTGTGTTCTGTCGCTTCTCTAGATGATGAATTTTTCTTTTTGGACCATGAAACAAAGATCTCAAAAGTTGCTCCAGACTCCTGGAAGAAACTAGCAACATCTTCATTCACCCTTTTCCTCCGTGTTAAATTTTTCGCTGATGACGTCTCCTTCATATTGTAAGTCTCCCTTTGTAAATCTGCATTGTCTTTAGATTACATTCAGTAATGTAGGGCAGCTTACACTAAATGTTATGGAAAGACCAATAATTCTCGTTTGAAAGGCACCGACTAACTCGTCACCAGTGCTATCTCCAGCTGAGGAGAGATATTTTGGAGGATAGAGTGCACTGTAATGAGGACACTGCTGTATTCCTCGCTGCTCTGGCCCTGCAGGCTGAATTTGGAGACTACATGCCTGAGGTAAAACACACACTGTACTACTTAAAATGATTTGTGTATTCAGTAGACTGGAATATTATCCACATATATTTAGCTTCCCTGAGCTATTATACATTATTTTTGATCTTCTATTGATTGATTTTTTTTTATTGATGCTGTTTCTATTGATCTCTGTTGACTCAGAGACTTCATTGATTTTTCCTGTGATGCTATTGGTTTTGTTCAGGTGTATGGAAAGAACTACTTTCAAACCGAACATTACATCCCAAAAAGAGTGATGGAAAAAATTGCGTTGCCTTGTTTGAGGGAGGAGATGCCAAGATTACATGCCAATAATGCCCAGATGCTTCCGGAAGAGGCTGAGATGGAGTTTTTAAAGGTAATTAATTTGGTTTGGGCCCACATTCACAAAGTAAATTCCAAAGTATGTTAAAATACACAACATATACAATTTGGTTTCCTTCTTCCATGCATTCATAGATTGCACAACAGCTGCCTGAATATGGGGTGCTGTTTCACCGAGTGGCTCGAGAGAGGAAGCCTGTCATTGGAGATCTGACTCTAGGAGTTTGTGCCAAAGGGATTATGGTTTATGAAGTCAAAAACAATGCACGAATATTAATCCGCAGATTTCAATGGTCTGAAACTGATAGTATCTCAACAAGTGTAAGTTTAAATTGCACTGATAAAGCAGTTGGTAATAAAGTGTAATTGAAGTAGTTGGTTTGGTCTGAAGTCTGCTCTGCTCTGCTCTACTTTCTCTCCTGTAGCGGCGAAAGTTTACTATAGAATGTGGCCCCAGTGGGAAAAAGCACTCCTTTTTAACTGAGAGCTCCAAGATTGCACAGTATCTCCTGAGCCTCTGCTCTGCCCAGCATAAATTTCACAGTGAGATGACTTCACGACAGCTGACTACTTTAGCCTCAGGTACAACTTTCACTGTACTACACTGTTATTTTTGCTTTATTGCTGTTTAACAGTAAGTTTATTAAAGGTACCAAAGAATGTGTTTTGAGTATTTTAAGTGGTTCTTTGAGGTATATGCAGATGCCGTTTAAGCCCATTAAAATCCTGCTATTGTGCCTCAGAATGAAACACTTTTATGGAACCCCTAAGAAAAACAAACAAACAATAAGCTCTGCTTTTATTGGCTGGTTTATGGCACAGACACAGGCAAAGCTCACAGAACCTGCATATCATAGCATAGTTTTAACACTGTATTAAAAACACTTTAAATATTCTAGAGTTGCCAGATGTGCCAGCATGTGCACCCTCACGCTTCCCTGGTTTTGGCCATTTCAAGTTTTCCTGATAAAAACAAAGTTTGTTTTTGAGGGAGCAAATGATGGAGAGATGTTAAAAGACTAGCATTAGCTTTTAGCATAGCTCAGATCCATGTCTGCTTCTACCCCCTTTCCTTCATCATGTTTCATGCTCCCCTTCTGCAGACACTGGCACAGGAAAAAATCCACTGTCGTAAGGCCTGGTTAGCATAGCAACTAGTAGTCTGGTGGTGATGTGCTGCTTTCCAGTATCAACAACACCATAGATTTGCCTGTTTTTAGCCTAGTTTTGGTTATGCCAGATTTATTTTGAAGGAGCACAAAATTGTTTGAGGTTCATGGTATGTCTCACATTGAACAATTGATCAAAAGTAGTTTTACATAAATAAAGACTTATACATCAACACAGTTGCTTTCCTTAAATTAACTAGTTTTATGTCTAACACAGTCTATTTTTTTGTTTCCCCAGATGACAATATTGCAAAATATTCAATATGTCGGGCTCGGCACAGCCAGATAAAGAGGCTGTCGTGTTCAGAAGTGGTGCTTAATAATGTTGGTCTGAACCATGGCCCCATGGATTCCATGAGCAAGTCATGTGATGACCTCTCGGCTAAGATTCAACAGCAGAGAGAAACAAACGACACTCCTGAACCACGAGTGCTGAGCAAGCTGAGGAAACCCAGTCAAAGCTGC
This sequence comes from Salminus brasiliensis, assembly GCF_030463535.1. Lineage (NCBI taxonomy): Eukaryota > Metazoa > Chordata > Actinopteri > Characiformes > Bryconidae > Salminus > Salminus brasiliensis. The sequence goes on along the minus strand of NC_132881.1, from coordinate 31,588,962 downwards.
AGGTGCAGAAAGCAAATTACATGACAACATAGGATGCAGTTATTTTACACTAAAAAGTGATGCAGTGAACTTGTAAACTGTGTGCATAATTTCCTCACAAATAAAATATTACATTAGGACAATTTCTGGTAAGTAAGTAAGCTGAAAGATGTACACCTCAAAACGATCTTTACATCTGAACCAAGTTAATTTAAATTGTACTGTATATTATCTTTATACATTTTATCATCACTGCCTCATATTCATTGTAATTTGTCTTATGCTCTCTCAGTCCCCCAGAGACATTCACTTCTCCAATTTATCGAATAGCGTCCAGTGTATCCTTGCATAAGCAGGACTCAGAGCCTTACTCCATCTCATCCATGCGAGGTAAAAAAATAGTCACTTAATTTTCCTCTCATTTTCAATGTACACACTGGCAGATTTCTTAATGCCTGATTCTTAAACAGAATGAAATTTGTTTTTAACAGCTGACACTCCTGTTAGAACTCCTCCTGAAAGGGAAATCATCTGTGTGACACTGAAGAAGGATCCTAAACTTGGATTTGGTAAGGGATGTATTAGATTTCATATTACACATTGGTCCTGAATGTGATAAAATGAGAGATTCTCTGAATGAAAAAAATCTGCAGGAATTTAATGGCACAGTCATGTCAGCTTGGACCATAATTTCAAAGGAATGTTTCCAACATGTTGTGGAATCCATGCCATAAAGGATTTAAGCTGTTTTAAGATCAAATAGGGGCTCTACCCAGTATTAGTTCCTAATAAAGAGCCCAGTGAATGTGTGTTAATGACTGTCCTTTTCAACCAATATGTTTGTTTCCTGAAATAAAATTTGAACAACAACAAAAAGAAATATATCCTGACAGTTTTAACAAAATTCCATACACACATTTCATACACTTAAGTTATTGGAATGTTCATCCTGTCTGTTCACCTAAAAAATAAAAAAACACATCATACTATTGCTTTATGCTTTAGTATATGCTTAACTTAGAGCAGGGGAGCGTTTGTTTTTGACTGTAAGTATAATCCTGATAATATATTCACTCTCCTACCATGACAGGTTTTATCATAGTTGGCGAAGACAACACTGGGAAGTTAGATCTGGGAATCTTCATTGCTTCCATTGTACCTGACGGACCAGCTGATAAAGATGGCAGAATCAGGCCAGGTAGATAAAACACCTCTTTACCAGTCCCACATCCAGAGATGGCACTAACGCACATCCTGTCTTATGTTGATTGTCATTCAGGTGGCCGACTGATCTCTCTCAATAAGATCAGTCTGGAAGGGGTGACATTCAGTGCGGCTGCTGCCATCCTGCAGAACAGCCCAGATGAAGTGGAGCTAATAGTGTCTCAACCAAAACGTATGTTTGAAATATCTTTTAAATACTGTCGCCATTATAATTGGACAGATTTGCATATATTATCATTACTGTACAATGTTTTACAAAATTCACTATGTTCAAAAGAATGATTGTAAAGTTAAAATAGAACCTTTTTGGACTCAGTGAGCAAAGGTATGTTTGAAAAAAAGGGTGCAGAAAATTTACCAAATAAGAATTCAGAATATTACTCAAGAACAAACCTACCTTCAGACTGTAAATATGGTCCCTGTGATGCTCCAGTCCATGAGAAAACTAAGAAAACATGTACACCTGACAGCAAACTTTGTATGTACTAATCAAAAATCAATACTGTGTTTTTGAGAATTGATACAGTATTGCAAAACATAGTATTACGATACTTTGATATATCAGTATTTTCTTACACCCATAATCTGCTGCCCCAACATGCAGACTCCTAAATATGATTTTATATGACGTTAAGGTCAGTATTAACATTTTGGGTATTCTGTCCGGCTGTCAGCACCATGGCAAACAAACAAGAGAATCAAGCAAATCATGATGGGAACACATAGATCTGCTGAAAGGTATAAGTTCAAACTTTTGTTTAAAGAAATAGAGGGCAATATATTAATTAACCAATTAACCTTAATTAAGAAATCAATTAACGCCCACAGTGCCATCCTACACCACCCTAATGCCATTCATCTGTGGCTGTGCAGGCTAACAAGCCAGGTGAACAGCATAAAAGGACATGCTCAGTCGCACGCAACGTACATAAATGAATAAATCAACCCATGATTATAACTTATATTACAACACAATAACTGGTGAGGAAAAGCCAAAAAGCTTGCATCTAAAAAACAGCCAAAACACACAGGGGTCAGATATAATTTTGGGTGAACTCCCCTTTTAATATTAGTATATAAGATTTGACTACTTATTTACAGTAAATATGTTTGTTTTGTATTGTATAGTGATCCCTGTCATTGTTTAATTCAGAACCTTTTTTGTCTTTCATATGAACAGAAGAGCTTGGGGATAGTAAAACATCTTTGACCACTGGTAATCTAAGTATGATGCTGGAGAGAGGCTTTGACTCTCAGTCAACCCTGAATGCTGAGTACAGGCCAGTGATGGAGGAGCTGGAGGAGGCTCTGTCTAACATCCTGACTCCCAAAATGGGAAGAAAGCTACATGTCCCTGTCGTTCGGATTCTGGATACACAGGCATGACATACTCTTTCAGACCATCAGAGTATTTCAGTTTATTTATGTAAAAAAAAAAACAGTGTCTTACACTCTGTATTTGTTTGTGAATCAGAATGACAGATATGTTGTTTTTTTTCTGTCCTTTGCAGGAGACATTCTCTAGGTCCTCCTCCAGCTCCAGTCTCAGGCCTGGTGAACTGTTCTGCGTGGAGCTCAAGAAAGTCAACGGCAGTCTAGGCATCAGTGTTGCTGTAAGATTGTGTTCATCACTGTAATGTAAAGACCTTGTAATTATGTTTATATTACATTGTTACATTATTATTAGTGTCAGACTATATACCATCTTTTCTGTAATTCATTTGTAGGGAGGCATCAACACCAATATACGATATGGAGGAATTTATATCAAAAGCTTGGTTCCCGGAGGAGCCGCTGACCAGGATGGTCGGATACAGATTGGTACATATGCAAAAAACACTACATACTTGTACATACGTGTGTGCAGTATGTAAGGAATTCAGCAGTGTTCATGCTTTGCTGTTCTGATATATGTTAATATAAGTGTTGTTTATCTTGCATTCATGCATAATTAACAAGCAACAAAGGCACTTTAGTGACTGGCTGTGACACATGTGAGTGGCTTTGCCAGCTTGATAATGGTGTGATTTTGTGTGTGTGTGTGTGTGTCTGTGTGTGTGAGACAGGTGACAGGCTGCTGGAAGTGGATGGCTGTAACCTGCGAAGCATCACCCACAGGCAAGCGGTGGAGTGCTTGAAGAAAACTGGCGAGGTATTGAACCTGTTTTTTTGTTTATTATCTTGCACAGATCAGTTAAAACCTATACTTTGGTATCAACATCTACACTGTTGTCTTCCTACTCTAAATGCTGTCCATCAGCCAAGGCATTGTTGAATTCAAGAAATTGTTTATCCTCCTTTTGTTGGAGTAACATGGAAGACTTTCTACTAGATTTTGGAGATTTTTTGGAGCATTGCTGTGAGGATTTGAGGATTTGTGGATTGTGTTCAGTGACAAGAGCATTAGTGAGATTAAGATCAGGATCAGACCACCCCACCTCATCCCCAACTCCCCAACACATCCCAAAAGTATTGGATGGAGCACTGTCATTCCAGAGAACGCAGTTCCACTGCTCCACAGCTCAATGCTTTATATCCCTTTAGCTCAGGTCTGGCATTAGGCATGGTGCCAGTAGGTTCATGTTCATCTGCTCCAAAGATGTGTGATACATCTCCACAGGGACTAGACAAGCTGTCCACAAACATTTGGACATGCTGTGGAATTTAGTTGTGGTTGAAAATGTAGGGTTCTATGCAAGCAAGCAGATTGCTGTGCACTCACATAATTTTCAAAGATTCAGAAATTAGAGGTCTAATGTCACAGCAGTATATCACACAGGGGACCCCTGTACACTCTAATCTGCCGTTGCTTATGTCAGTAAAAGAGCAGTCTGTTTAATTGTAGCATCTGTTGTCATCTTGAGAAGTATCTGCTTTGGTTCTTGGCTGCAGCAGAAGGTAAAGTCAAAGGTTAGTGTGTCTCTCTGTAGGGACACTGGCCTCACTAGTGTGGTGATCAAATTCTTTACGAAGGCATAAACCATGCCAGCAGCTCGTGTGTCTGTGGACACCCCCAGTTGTCACATGAGAGAGACATTTATTGTTATTTTTGTCCATGCTAATAAGCTTTAATGAAGCTACAGGATGCTGACGTGGAAGTGTACGTAGTCACACTGACACAGAATGCCACTTTAAGCTTGTTTGTCCCCACTGCTAATCTCTGGTTAGGTAACTTTCCTGCATTTACCAGAACGTTTTCATTGGCCTGTGCTGTGACAGATTTAGCATAGCAGTAAGGAATGTCAGGAAGCAAATTCCTGTGAGTTACATGTTCTGTATTATGACTTATTGCATCATACAAATTCTTGGGAAAAAATCTGTGACAGTGACAGTTTACACCGATCAGCCACAGCATTAGTACCACCTACGTAATACTGAGTAGGTCCCCCTTATGCCGCCACAACAGATTTGACCATTCGAGACATGGACTCTACAAGACCTGTTGTATGTAGTGTGCCTTTAAAGACTTTAGCAACAATGAGCATCTCTGAACCTTAGGTGTCTGAGCCTTAGGTGACTGTTAACTGCCTACTATATCCCAACCCTTGATAGATGCCACTGTAGATGAAGATCAATCAATGTTTTTGCTTCACCTGTCAGTGGTCCTAATGCTATGGCTGATTAGTGTATGAATGATTATAGTGAGGCTGCTTTGTTACAGGTGGTCAGTCTGCTTTTAGAGAGAGAGCCTGCTGTGGTGTTGGAAACCTCCAGCTCCTCGTCCACCATGGAGAGACAGAAATCTCACTCACCCTTCAGTGCACAGAACACCACCACCCCCCTCAGGAGAGACATCACCATGGAAACGTCCTTGTCTGTCAGGGACAAGGACTACAGCTTTGTGTCAGATGGTAAGACTCAGAGAGGAGCAGAGAAAGGCAGCATAGTGAGATATTTCAAATGAATCTGACAGCATCATTGTGCTAGCTGTCTAAGCTGTCCTACACATGTAGCTTTGAATAAGTGTTAAGTAGAAGTTTACATTTTTATTGGATATAACATGGAGGCTTTTTTAGAACTAACCTTGTTCTTACCTATTGAGGCATAACTCAATTCTAGTTTTTTACTTTAAATAATTATGTCAAATGGCAGATTACAATATTCTGCCAATGTAATACCAAGCCAGCTGTTGTTGGCAGAAAACATGAAAATAAGCTAATCCTGCAATGACATGATATGATCAAACATCACCTGTCAGTAATAAACATCTACTCTTGCTTTTTTGACTTCTAGAGAACACATTGGAGGTGACTCTGAAGAAAAATCTCAGTGGTTTGGGCTTTAGCTTCCTCATCAGTGACCTGCGCCATGAAGAAGGCAGTGTGGTACGCATTAGGAGACTGTTCCCTGGGCAGCCGGCTGAGCAGTGTGGCCTGTTGCGGGAGGGAGATGTAATCCTTGCAGTTAACGGAGAGCCTCTCCGAGGTCTTTACTATCAGGTAAAATACTTATGGCATAATCCACAAAGACTTTGAAAGTGCCACCTGCTTTGCATTAGGATTAGTATACCATCTCTTTTGAAGATTGATTACATCATGTCGTGTCTGGCAGAGAAGCAGGATTAACATCATTTGGAAAAGCCAGTCCGGGTCAGGCTAGCCTTTACTACTGCGTCAGTGTTAAACCTTTAATCCACAGAAATTAGCTCTTTGCTGTTTTATACTGCGGAATACTACATATTTGATTAAACGGGAAAGCAACACAAGTAGGTTTTCTTGCAGTGGTGAAAATGGTTGTGTTAGTTTTCAAAATTGTCTAATAATCTTTTTATTTTAGTTTATTTTAGTTGAGTTGAAATTGCAGACTTTCAGACTTAATTAAGTGCCTCGGGTGCCTTAGCTTTCTAAGAACTTATTAAGGTGCTTAGTGCAAAATAATATGTGTGTCACCAACAGAGAGTTTTGCAGCTACTGCAGGGAGCTCCATCTGAGGTCAGGCTGTCAATCTGTAGACCTTCACCTGGCCAGCTTCCAGAGATGGAAACCAATTCTTTGGTAAGGACTCATCTATGAATGCTAACACTTTTGTAAATTATAGCCAGTAAAATATGTCATAAAGATCTAATGGAGAATATTTTCCTCTCCCACCTCTTCCCTTTGTCAGAGTGCTTACTCACCCCATGCTAAAGAGCAGAGGTCACGGTCTTTAGACTTGCGAGCGGGATCTATTTCTCCGGACTTCAGCAACCTGCTCCAGCAGAAGGCTATGGCACTAAGCCAGAGGAAAGAGTGGGCAGTATACAAACCCCAACAGCCCCAGAGCCAGGACAGTGAGCCGGACAAGACGCCTTCAACTTCATTATCTCCACCCTCGCCTCCGTCTCCGGATGGAGGTCCACAGGAGAATGCTGTTATTCAGGAGGAAGTTCTTCTCAACACTGCCACTCCTGGAACTCCAGCTGTGGTCACCATCACAACCCCCAAACCTGTACCGGACACACCCAAACACTCTCCCAATCTTCCAGTCTCACAGCCAGAGCTAAAAGAGGATGTCATCTCAAAAATCGACAGCTCTGCCTATACCAGGTACCAGCCCATACTTCATGCCTCTTCCAGATCTGGTGTGACCAACAGTTCTCTTGGAGATCTACTACCCTGCAGAGTTTGACTCAAGCCCTAATTTGACACAATATAGGTTATTTTCCGAAGCCTGTTGTTTTTCTAAATGAGGTGTGTTAAATTTGGTTGGGGAGACCAGTAGAAAGGCAGATCTCAAAGTTTATGAATGAAATAGTACATAGACGCAGTCTGGCAGGTGAATTGACACTTGGTTCTTCTTTTATGTACAATATATCATTTATGCCATCTTCACGTGCCCATAATGCAACCAAATTAGAAGTTTGCATTAGTGATCAGTGTGACTTAACAGTGCTTAAGTTAACTAGGTCTTTATATCAGCACCACATTCTGTGTACAGCCAGATACATCATTCTACAGAGAACAGATATTCCTACGGAGCCATTTCTAAAGATGTGGTTCTCCGCCAAACTACGATCAAAGCAATACTGCCCAAATGAAGAAAGTCAGTCTTAATGTCAATCACAAGAAGTAGACATTACAGTTGTAGTGAAATTTCACTAACCTACCAATAGATTGTGTAACGTCAATACTCTATGGCCTGTGGAGTAACTTCATAACCTCTGGTGCTTGCAGTGACCTCACTGAGGACCTTGATGGGAGTAAGGCATGCTTCATGGCTAATGGGCTGGCTATCTTAGCTGATGAAGAGTACCTGACCATCACCACCACTGTAGCTAGTCCACCCAGCTGCAGCACTGCCTCTTCCAGAATTCTTACACCTCCTGCATCTCTCACACTGCCTCCACTTTTTCCTTTACCTGTTCCACCACCTCATAGCCCACCGCAAATCACACCAGTCACAGCACAATCTCCCACCTCTCCAGCCCAGCCCACTTCAGACCCCCAAGCAAGCACCAACAATGGCTGGGATGATGAAGAGGAGGATGACGAAGACCCTAGAAAGGTACAGAAAATGGATTTTTTAAGCTATATATGCACTATTGGATGGGCAATGCCTCCTGTATTGCCTTTAATAGTGTATACAGATGTGGGTTTTATGTGTTTAATGGCAATGATTTTGTGCTGAAAATAGGATGTGTTGAAGGAGTTTGAGCTGACCGTCACACTAAGTAAATCGTGGAGTGGCAGTTTTGGGTTCACAGTCACTAGGAGTAAACTGGATGGCTGCTATTACATACAGGATATTCTGGATAATCCAGCCAAAGCTGATGGAAGACTCAGACCGGGAGACAGACTTATCATGGTAATGAATAATCTGAACTTTCATACTGAACTTTTGTTCCATTTTAACATAATTTTATCATGACAGTAGCACATGATTTTCAAGCAGGACTATAAGCTCCTATTGCAAGCAGAGATACGTACAATGCTTTAAATATGAAATGTATCACTTTAGATTTATTAGTACTAATCTCTTTCATTGTCTGAACACTGCAATGACAGTAGTACGATATGGTACTATATGATTGAATCTACTGGGTTAGAGTTAGGGTTAAATGATGTTGAACGTTTGTGGACAAAGGCGCTGCCACTATGACTGCCAGTCACGTTACATGTGTGCAGTGTGTCTGGTATGCAGTGGCCTTTAGGTTCATTGGCAGTTAAATAGCTTGAGACTCTTGTGTTTGTTGCTACGAGACCAGGTAAAAAAAAGCAGCATACATCACGCCTGAAGAGAAGTGATTTATAGCAACACAATCAAATGATGATTCCAGCGAGCATATTTTGAATCAAGTGTGAGAACGTTTGGCAAATGATCATGAACTTCAGTCCAAAATCTCATTTACAATATGAGAAATCCTCTGTTTTGTAGCTGCATCCACTGTTATCCAGTCTGTCTTCCTTCTCATCTTCTCATATGTACTTTACTTGCCTTTTCCAATTCTATTTTGATTTTTAGGTGAATGGTCATAATGTAACTAATGTGACAGATGAAGTGGCCATGAGTATCCTAAGGTACTCCTCGAAAAGACTCCATATGGTGCTGGGCAGAGCCGTGCAGAACCTGCTGCCTCCTCCACCACCAGACAGCCTTCAAGACATCATCATATACAAGACCCCTTCTGGACAAATGGGTGAGGCATTATGCTTGTTTATGAATGTTGACAGATTTGTGTTTATGTGTAATTGTGAACTACATAAGTTATATAGAAAAACTGTTGAGTGTACCAAATTCACTTCAAATTCCTATTTAATCAATTTAAATGACGTATTGCACTGTCTAGCAGTGTCAGTGGGAAAATCAATGTTTAGATGACCTACCAAGGATTTTTTAGTCATATGTGCAACTGATCAACCATTGTACGAACATTTTATATTCACACTACATTTATAACATTTGGAAGATGCTCTTTTCCAGAGTTTCCAAGGTAGGTGAAAGTAGATTTGCCCAAGGAATATCATCTTGCCCAAGAACTTTAATTGGTGTGGTGTATTTTCCCAGGAAAAGTGGTGTTACTCACTACTTTGGGCAGGACTCCTAATGCTTCATTTGGCTTTATTTGTGTAACATGGTTGACATGTAAGTTGAATCATTAGAAAAATGTAGTAAATGCAAGTATAAAGAGACACTAGGTGACTTCATAGTTGTATTTTCCAAAATTTTAAACTTTGCGTGGTGCAGAATTTTTCAACAAAGACAGGTGATTTAATATGTATTATGCTCTGAATGATGTGTTTTTTGTCTTATTCCTTTACAAGGAATTCGTATTTGTGTTTAAAAAAGATTATTATTACATTTAATCCATGTGTTACAGTGTATACATGCACACAGAATTGAGTCAATCTAGAATGTTAAGGTGTCAGATAAATTTGAGCTAATAAAACATTTCACATTTCATATTTCAACAAAAGAATATATTAATGTAAATACGGTTCTATTACAAATATATAAAGCTGTATGACTTGCATAGAACACTACAAAGGAAGTAATGTGCAATTTAAAATTAAACCTTTGTGGTATTTTAAAGGGTCCCTTCATGAGGTACTATCTGCACATACAGTGCTAGCATACTCATTTAACCGTTTTCGTCTTTGTGTGGCTGGAAATATTTTCGGAGGGAGTGAATTTTTTTAAATATCTGGACACGCGTGGACAGGCCCTTTTTTTTATACAGGTTTGTCAGACTTTAATCTACTAATTGCTCTGACCTTTCATGGCTTTTGGGTGTGTCTAATTTAAACTTTTATTTGTGTCCAGAGAGGATATTTGTGTAACTTGAAATGGCCCTTTGGGAAACTGCAGCACAGAGGGGATATTTTATTTCTATGGCAATATCTATATCTAAAAGTGTTCTTTGTTTTTTTGCTACACAGGTATCAAGCTGACAGGGGGTATTGGCAGCAAGTGGCAGGGAATTTATGTTCAGGAAGTGGTGCCAAACTCTCCTGCCAGTGAGGAGGGCAGCATTCAACCCAACGACCGCATTGTCTACATCAGTGGCAAGTGCACCCTCGGAATGACTCTGGAGGATGCTGTAAAGGCCTGTGAGAATGCCTCACGGAAAGTCAGACTCAAAGCTGTGAGGTGAGACTCAGTAGGCCAACAGTATCAGAAAGAGTGTGCTTTCTTTACTCAATGATTTTTTACCGAAACACTTAAGTCAAGTATTACCGCAAGTTTAATAAACCTTAAATGACTCAATAAACAATATAATCCATAAATAAAGGATCAAGTTGGCCTTTTTCTTGTATAATTCTTTTTTGTTGTTTATTTGCTACAGAGATGATCAACCTGTAACACCCAAAGGCAAATGGAATGGTAGGTGTTTTAACTGAACTGTTGCAATGGCTGGTTTGTACATGCACTTCAGGATTCAAGAACTCCTTTAATGAACTCCATCAAGGACCCAGGGTTTGTTAAGTAATTCATTAATTAAAGCCCACACTGAAGTACTTTTGATGCTGTTATGAGTCAGACTGTTCAGTTTCCAATATTTAACCTTCCCCTGGGCTGATAGGCAGTTCTGTCTGAAATGTATGTGTGTATGTGTGTGTGTGTGTGTGTGTGTGTGTGTGTGTGTGTGTGTGTGTGTGTGTGTGTGCATTCTCTTTCTCGCTGTGGGCGTGTGAGGCTGCAGCAGGCAGAGTCATGGCCGACATGTCTCACTCTAGTCTGAAGTGACAGAAGTGAGACAGTGAGCTGCTCCGGTGGCTGCCACCACGGCCAAGGCTTCACTGAACGCTTCGGTGACCACAGCGACATTTTGAGTGCAGTGTCAGCTCAGATTAGAGGGGCGCACTTCCTCCTTCTCAGGCCTGATTAATGTTTGATCCTGTTCATTTGGCTTATTAGGATTATTGGGTTTAACTCATTTGATTTTTAGTATGCTTCGCTGTGTCTCCACCAGCACTAATGATTTTGGATGGTGGAGGTCTAGCATGATGGCTGTCACGATTATTTGGTTCAAGTTGATTGCTCAAATACATTCATTTAAATTACATTTAGCCATTGATTAGAGTACAGTTTGCGTTATGATAATGCCTTTTGTACAGTGAGAGATGACATATATATTATTTACATATTATTGCTGTCACACAAAAACCTTGTATCTCCAAAATTGCAAGTTTATAGGAGAAGGAAACAAACTTTTCTTGTTAGTCATCGTGATGTTTTGACATAATGTAAAGAACAGCTGCCAGCTGCCAGAAATATATATATTTTTGTGTGACAGAAACATGTTATTTTATAGATGTTTTATATAAGTGTTTTAAAGGCTGCAGATTGTACATTTTTTTTAGTAAAGTATTTTTTTTATTTATTTCTGTATTGTTCATTTAATTGATATTGTATTAGTGATATAGCGCTAAATATTGAACAAAGATGCATATTTCGGACACTCATAACCTCCTAAAACCTACTCTCATGATTTAGCTATCTTAAAACATTTCATAAATAAGCTTACAGGAAATATGTGATAACATCTACAACACTAAATGTTACATGGTTATGAGAGTGCAGAACTGAAAGGGTTAAAACTGAATACTCAAAGATTTGTGGGTTTTACCAATGTTAACAACAGCAGTCTCTTGTTTTGGTGGAAACTGTATTCAGCACATTATTCAGTCTTGTTATTAAAACTGAAAATGATAAATATTCTTTTGTCTCCATAATTTTATTTGTGATACCAATTTGTAACATAGTGAAAAATGAGTCAATTACCCAGATTGTTGTATAAACAAACAGACAAATAGATAGACATCAGTTGGTTGATTTTATCTGTGTGTTTTCCCGCTTTATCTACAGGTTTGTTTGAGTGGAAGAAAGAGAAGAAGTTCCTCCCTCGCTTTGAGGAGTCCGGCTCATCTGAAGTGGAGGCTGCTTCTGACGATGGTAAGGTTTCCTGTGTCTCCATTGCCAGAGTGCAGTAGCATTAGCTGTGTGCTGACAGACACAGCTTGTCCGGCTCAGAGGGCATGCAGTGCAGGATTAATTATTAGCGAAGGCCTCGACCTCCTCTGGACGATCACGCAGCATTTTTGACGTGCCTGATAGACGCACCCCAGCTGATCTAATAAGCGCCCCAAGGTTGCTGGGTAACGGCTAGCCAGGGGGTCCAGCAGTGCCTGAAAAGGCCTGTGCTGTTCACCTTGTGAAGCATTGTGCCGGTCAAGATATCTCGCTTCGGGATGGCTGCAGAGGAGGGAGGTGTGTGTGCTGTAAGTGAGTTATATTGCCTGCTATTACAGTTTTCTTTCTTTTCGTCTTTTCTTTTTTGAGCAGAATTGATACAATTCATTGTAATGTTTTAAATGTGTTAAATTAATTATCTTTAATTAGTATATGAAAAATAGATTTTTACTATTTTTTGTTATAGAGTAATATATGTATAGATATAATTAGTATGGACACAACTTAAACTCTAGGCTGAGTGACTTATTTATTATTAACTATTTAATCTAGAATAATGTCTATGTAAGTTATTTAGTTATGAGAGTGACACGGGAGGAGTTAACGCAGGTGATTCAGAAGTGTAACCTCAAGTCTGTCTCTCTCTCTGTCTCTCCTCTCCTCTCGATCTTTATTGCTTTGTTTCTGCAGTTAAAGCTGTGTCTGAAAATGCAGTGAGATTCAGGCAGAGGCTATCCGTAACCTCAGAGCAGGAGGTAACTTGTTTGTGATGACACTGAAACCTGAGTCCAGCCCTGTAATCCCTTTCTCCATTCACCGTTAGCTGCCTTTGTCACAATCTTCTCCTCTTAATTTGTGTATTAATATTTCACCCTCCAAACAGTACTTATTCTGTCCTCCCATGGGATCAGGAATATTTGACTTTCAATAACATTTTGTTCCCATGGAGTTACATTATTATCACTCTGTCTCTTTCTCTATGTGTCTGTCTTTTCAGAGCTGTATTTTACAGGTGGAGTTCACCAAACCAGAACGAGGTGGCCTGGGTTTTTCTCTGGCGGGTGGGGCCAACGGCAGCAATCTGCGAGTCAGGGATATCTGCTGTGGAAGTGTGGCTGAACAGGATGGCCGGCTACGTATAGGAGATATCCTCTTAGAGGTGCCTGTCGTTTAATTTTTACTCACATTCACATGACATGAGTCATTATCTAGTAGTTGCTCATTACAGTTTTAGATGATGGTGAAAAGAGTTTTGCTGGTTTTGTGCTGCACCTTGAACTTGACTTAAACATGGAATAATTATCAGATCAGAAAAGGTAATGTTGCTTATGATAGGGGTGAACAATGTTAAAGAACAGTCACCCAGCTATTGTTTGAAGTGTTAGCCATCATTACTGTAATGAATGAAAAACAAGTCTACTATTTACGCTAAAACTATTCTGAAAGTGGAGCTTTTCATCAACAATTCAAACAATGGCCCTCAAACTGTGTTCTTGAGAAAAGCCTTGACAAAAAGACATCGGATTCATGATGTGTTTTTAAACCGCAGAATTGTTCACAACTCTGCTCTTATGATGATGGACCCCGTTGTCCTTGTAAATTCAACAAATCCCAAATAAGAAAACATGGGTGAATGTCAGAATCTATGTTAAAAGTGCATAAGTGGGTTTTAAGAAGGCAGCTGGTGAATAGGGTCCAATGTGCTTAGCAGTAGTGTGACATTCTGCTCAGAGCTACATCATTATATTGTTTTCTAAAGTTTTACAGTTGCAATTACATAATTATCCAAAACTCCAAATAGCAGCTTTGAAGGAAAAAAAAGTCTTCATTAGCATGCCATTTATTATGTTTTATTCCAAGTCATTTTGAATAATTTTTAATAATCCATTCATCACAAACATTTACCATAATATAGAAGCGAGCTGGCATTTTCAAATTATGTACAAAATTGAGGCAATGACCACACTGTGATTGCAATATACCTTCCTATTTATTAAAAATACAATTAATCCAATGTAACATGATTAAGAAAAGTGGTGCATTATTTTAAAGTAAAATGTTAAAGGTGCACGTATATGTATGTATGACTGTACTATGTACAGCGAAATGTGTGCTCCGCATTTTACTCATCTGTGGTAGTGAACTAGGAGCAGTAAACACACACACACACACAGAGCGGTGGGCAGCCAACTCCAGGGAGCAGAGAGGGTGAAGGGCCTTGCTCAAGGGCCCAACAGTGTCATCAAGAGCCCGGAGCTCTAACTACTGAGCCACCACTGCATTATTTTAGACCAGAGCTTTTTTACGTGTATCATCACAAGAATGATTAAAAATATATTGTGTTGCTCTAGTCATCACTGACTGTGTGCAGGTGAATGGAGTGATCGTGTCAGGATTGAGCCACAGTAAGGTGGTGGACATTCTACGGAAAGCAGAGGGGACGGTACAGCTGACAGTGTGCAGAGACATCCTGCCCAACACTACCTGTTCTGACTCTGGCTCCTCTACAGAGGCCCTTCAGGATCATAGTACATCCATTGCCACAAGTCAGTCATCTGCTTATGTCTAAACTAAATGTTCCTCTGTCAAATATAATAATGCACATCTGTGTATTCTGTCTATGCAGTAAGTAAGTTCCATAAGTGTTTACACTCTCAGGTACTGCCTCAACAGCTCACTGAGCATGCTTGATTAAGGTTAAGTGTGTGGTGTTATTTTTGTACAGGAGTAACCTCAGACCTACAGGTGCGGGAGGATCATTTGTCTTTCCAGTCATCAGAGTGTCATGGGATAAGGATGGAAACTGAGCAGGTACTCCAAAACAGGGCCACTTTTACAGCCTGCTCGCTAAAAAGGGGCATGGTTTATTTATTCCTGCACACATCGTTCATAATGATCCATTGTTAACCTACAAGGCTGTTTTGTGTAACATTATGAAGTTAAAACCACATTATGATAAACTGGTCTTTGTTATGCTCATTAATGTCAATTGATGCTCTGTATTGTCATGTGTATTTCTCAGAGACAGCGTGTTCAGCTTTGGCTCTATAAAATTAATTAGCATGCCGCCTCATATTTCTCCTAGCGGAAGAGTCTGAAACTCAGGTGACAAAATGGGTGGCTTAGAAAGGCCTTAATGGCCACTGCACTCACCCAGTAAGTCATTCTCTCTCTCTCCCTCCCACTCTCTCCACAGGATAGTCGAAACACTACACCCACCTGTCAGAGGTGTTGCCCGTCTCTGGGTGTCACGGACATGCTTCAGGGCAAGTAAGTGTCATTGTTTTTCTCTCTGATGAGCTTTTTGCTCTTATTTTATTGCTATCCATGAGTTTCTCAGACAGACGGAACGCATTTATAATTGTAAATAACATTAATTTTGTTGGTGCAGCATCTTGAACTTGTAATCTTCTGTCACATTAATTGTGACTGGGCAAGCCCATCTATGAAATAATAATTCACTGAGCTATGCAACCTATATGTACGTTATGCCTAAATATACCACTCATTAAGCCAAAAAGAAGAACACTGCACTGCATAGTTGTTTTGGTGTGTGTTTCTCAAACTAGCATATAACACAAGGGGGCACCAAAGACTTATGAATGAAACAAAGGTCCAACTTGTTGACATTGAATGCTAGTGTTTTGCCTGGTTTAAGTGTAGCCTTGACCAGTACGTCTTGTAGCACGCAGCAGTTGCAATTAGCAGCTTTTTTACATTTTAGGTGGAAAAATCGCAGGAAAATCAGCCTTGCATGATAACAGACCCCCTGGAGCATAGCAATGTGGTCAAGGTCTCTGCTCATACCTGCCCCGTACCCCCTTCAGGACAGAACCCCAGAAGCAGCATCTAGAAAATTCTACCACGAACATGGAGCAAAGTCACTCAGACGGCTGGAGCAGTGATGATGAAGATGACGACGACGATGACACCTCAAGGCCTTCCCCACTAGAATCAATGCCTCACACAGGTACAAGAGACCCAGCATTTGATTTAGTGTCAGCTGTTTACTTAAACACTTAAACATAGGTATATTCCTCACATATGCAAGCCAGGTTGATGATTTTAATCAAGTCTAGCAAAGAGTGTGGATATTTGAGGACTGCTATTGAAGTCTTTAAGATTAGGGGTTGTTTGGTTGAACCCCTTGAACCTTAAACTTATTCCTTAGTTACTTCTTCAGTTACTTATTTCAGCTGTTATGAATTATGTAACGCCTACATATGGCCTTTGTAGTTAAAGGAAGTTAATGGAAGTGCAAGTAATAGTGTTCTAAATGTGTTCACTGAACAAAGGTTCTGTTGTCTTTCGGTTTGTTAAGGTCAACCTATCATATCAGAGGAGGAACTGACCAGCCTTGCACTGATAAGCCCATCTAAGAACAGCCAGTATTCAGGGGCCAGACTCAAAGCCCTCATTCAGATCCTCCAGAATCAGCTGGATCAGCAGGAGCTGGTGAAAGAGTTTATGGTATACCCATTGGCTTTTTGTATGCATTCCACAGCCACATACTTATTCAGTTAACCTACACGTAGCAGTGATTTTTAGTATGATGTTTTCCCACTCCTGTGTTACAAAGTCACACTTGCTCCCATTTAACTTCTAAATTAGATCGCTTAGAAGAAAGTAAGAGATGTAACACCCTTTTTACTGCAGGCCTTGGAGCATCTGAAGCCTTCGGACAACTGCCTGGTTGGGAAAGCACCAGAGAACCGGGAGAAAAACAGATACAGAGATATCCTGCCCTGTAAGCCATCAGCGTACATAATTTAACTTGTTTAAACTGTTCCAGTTTAGTTCATTTTCCTGCAACAATAATTAATCTCTTTATTAGTTTCTTTATTGAAGTGTTTTATCACTATTTTATTGCTCTTTAGCCTTTATATGCAAACAAAAACCAAACAAACAAACAAACAAAAAAAAAAACGTTTGAACCATATGCTTCATACTGATTATACTTTTGCTCCAGTGAGAAGGCATACAGGACTGAAGGGAAGGCTTTTAGTGCTGACAGCGGGGGGAAGGAGAAGAATGGCCTTGTATATTTTTGCCAGTTAACAGTAGAAACCTCTTCTCTACATGACACTGTAATTAAATGAAATCTAGCCAATCCTAGGTGGTTTGCTACCGGGTGTCTCAGCATTAAAGAGTGTCAATTTACAGGACCTGTGTGTGTATGTGTATGCCTACTCCATTCTTTATGAGGGAGTCCTTTTATCAGGTTTTACTGCCCTCTTCACCTAGCCTTTGTGATTTTCACACTGCAGCTTTCGTTATCATGTTTGCACACCTCCCGTTTTTGTTGCTCTCTGTGTGTCTCTGTTTTTGTCCCCTTGCACTCCTATATTGTGTTTTATCGTGGGCAATGGTTTCTAAATGTTGTTTTCTTGGCTTGTTTTTTTGTACTTTGAATTTATACAGAATATCAATATTATGTGAAACCGTACTTTCTTGGGTTCTTCCCACTTTGCTACTGTCCCTGGCCTTAAAAACATCTTAAAGATCCAAACAAGAGGTGTCTGCTCTTTCATCGGCTCCTCTTTCATTGTTATGGTAATCAGCCTCCTCACTTCTGCTCATGTGAAGGGTCAGGCTGTAAGCGTGTGATTTCTGAACCTCAGGGCTGGTACTGTTTGAGGGGAGAGCTGTGTGGAGCCCCTGAAGAGCAGACACAGGGGGTGGGTGTGTGTATGTGTGTGCTGAAAGGCAGGCAGCCAGGCACAATGCAGTGCTTCATGTGGCGGCGGGAGGCAGACTGGCCCTGGCCCGGCCTGGAGTGTTTGTTTATTATCATGCCTGCTCACTGGGCTTCTGTTCCCTGAATAAAGCGCCCAACATCGCAAAGTGTGAGGCCCCTGGGACTTAACTGCTGTTTTTGCTGGAAGCAGTTCAAGGGCTTCGGCCTTCTACAGGAAGCCCGATGCCACCCATTGTGAGGACGGCTCGGCACGCATTTACCTACTCTCCGCTTCCCCTTGCGTACCCCTTTCTTTGTTTTTCTCTTTCGCTCTTTTTCTTGAACCACACTTTTTTTCCTCCCCCCATGGCTGTTGAACATGTTTTTATAGGCAGGCCCCTTGTAACATGTACATCCAGAAGTCAGCAAGCTAACAGGGGAATATAGTGAGAACTACACTACCAACACCCCGCCCCCTCGCCCTCAGAGACAACTCAACAACCCCCCTCCCACATTCCCAACAAACATGGCTGTATCAACCAACATGGCTACCATGGGAATAGTCTAGGAGAACATTCCTCTCCACACCTCTCCTCCTGTGCTCACCCGTGGCCTGTTTTTCCTGCTCATATGACCCAACAGCCAGCTTGTTTTATTTATTTGGCTTTATTTATTGCACCATGGGAGACTAAGTTCCTTCCTTTCCTCACATTTTGTATTTATAGTATGTAGATTAATACGATTGCTAGCTTTCAAAGCCAACAACAGTCATTTTGCTGATGAACTGCATTGGCCACATATCAAACTTTGACCTGGCCATCTGATTGAAATACAAACAATACACTTTTTTTTTGGAACACTGAGTTTTGGCATGACTGTGTATGGCTGAAAGCAGGAATAGGTCTTTAACTTTAAACACTTTATGCAACAGTGATTCATTTGACCTGACTCTTTGGAGAGGGAGTAGTCCACTGAAGGTGCCCAGGTTTTATTGTCGCTTATTACTGCTGAATACACTGAAATATTATTTGCCACTCTAGATAAACAAGACTATAGGTAACATTGTCAGGTTTTGTCAACTTTAATGTTCTTTTATTAAAGCAGTGCATTGTTAACATGCAAAAGATCTTATTGCACAACATGGGTCTTTAACCTGTAGCAAAGGGTTGTCATGTTTACATTTGTGAAATGTAGCCAGTTTCTCTTTTTATCAGTTTTTTTTCAGTAGAGTAAGGAGGTGTGAATGCACAAAAGTTCTACACTATATTGACAAATTATTGGGACACCTACACATTACACCTACAGTAGCTTGTTTGTGACATCCCATTCTAAACTAATTAACATTAATATGGAGTGGGTCCCTCATTTGCAGTTATTACAACTTCCACTCTTCTGGGAAGGCTGCCTACAAGATGCTACAAGAGTGTGTCTATGGAACGTTTTGTCTATTCATCCAAAAGAGCATTAGTGCGGTCAGACACTCATGTTTGATGGAAGGGCCTGGCTCACAGTCTCCATTCTAGTTCATCCCAAAGGTTTTTGATGGGGTTGTGGTCTGGGCTGTGTGGGCCAGTCACATTTTTCCAAAACCCAACTCACTCAACCATGCCTTTATGAACCTTGCTTTGTACGCTGGGGCACAGTCATGGTGGAGCAGATTTCTCACATCATTTCCTCTAGCTTAATTAATAATTTATTAATCAAGAGGATGCAGCTAGTTTTTGGATGCATCAAAGCGCTTTGGCGTTCACACTTTAAGAATAATGTGGTCATATGCGTCTCTGACCACCTCCAAATGTGGGTTAAATGATCAGAATACTATCCATCCTCAAATTGCATTGTACCCTACTCACACTTGTACTGAGAAGTGGGATGCAGGATGCTTTTTAATGCAGCTGTGAACAGGGCCAGGGACACAAATGCAAAACCTATGCCCAATTAGACAAAATGTTTATGTTACAATTTGTTTCATAACTAATAACCAAAATTAATGGATGAGACTGAATGGATAGACCACTCAGGGTTTCAGAATAAAGCTCTTCACTCGTGTACACTTACACTTAATGATATGTGTTCATTATGCAAATCAGTTCATTAAAAAACATGAACTCATTTGGTCTCTTCTCATCTCATCTCCACACACAGATGATGAAACACGTGTTCCTGTGGGGGAGAAGCAGGAGTACATCAATGCCAGCTACATTCGGATGAAAGTGGGCACAGAAGAGTTTTTCTATATCTCATCACAGGGACCACTGCCTAGCACTCAGGACTGCTTCTGGCAGATGGTGTGGGAGAACAAGTCGGACGTCATAGCCATGATGACCCAGGAAGTGGAGCGTGGCAGGGTTAAATGCCACAAGTACTGGCCGGAGAGCCTTGATGTTCCCATGGAGGCCGGCCACTACCAGCTGATCCTCGACAATTACCAGATGCAGGACTATTTCCACATCAAGGTCATCAGAATGGTGGAGAAAGAGGTCAGAAGTTATTATGAAGGAGTTAAGAGTCCAGTGTTCGTCCAGTGGAAGTAAATGTACTTCATTTAGTAACAGAAAAAAGTTCTCCACTGTTTTTTAGTCAAATCTGTTCCCTGGCATATGTGGCATTGGGTTGATTACCATGAAAAATGATTTAAACATTTAGTAAAATAACAGAAAAGGCTTTATTACAAATCTCTTTTTTAGTGGGAAAGTTCATTTTAAGGGTATCTAATCCATCTTTCCTTGGCATCTTCTGCACTGTTCTAGACTGGGGCCACTCACGTTGTGAAGCATCTGAAGTTCACCACATGGCCAGACCACGGCACTCCGCACTCATCCAAGCAACTGGTGCGCTTTATTCGCTACATGCGGGTGGTTCACTCCAGTGGGCCCATCACAGTGCACTGTAGTGCTGGCATCGGCCGGGCTGGCGTCCTCATCTGCACTGACGTCATCCTCAGCCTCATCGAGAAGGACCTCAGTGTGAGTATGCATTACCACTACAGAATAAACTGCATAGAATTACTGTCACATATTTATCACTCCACTTATGTTTCTAAGTACTACTTGTGTATTTTATACGTCTAGCAAAGACGTAGCATCTCCAAAATAGCAACTTAGAAGTAGTTGTAAATGTTAATTTTCTAAATATATTTTGCATGAAATTTTGGTGCAATGCAAAGAACAACTGACTTATTCAAATTTTGTCAAGAAGTGATGAATGTTTTGGCAGGACAGCAACAATACAGTGATAAACATATAACAGCTGGTAAACTGATAAAGCAGTTAAAGCTGCTCACACAAGTGAGATACTTGCGTGCTTGCCGACATGATTGACAATTTTGAGATATACTGTCCTTATACATTGCACAGTACTATCAAGTGAAATAGGCAGATCTTGCAGACAAGATTGCAGACACTGGGCAATGGGCAGAATTTTGGCAAGTGAGATTATTACACTTTTGCCAAGTGAAAATGTAGGGACTGAAAGTAGGGACTAGCTCTTATAGCTCTTGTTCTTTTTTCCACTTCGGTAGTGTTTTTTTATTATTTCCACATAACCTACACAAAACCCCTAGTTCACAAAGTACACTGTCAAAATGTACTAATAAAAATCACTATAAACTATAAAGTATTTCACCTTAATGTACAAACATAATTAAAGAAGTCAGTATAATTACAAATAAAATAAGCAGTTTAACCTACATACGATACGGCTTGATTTCTCTTGACTATAAGAATTGGCTGGACTAACTGCAGCTGTTTTCTGAAATAATTTTGTCTTCCTAATTCAATTGTCTCACTTTCTCCCTTTTCTTTGTTGGAACAAAAGCAATCACATATGATGATAATAATGATGATGCATGACCTTCATCCTGTTTCAACTTGTTCATAACCCAAACACACACCTGCGTCTGCTCCCTCAGATTAATGTGAGCGAGATTGTAAAGGAGATGCGGCTGCAGCGGTATGGGATGATTCAGACCAAGGTCAGTAAGCCGATATGTGTGCGGGGAACATTCTCTCTGTCAAACAAGCTGCTAAAGTGAAATATATAAAATCACACTGTGAATTATTACTTTTCCATACCTTCCCCCTCCATCCCAATTACAGAGCTTGCAGGTCAGTCTGGAGTCAGGGAACCTGTCAGACTTACACCCTTCCCTGATAGCTGCTAATGTATCATCTGTGATTTAAACAGCCTTTAATTATCTGCCTCAATGGAATGTCCTGAAGTTTCAAGGGGAGGGATGTGTTTGATACTTACTGATATGATATATACTGATATATACTGAAATATAACGTGGGGACGCTGATATGAAAATGACACAGGCAGGGTCTCATTAATGACTACGAGTATATGGAACTGCTGTTTCTCTCTGGTTTCAGGAACAGTACCTCTTCTGTTACAAAGTGTGGCTGGAAGTCTTGCAGAGCATCTTGCTTCTTCACGGTAACCAGTGGCAATCAGAAACCCCCTCGTGAATGAGCTCTGGCTTCTTTCCACCTTAAGTCATTCCACAGTTTCCTCGTCTGTTGGAGTGGTGTTGAAACGCTGCCGCTTGAGCTATCTGATGTTAATCACGCGGCCTGGGTTCCAGTGCTGTTCTGATCATTTGCTGCACTCCTGTAGTATTAAATATGGCGCAGGAAGTACACTAGACGTTTTCATCAACTGTGCTATATCCTCGTATGATCGGATTTATATTTCAATGTACCATGTATGACTGCACACTGATTTCATAGCCTTCAGGGGCTCTTACTCATTTTGCCTTGAATACATAGTCAGTTAAAAAGTGAAATATTATACGCATAACTCATTTATTCGTACTTGTTGCTTTTGGTTTTTCATGCTTGTAATATTTCAAGCCTTTTGCACAGTTTCAAGCTTTAAGAATTTCAATGCATTATGCAGGTGTATCTGTGGAAATGTATCTTTAAATATGTATGCAAAACCTAAAATGTTTGTTTATTTAATGTTACAATTGTTGTTATTGTTCTAATATTTAAGTAAACAAGGCAGTGCACATTAGAAACAACTGCACCAACAGAAGCACAGACGCTAAAGCAATGAAAACCAACAAATAATAATAATACTAGTAATAAATGTATGATGTAAAAAGAACAAAACACCTCAAACTGTAAGAAAGGTATTGTGTGATACAATAAGTCTGCCTAGCACAAGAAGTTGTTCTCAATTTGAAATGCTGTGAATCATTCTTAAGAACCAGCTTTAAGAAAGACACTCTGAGCTGAGTAAAGTGCCTTTTAATTTGTCCTGGTGGGCAGCTTTAGCAGTCTTCTCTCTGACGGAAGTAAGCTACCACGGCTGCAAGCTGCCGACAGACATGGCAGAAACAGTTAACCCAAAGAGACATGGGTGAACATATGAGATTACCAACCAGAGCCTTCTTTTCAGTATTTACAGCCTCCCAAGTGTCTGCAGCAGACATTATTCCACTGATAGCCCTGAAAATAAATTAGAACCCCAGATTAGAACAAGCATTCAGAGCAGTACCTACACTGCACCTATTTCAACATACAGTTGCTAAATATTGCTAAATTAGAGCAGTAGAAAATAAATAGCAAAGCTTTTCGTTTTGAATTATGTTCTGTTTTAGATTAGATTCATGATTATGGGTTGATTTTAATACTCCACATCTAGATTCATTCTGGCCACCTGTTCAATTCAGATCTTTGTTTTAAAAAGATGTGAAGCCGAAATAAAGAAGTCATTTATGTGCTGCTATGGAAAATGGACACATCAGAGCTAATATTTACCCACCAAATGTATCGCTAGGGTTTTGTTTTCTATGATTTCCAAAATGTAGAGATGTGCTGCTGCTATTTACGTACACCTACGTATTATACTTTAGAAATGTGTATTTCAATTCTCCACAGTAAATGTTATTGTATTTTAGAGTCTCAAAATCGAAATAATGGGAAATAGTCTGTAATTCTGGTCATTTTTCCAAATAAAAAAAATCACCAGTTCCCTTACACGTTGATGTGGTTCTTTATGAACAAAATAAAGAACTTCTTCTTGCATCTCTTCTTCTGTATGACATCTGCTGACTGAAAGACTAACCCTTAAAACAGATTAAAGCAAGCTGCTTATTCTAAAGAGGATGCACAGCAGTGTCGGATAGCTGCATGTGCTGTCCATGCGCTGGTTTGTAAGGGTCAGTTATGGTTGCCAAAGCCAAGTCACATGGAGGGGTGTGCTCCCACTTAGCTTTTACTGCAAAGTAAATACAGCCTCTCCCAGAGACCTTTGTGAGTACATGGAAAGCCATAGAAAGCCATGCTTAAGGGTGGGGAAATCTTAAAAGCCTGGTGAAACCAAAACCTGTAGCTTTCACTAATGTACTCCTCCAGGTTGTGTTGTTCTTTCACTAGTGGCAGTGGTGATTTTAGAAGAGTGTTT
This sequence comes from Salminus brasiliensis, assembly GCF_030463535.1. Taxonomy (NCBI): domain Eukaryota; kingdom Metazoa; phylum Chordata; class Actinopteri; order Characiformes; family Bryconidae; genus Salminus; species Salminus brasiliensis. The sequence continues at coordinate 31,564,781 of NC_132881.1, read as the reverse complement.
CTTACAGAACAATTTGCTAAAAAGGTGAAAATAGAAGTTTTACCTTGAAGGTAGAATTGGCACTTACTATATGTTAATGTAGCATATCTGAAGCTGATACTGCTGGAACCCCATGCTCTCATCTGGAGTTCATTAATGCTTCTGTTTCCAGTAAAGCAAAAGTCCACATGTTTTTAATTATTTTGTACCAATAACACCACTGTGGATTTAACACAATGCATATTGTCTGTGTTCAGAGTACAGTGTGTGTGTGTGTATGTGTTTTTCATTAGTATCCTTTTTTTGGCTTACTGTGGATGTGTTTAGGATTACTACCCTATTATACCTACACAAAGAATAACTAAATATGTACACTTACACTAAACTAGACATACTTCAGACAGACCAGTAAAAGAACGCATTGCGCCCAAGTGTCCCCCGTAGAGAAGAACCCAGTCTTCTGCCATTAGCACTGGTGGTGGACGGTGCAGATTCTCTTTTCTGTGCGGTGTATGGAGGAGTGGGTGTGCTGAAGCGGTAAAGTCATTTGGAACCATGTGTATTGAAACAGCCAGTGATTTACAAGCCCGTGGAAAGTGTAGAAATGATCTCACAGCCTCCTTGTAAATCCACTGACTGCTGGGTTCACAGCACAGGGCAGACAGGACTTTTTTGTTATAAATGTAAAAATAGATTCAACATAATGAGCTTCTAACTAACCTGTCCCCACCCCATTCACCATAACTTCATTTTAAGGATCTCGGACAAATTGGACCTGTATGTGTATGTGCTGCATTGTGGGTGTCCATTTTATTACTTAATCCATCCAGCAAGGGTTGTTTACCTTTTTTTTTTTGTTAATGGATTCATTAATAGGATACCGGAGCAATGTATCACCTGTGGTTTGCAATAAAAGCCCAATGGCATCGAATTCTTCATTCAAAGGTGCGGGAGAAAAGGGAGGTTTCACCTCTGGACTGTAGCAGACATGTCGAAAGCAGAGTTCAGTATAATGGCCCACCATTTGATTTCTGAGAGCAACCAGAGACCTCCATGTAGACAGGGGAGGTGTCAGATACAAGCAGCTGGAGCTTCACTTATGCAGCCTTCAGCTGTTGAGCCGGAGGAGATTTAGAGAGAGGCTGATGGAAGAAGCAGACATACGTATTAGCAGGTTTCTCTCTGCGGGTGTGGGTTCGCAGCTCTGGGGCAGGTGCTGACTGAGAGGCCGTTGGGTAAATGATGATGTTCCACCTGCCCTGTGTGTGCTGGTAGCCACCTGCCGGTTACGACTGGCTCATAGGGATCATGTCAGCACATACTGCATGTCATCAAGACAATGTTTCATAATAGTGACTAACAGCAGGAAGAGCCGCTTATAAGAGTGCACTACATAATGTCACCTGTGCATCTCACCGTGCTGCAATTTGGCACAAAAGTTAGAAAACTACATCATGTTACATGTTGGTCTTTTCCTTGACAAGAATGTTGCTATATGAAATAGCAGCAGTGGCACTACTGCCTCTGCAGGCTGGGTAATTACACTAGGGTCTGTAGAATGAGAGGCCCTGTGTTTATTGGACCCCTTATATTGCTTTATGTAGGCATGTGGTGATCATTATTGTTTATCACAATAATAAATAACCTTTTATTGCAGTCTCCGATAGCATGATACTTTTTAAATTGCAGTCCTCAGCAGTACTGTGTAGGTGGTAACACATACAATCATTTTATTGATTTTTTATATCTCCTTATTTTTTGCTCACTGTGTGTATAGCTATTATACAGACATTTTTACAGTTAGGATTGGAGCTGCAATATATACTAAAGCATGTGATTATGAACCATACAGTCAAAACCTGGACCCACATACTGCCCAGAAGATATGGTTGCCAAAACTCAAATATTGCTGCTTTTTTTAATCCACTGATTCCTGTCTGTAAAATTAAAAATGCAATATTTGATATATGCAATATTACAGAATGTACATTATATATGCTATATATGGATGAGAGTTCGTCATCTTTTAATCAAATAGTTTTAATTATGAAAATGCTTATGAAAATTAAATCTTCTTGCTAACTTTAGACTAACATGATGAATGAACTCATTCAGTAAATGTACAGATATTGAGAGTGTGAAGCTGTAAATGTGAGGATGTCTTTTCTCTCATCTCATCAGTATTTTAAAACAACCACCTAAGTATAAGCTTAATTGTATATTGCTGTTTAGTGAGTTAAAGTCAGTAAAAAAAGTTCACAGATCGTAATTTAATATTTTTTATTACATTTTTAATCATTTTTATTTCTCTTTTTTTTTCTACCTGTATTTGGATACACAATTTGTTTAAGAGATGCAGCAGCTCAGAAAGCCAGTCAGGTGAGAGTTTGTCAGTACAAAAACAAAAAATTGAGTCTCAAATTCTTGCAAACCTAAATTGAAGCAGGAGGTCTGATCAGGTACCAGGTGATGCTTGACTTCAGTACCTTTGGTTGATCTGTGTGTGCTGGAAGTTGAGGGAGATCTTTTAAGTCCTACATGTGTTTCTGGCTTGTGAATGGACAAGATACGTTTCGTTCATTTCATATCCTGTTGTTGCTCTAAACAGCTGATAATGAACGACCTGCCCCATCCATAAGTCTCTAGCGACGCCCCTGGTGAAAGTGTTGCTCTGCGTCTCTAAAAAATAGAAAGAAAATAAACACAATGATGAAGGTGCAGCTTGTTGGATTCAGTTTAATATTTGTAATAAATGTCAAGCTGTACTGCCTCACAGAACGCCGGCGCATGTGTAATACGCTGTACTTCTGTCATTGTTTCGAGTTTGGAAAGCAAATCTAATTGAACTTAAGACACTCTAACAGATCAGCTCCAACCCTTTGGTGGTTCAGAGAGTTATTCACTAATCAAAAGGCCTCTGTCCCCAGTTGGCAACAAGCCTGTGAGTAAGGGCACTCTGCATTTACCTCTCAAAGGTGCTCTGGTGAATGGGAGCAAGCGGAAGATCTGTCGTCTGAGCCAGCGTGGTGCAGCTGGCTGCAGTGCTTGTGTGTTTGTTTTTGACGTTGGCCTTTGTATAAGTACACCCCCTTGGCGTCTCTCTGGTGACAGAGTGGTGACACACAGAAGAGCCATTCATTGCTAGCCTGAAAAGAGCTTCACTTGGGCTTTGCCAAATCACAGCGATGAGAAAGATACCAAAGGGAAGTCAAGAAAAGCCAATAATGACGAGCCAGTCTTGTAGGCTTGGTTGTAATTATCTGGTGTTTGTAAGAGAGCTGGAGGTGGCTTTTATTCTCTGTCTTGTGCAACACTGTTGATTTTGAATTTCAGCCAAAGGCGCCATGTTTAGAGAACTGCGTCCTGAAGAGTACATTTAGGTTAAAGAAGGTATTCTGTATTTGAAGAGAAAGCAAAGAATAGTTTTTAATGAGACATATTATAATCAATTAGTTCAGACAATGTTTTCTTTCTTTATATAGACACTTCTGTTCATTTGAAGAGTTCCATCATTTTTACTTGATGGAACTCCATTCCTCGTATCTGTAGGGTTTAGGCTATAGACCCATAGATAGAGAGCAATACGTAATGCTGCATTTTTGCTCAAAGACCCAGTGAAAGCTGTAGGACATATGAGCCTTTGGACGCCTATTGGGTAACTCGATCCCCATACATATTACGATATGCCAAGAGTCCAATAAGTTCAAGCAGACATCACCAATCCAATGACTTGGGAGGTAAACTGAAACATACATCTGGGAGCCAAGTCTTATCTGCATCCTATTAAGCAGTTCAGTGCTTCTCCAAGGGCATGTAAAGTCAATGGAATAACCAAAAATGATTCTGAAAAGCACTTAGTGAAGGACCTCTCTGGTGATCAGTCTCTTTTTATGTCATTCAGTGAGAATCTGCTCTGAAGACAAAAACGGGTGTCTGTAGGATGAATGCTGAAACATTTGGCGTCTGAGTTATTTTTCACGATTACGCGTGCCAGCAGAGATGAGGCCAAGCTTGTGAAATGTGAATGGTGTTGCAGCTGTGGGAATGGGCCTTGGTTCTAAAAGACTGATGCACTCTGCTGCTTCCATCCCTGCAAGCTGTCTTGTCCATTGACCAACAGATGACCATTACTTTATCTATTACACCATGTACTCTGCACCAATAGACATACCATATAAACTCTGTCCACAAAGTCCAAAATCCTTTAAGCGTGTTCTGTATGTTCCCAAATGTTCAAACCGCCAACAATACAGCCTCTCTGCAGCAGAGCCTGCCATGGTGCTAGGCTGAATAAAAACACCTCTAAGCCTACCTCCCCCTCAAATCCAGTCATTATAATGAAATAAAAGCAAATAGAAGCCTTTTTCAGTCACAAAAACAAATCATAAACTCAAGTGGAGAAAGTGAATCATCCATTTTTGGGCCTGTTGAGCAGACCTCAGGTCTCAGCCCATCTTCAGAACTCGAATTTTCCACGACATTAGGGCAATTATCATAAGTTCTTCCAGGGAGGGGGAGACATTGAGTGAGTGCCCGTCATTAACATGACTGTGGGTTGGCACCGTGTCCGCAGAAGCATGTCTTGTTAAAATGAACACCTTTATTCAAAGAAGCTTAAGCCATCGCTCTGCTGAACTGCACAGTGTTAGCCTTTGAGAAACATCACATCGCTCACTCTCGCATGTAATTCAGACCTGTGAACTTTCAAATCCCTGTGTAGTGATGATTAAGCTGATGTAATTGCCCACTGTGCCTTAGACGAACACCAGGGTTTGCGTGCCATAGGACTGTTAATCACAATTAAAACGCATTGTTTTACACAGCCGTGTTTGAACAGTTTCACGTTTGAAATCAACAGACTCCATCGATTTCTTGACTCACCCTGTTATATATGTTTAGGCAGTTAATCATTTACACAGTGGGGCGAAAAAATTTATTATGTTATCAGAATTTTTATTTCAGAAAGTTTTGTTTTTTCTGCTGTACACACTGTGTTTGACACGCTGTGTTTGATTTGACTAGATTCAAATGTGCGCGCAATTTCCACATGAGCAAACGACATTGCATCAACAAAATGTTGTCTGTCAGTTTACTTCCTTTTGCCAATAATGGCGTAATGTACTTTATTAATATGGAAATTATTAACATGTGTGAATCAAGTAAATTCAGGGCATTGCTTTTCTCAATGCAAAAGCAGCTTGACAGATGTGAAGAGTTAGCAATTCAGAACCCGAGAAGTAGTGACATTTGACGGCTGTTTGCTTCCCTTGTAGGGCACAGGAGAACACGATGCCAAATGGGGAGGGCACCAACCCCATGCATTTAAACAGCAGATGGAAGATTCATGAAAGGATTATGCACAAGAACTGAAAGCCAGGGTTTGACTTTTATGAGGAAAACTTGATGACACGGTGTTAATTAGCGTTTAATTGCTATGTGTTGAAAATAGGCTGGCTAATCAGGATACAGCCTTCTATTTGTTAACGGTCTAGCCCAATCAAAGGTATAATTAGCACCTGTTTTCAATTACATTACTGCGGTGTCAAGCTGGAGATACAAATAGATAAATCATGTCTCGCATCAGAGAAAATGGGCCTAAATGAGAAAGCTATTATAGCGAGGTAGCAGACAGTCAGTCTGTCCATGAAGATCGTTTATCTTCATCAAAGAGGGCTATCCTTGAGAAACTCAGCAGGGGCATGTAATTGAAAAATGCGGAGAAATGTGATTGTTGCAAGCGATAATAATTCATTACCCTGAGCACAAGGAGCCCAGGGAGCCATTTGTTTTCATTAATGTAAATTCAAATTACGTGTGTGATTAAAATGTGACTTTGACAGGCAGAGGGGCCTTAATCCAGCAGACAGGGCTGATGAGACCTCTAATTCGGGTCACTTGTTTCCAGCATATGAGCAGTGTGAGAGTAGCTCGTTTCCTTACCTCCTTCATTTTGTGCTTGATTTGCTTCTGAGACGTTGAAATTGATGGCCACAGCACAGCGAGCACATCCCCCTGGCTGAAAAAAGACTCAGCGGTCGCAGTTCGGCTAATGAGTCACAAAGACACAGTGAAAAATCACTTTTCTCTGGATTCAGAGAGGCCAGGCATGGAATCTCCATTCAGAATCTCAGTGACATTTAAAAAGTGTAGAAGTAGGTCACTGTCATAAAGATCACATGACATGATGCCGAGTTCACGCTCCTTCACTTGTCTGTCAGAGATCACAGCGGAGCAGCAGCATGAAATGCTCTGATAGCCCAGGTTCGTGAATGAGGACTAACCCATCCTGGCACAGTGGAAAGTGAGTAACTTTATCAGATGTGAGCTGCCATAGGTCATTTGATCAGCAGGCTGACGTGACAAATTCACTCCTTCTGTCTTCATCAGAGAGCAGAGGACAAAAAGCTTAGTCTAATGGGACTTGCCTCGGCATGTGAGAGGGGATGCAGTTACACAGTCATCAGACAGACATGGTGAAGAATGAGAGGGTGTTGGCCCTGATGAAAAATACATTTGCTCTAAGACATTCAACCACCAGTTAGTCTGGGATTCTAATATGTCCATGTAGAAAGTGGTCATGCATCTTCTTTAGGCGTGAGAGTTCAAAACAAGTGTTTCTGAAGGTATCCTAATACTGAGTACAATATTTAAGGTGAAGGCTTAAGGCTTAACAGCAATAGGGATATCCAATATATAATGTATAATTTGCAGGCTTTAGAGGCTTAAAAACAATGCTTATTCATAGTGGCGTGAGGCCATATTGGTAATAGTTAATTTTCTCATTTATATTATGTCTTATTTCCTATTCTAAAGGAATTTGGGCCATGGGCGTCTGATGCCTGAGTAGGGTTAGACAGTATCCACTTTTTTCATACCGTCCTACTCTCTCAAAATATGACAGTGGATGCTGTATTACCAAGGGCGGGGAGTAGCAAAAGCTGTGCAAGCTGTGCAGATGGAGAACACGGTGCACACTTTTAAATCAATTATGTAATAAATGTTTAAGCAACAGTCTGACAATTACTGCTGTTCTAAGGAGAGAAAGCTGAAATGAAAGCTTTTTTTTGGTGGTGTAGGATATGTAGCCCATTCGCTCAGTTGGCCTTTACTTAACTAGCTTGTCTACCAACACACCAATGATCAGACAGCTCAGTGCAGTTGCTGCTTACAAACTGACACAAAAAATTTAAAAAACTTGTGTCTCAGAGAGTAAAGCAGAGCGACTGGTGTTGGGAGTAACAGAAAGGCAAAATGAGACCGGTTCTGCCATGTGTAGACTGTAGCCGGGCAGCTAGGCTTAGGTAAGTTAGCTAGCAGACTAAACACCACAGCTTACAGAGGCTTGTAACACGTTTAGAGGATAAGGCCATATGGCTGAGAGCACAAACTCGAGTAAATGGTCTTGGGAGTGTTTTTGACTGTTTTCACGAGACATTTTTTTATGAAGATTAGTGAGATAAGCTTTTGGGCTCAAAGTTGTTGTTTTTATTTAGTACATTTTTTTAATCATTTGCAAGAAATATGCAGCGTTTTGTAAGTTACAATATTACCCAAAGAAAACAAATGTTTTTTTCCCCCAGAGTTACCACCTTCATCAAACTCAGAAGACATGTTTACTTGTGGTTTTTGTCACTAAATAAGATATAGGATATATTTTTGTTGTAGACATCCTAGTTTCACCCTTTGTAAAGACGTCTGAGTTGATCCACTTCCCTACAATAATCCATTTTCTCAGGCTGCAGAACAAGTAAAACTCCACACGAGAGGGAACAATTCATTCAGTAAGTGTGCTGGTCAGTTTACAATTTGTTAGGTAGTGTTGTACATTGCTGGCAGGCTGTGTTACAGTGCTTCTTATCACCTGCCATAATTTATAGGTTCCTGGGGCTGTAATGAAAGAGTCTTTGTTTGGGTCAAGACACCGCTGCCAATGACATCATTAGCTAGGAGGATGGAAACAGAGAGTCCCATCATCACTAAGGTAAAAAAAAATGGAGGGGTTAGCCACAGTGATGATTTATTCAGACTATATAGGAAACTGGGAAGACACCAGAGAAACACAGTTTACTCTGAAACAGCCTTGAACATTGCTGTGTAGTTTCTCATCCAGCGTACTGAGTATCAATGCACAAAGTGTACCAAAGCATGCACTCAACCAGTAGGTGGCACAAGAGGCTTCACTGCTGTCTAAAGGCTTCAGTTGCTATAATTCATGGAATTTGAGACCAACAAGACCAGTATTTTAAACTACCCATGTAAACCATGTAAAACATTGAAACATGCACAACACTGTTTATATATGAAAACACTCTTTACAAAGCTGTACACGTTTAACTCGAGTCACAACTGGCCTGTTTCTCTTGAAAACTTAAAGATGGCAAAAGGGTTCTTTGGACAGATGCCTTAGAAGAACTGTGGAAGAACCTTTTGATAGTTTTGTTTTAGATATGAAGGTTAAAATAACCCTACATAACAAAATGGGGCATTTATAAGTGAAAGGTTTTGTCTTTGCTCTTTTCCATTCTGTCAGAAAATCCGTGTTTTAGTAGAGTAGAGCAGAACTAACTACACCTACACTGAAAAAATGACACATTGCATTTACATGATTTAAATGTGGTGAGTGGTGTTGAATGAAAAATCTCCATTACATGAACACAATCCTTGTCAAAACGAATGAACTTCAAGAAAGCAATTGTGTCGATGTAACAGATTCGATTCATTTCCAACCACTTTCCTTATTTATATCATGTAAATTAAATTAGACATTTGTTTGTGTGTGCTACACCCTCAAAAAGGCCCTTTAGGAGTTCTTTAGTAAAGCCAGTAGTTATGTATAGAAGCACAATGAAGAATATGATATGAGAAAGTAAAGAAATTTCAATGTTTAGAAAAAAAAGATGTAGATGGTTCTGTAAAGAAACTATATGGTTCTGTATAGCGTCAAGATTGTTCCACTATTATGAAAACTAATGTTGCAACACTGTACAGAACCCTTTTTATCCCAGGGTGTGCTAGTAGTACTTTAAGAGAGCATCTGTTGTGAATTAACTGTTACTTGGTTAGTATTACTGTAGGCTACTGTACATTAAACCATATCATAATAATAGGAATACAAATAATAGTAGAAAAAAAGAAGATGAAACAAAATCCAAACACATTTCAAAGCATTGAATTCCCTGTGACAGCCCAAAGAGTGCTGAGAGGGCAGGGCTATGAGCATCTGAACTACATCATTCATGACACCTATGGACATATTTTGCATGTGTGTGTGACCTTGCAGCTGTGTGCATTAGAGACAGGACACAACATGCTTCATGCTTTCTCCTCCTTATTCAATAGCAAGACATTTGCAAACACACTGCTCAAGTGTTTTAGTCTGCTGTAATATTACACCACTGTTAGAGACACACACAGACAAAGACAGTGGGACATGAGAACCGCTGTATCCTCACCCAGAACACACGCACACAGCCCTTTCTCACACAGGAGCAGAGTCAGCTCAGGTTACTGCACTTCCACATAATTCATCATAGGACAAATCAAAAGGAGGAGCTGTCGCCCCCAGTCTGCAGCTCCACTTTCATCCAAATATTAGTCAATAATCGGGAGTATCAGCCGCAGTGATCTCACAGGGTACCAAGGCTGTTTGGAAAGGGAGCCAAGGGAAGGAACATCAAACAGTGAGGGAGTCGGTAGGAAGGCCTTAATGTTTGTATATTTCAACAGTCATTTAACTGTGTAACAACTTAATTGATTCATAACATCTTGGTTAAATTTCACACTTTTTTGTCCAAGTCCAAAAACAGCAGAAATTAGAGCTTAAGGAAAGAGAGTTTAAAAAAAAAGTGACGAGGGAAGCCCTGCTGATATGTTTTCACATATGGAATCCCCATGAATCCCTAATGACCAGGCTGTTATATTTCCCAAGCTTCTAAAAGCAACACTCACTTGATGTATGTCACTGGCCCTACTGTGAGGCACTGTTCATGAAGGATAACTGTACCAATGTATTCATATGATATATGGTAGCTCCAGTAGCTCAATTGTCAGGTTATAGTTATAGCATAATAGAAATTAATAGCATAGTTTTCTTATGATATTACTATTATTGCTTAATTTAAAACATTAAATAGAATAATCACTAAAAATACCTGCCTGAGACCAAACCTAAAATAAAAAAAAAATCTAAAATATAGAAGTGGAGATGACATGAAATACTGCTTTTGGAAAATAGAATGCCGGCATTCTCACAGAGCAGATGCTTTTACTTCAGAATAAATAAAAGCACCCCAGCTTTTTTTTTTTACTGCTGCCTTATAAGGTCACTGGCTTTGTGGTTCCTCTGCGGGTTCAAAGCCATGATTAATGTCAAGCAACAATGAACTCTCACTCGCCTTTGTTTTGAAGTGAGAAGATCACAAATTGTTAGCTAGTGTTGAAATATTAAGTTTCCCACCTCCACCCAGATAGCATCCCAAAAGCAGCTGTGGGAGTGAGGGCATAGATGCCAGAGGCGAGGCCCAGCCATCTGCTGTGCTCTTTATACAAGGATGACAGTATTTTAACTTTCCAGGACTCCACACAGCTTGCTAATTTGGCACAAGTAAAGTGTAAGTGAGAGCGCTAAGGTGTCTGTATAGGCACACCTGTCCTGATCAGACCTGAATCCAGGCCCCTTCCATGCCTGAAGCCATTCTACTTCTGTAATTACAAATGGTTTAATGGTGAAATTCTAAGCACATTGAAAGTCTAAGCACAGAATAACTCACCAGATGATGAAATTTAAACAGAATTACTAGTAGTATCATTTTGTACTGTTGTGTTAACGATATTAAATGTGCAGTTTATACTAGGAATGTTTTTGTTGTAGCAAAAAATATGTTTAGAATAGGGACATACAGGCATTACCCAGGTATATTTTGATATGCCTAAAATTAGGTTATTTTTGGAAGCACACAGTGTATCTTGAGTAGCACAATTTTGCTATAATACATTGATAAATATGGCTTAGATAAGACTGCAATAACTCAAATCTATTATGTTACTTTTTGAAACTGCATTTATTCCTATTCATGGTGGAAATCACAAACATTCCTCCTTTGTCTGACACAAGAACTCTTAAAAGTATTAGTATTGTTATCTGATTTTCTAATGGCTAGCCTATTACATGAAGTTAAAAATGTTAAATCCAGACCTTTATCCTTTGTTTGGCTAGGATTTCCTAACATGAACACTAAAAAGTGTTCCCTATAAACCAGGAATATTCAACCATGCTCCATCACACGAAAAGGAAGTTCAAAGATATGCAGATCTATGGCTTCATGATTATTCACAAAGATCTGAGGGCTTAAAAGGCTGAAATTCCATTTTTAAAAGCCTATTCATGTTGCTCTAATTTTCAGCCTTCCTGCTATAATCACTGCTAATCTGTTTGGCCGGTGGTCTTTAAAGCCTCCCAAGGGTCCTGCCATTCCTCAGTCTAAGAGAGAGCTGCTGAAGCTTACTATATATACCTTTGTCTCCCTATAAATTTAAAGTCCAAAAGCTTCTGGAAAAACAGACTGAAATTCCCATCTATCTTATACCTAAAAACACAGCAATTGTAGTGTCTAGATCTACACTGAAACACTCGAAATTGCACTAATTTCCATATTAGCAACCTTTGGCACTAAAAGATCATGATAAAGATTTCTGACATGCATTGTGTGCAGGAGAGCGTTGAAAACGCAAGCCTTTGCTCTTACCTATGGTGAGCCACAACCACAGCCCTCAGCGGGTGAGTGTGACTAATTAGGTATAGAACGCTATTTATACATGGCAGGGCCTTTAGCAATTTAAGCTCATGGGCGGCACAGCGGGGAGAAACGACAGGCATTGTATACGGCACCATCAGGCTCGCTATGTCTTATTCAGCCCTAAAGCCGAGGTCGCCATTTTAGAGATCTTAGCATGTTAGCAAAAACAAACAGCAGCTGCCGTTATTGGAAAATCGGCCTTGTTTTCTTTACTGTTCCCAAAAAACATTCCTAAACTAAATTATCTCAAGATTATCAGTTCAGAACTCAGTATTGAGTTTTTGGATGCTAGCTTACACCCCTAATCATTTATCACCTTCAGAACTCAAAGTGGACAGAGAGAACTACAGTGTTATGCAAAGGTTTTGGCAACCCTAAATTATCTGTGTATTTAATTTTTCAAGTGTAAGTAAGTTAATATCCTCTACAGAGATATACAGATTCTAAAGCATAATTACTGTTTAATAGCTTAATTTAACTGCAAAAAGACATGGTGTGTCTAAAAAGTAACACTGCATATGTTTTACATATCTTGCTATCATGTCAAAAAAAGAACAAATGACATAATGCGTATTTGGCAGTTGTACATTGTGTCAGAGTTGATGAATGGTGGTGATGATGAATGAACCAATGGAAATGCTCAAAAAAAAATCCTTGACTTCCTCTAAAGGTTAAGAAGGTTTTTACTCATTTGGTAAAATTGCCATTTTTGGACAATTGACAGCAATGATATACATTATATGTCCAAATGTTTGTGGACAACCCTTCTAACTGAAAGGATTCAGCTAATTTAGGTTGCACCCGTTGCTGACATTATCTAAACCCTGTAGAAAAATATTGCCAATTTTGCCCATGTAGTATACATGTTAAATAAAAAAAAAGGAATAAGAATTGTGCTTTGCAGGTAATTTGTTTATTTAAGTTTGTTTCCTGTAGAGGATTTTTCCTATTCTTACATAGAAATTAACAGTGTTGAGGACAGACCTTTGTTTGAACAGGAATAAACACTTTCTGACCATTTATTTGCAAAATTTTTAACAGTAAGGCACCGAAAAACTTTGTTAACTAATAACAAGTTCACATAAGGTGACTTTGCTGAAATTCCCCAATAATTAAGAATTCATTGTGAAATATTTACACTATATGGTTGTGCAGAAACACACCCACACGTCTTCAGGCATGACAGGAGCAATGTAAGGTTTTGCGAGGTTGCTAAGAGCAGACCCTGTCCAGTGACAGACTGCTAGTGGAGTGGCCAGCCACAGGCTTTTATGAAAGGTGTAAAAATATCAGTCGGTTCCAAGATAAACTCTCTCTCCGGAGTCCTGACATTTACCCTGGCTGGGACCGGAGGGCTCGCTCTTTACCTGGAGAAAAGCGTCATTGATGCGAACTGCAGAGGCTTCCGGCCATGTTTGAAGTGCGCAAGTTCTGCGGGTCATGGGGAAACACTGGCTTTTTTCCACACTGACCAGTGTGTTAGGGGCTACCCCTGTTTGGACAAGAAATGTGTAAAAGCCTTTAGGGAGAGTGTGCTTATTCATGCACAAATTAGAGGGGAAATCTGTTTTCAAAGGAGTTTCAAGGGTTTTTTTTAGCCACCAGTGGAACCTTTCAGGGTAAATGTAATGGTCATAGCTTGCCTTTTTACATTATGGTGAGATTTTTATATGTGACTTGGGGACAAAACTGAAAAACTTAAACCTGAAGCTTTGATTGAAAGCAACAATGTGCCTATAAAGTCAGGTAAGAGTTGTGCAGTTAATCCTGTTAAAATGCTGTATGGAGGTTATTAATGTATGTTACAACATAAACAAGGAGCACAGTCACAACTTTCTTTTTTCATTGCATTCTGCCTCCTCAGCACATAATGGCATAAGCCATTGTCTCGCCGTGTTCCTGCGGTGAAAAGAAAGCCAGTTGAGGATTTATTTTGGGGTCCTGTGTTTTTTTAGGAGGTGGTTAACATTAGATTAGCATTGTAAAAACCAGCACAAGAATAGAACTACACACAGCTAAAAACTCCTATTCCTGTACACTGATGTCTTTAGCAGCTTCAGCTGTAGTTAGTCAATCTTCAGTTTCAGGTTTATGTGTTCAGTTTTAATGCTCTGATGCTCCAATCCAAAACTGTCCTTTAAAACTGAACAGTTGTTACTAACCTCGTATAGAGCCTCACTGATCCCTGAATGAAACTGTAAATATGAATAGAGTGTGGTAAGGCAAGACCAATGGCAAAAAAAATGGCACTTTAAATTTACTACTAGTTGGGAGATTGGATAAAACTAGTTGGGAGAAGTGTTTGCATTATATATGGATTATATATGATAACTTTTTTCCCTAGTTAATTTATTTATAGTTAATTTATTAATAATGATAATTCATGTTTTGGTATTTAGCCACATTAACTCTACATTTCTTTACTTGTGCATTACTACTTTATCTGTTTCATATGTAATTATTTATGGTATATTGTCAGTATATCTTGTTTAGCCAGATTTATACTGAAGTAAATGTTGAATAATAATATGATAGATAAGGTAAATAACTGAAAAATCTGCACAGATTGTAAGGTTTCAACTAAGAATGCGTATTTTCAGTCTAACCGCACACTAGAAGACTTTGAAAAGACTTGTAGCCGCTTTACCGCTTCCTGTTGTCCACATCACAATTTGCATGAACCATGACTACTATACTGTAGTGTTAATTAATATAATGAAATTATATTTTATCAAATATCATTTATATTTTATTTCCCACTCATGCTCCTGGTGGAAATTTACAGGAAGAGAAAATGTTGAACAATGGAGGAGAAACAGAAGCAGCTTTTGGCCACAACTGCCCTTGTTGTTGTGTGCAGTAGTTTGTTTGAAAAAGATAAAAGCCCAAAGCTTACCTAGTGGTTGTTCACATTGTCCACATCACAATTTGCATGAACCAAGACTAAAAACACATGACAGCTGTCCGAAGCCAGGAGAGCATAATTGACCCTCCCTCTCCTTCTTCATCACTCATTGTGAGGCTGTCCAGTCTATTCAGGTGTCAGGTGTCAGGTGTAAGTCTCTTACATGAAGCACATTCTAGCTTTTACCGTCCTAGTACAGACTGCCTCAGCTGATATCAATTAGTCCCCATTTAAAAACACTACACCATTAACCTGACACACAAAATTCACCAAGGATGACTGTGGACTCATCAATCTTCAGCTGTCACCTGTCTGTATGACGATTCAGCAGAGTGGCAAAGTGCTGTTGTAGTCTCAAAAGCACACAACTGACAGACAAGCCATCAGTTCACATGCACAGGCCACCAACGATTTATTATCCTTTCTTACTTGACATGTTATGTGTTCTTTTATCCTTATATAAAATATGAAGCCCATTTTTGGATTTCTACATTTGCACTCTCATTTATTTTGCTTTGCTTGGAGACAAAGAGCTCACAGTTACAAAAGTCTTTCAGAAGTCCAGAAGGTGCTGTGGGACACGCTAGCTTTGCTCTGTTTGCTTTAAGACCCCTTCGACGCGCTGTGCCTTTTCAGCCTGTTGATTCTACCTCTCGTGAGGAGGAGCCTACGATTATCGGGAAGGTTTCCTACATTAATATAGTATAGCGCGCCCATTCCCCTCTGCTCCGAGGCCTGTCACTAGGTTCAGGCCTGGCCAGCACTTGAGGGTGGCTATGATTGTGCTGGCAGAGGCCTCATGCTCCTCTGTTTTCGCAGAGGCCGTCACTTTCCCAGCTCCTCACCCCGTGGATGTGTTTTCAGCATGCCCAGCAGGTCCCTCACACTCCACAATGGCAGCTTCATTCACAGGCTGAGAAGGCCAGCTGGTGTGAGAGCTAACAAAATAATGGCTCTATCTGCTCCAGCCCACTGACCTGCAGTGGAAGCACACGTGACACCCCGCAAAACCTGGAGCAAGGATTTGTGGTGGGGAAAGAAAAAATACAGGGAGGAAAAAAATGCAGGGCCATTTGTGGGACTATAAAGGGGTATTATGACCAAGCCTCAGGAGAAGAGTGAGAGGAACTCTTGAAATCGCTCAACAGCGCAGAACCACAAAAACCAAAGCCAGCACATTTCAGTGCACAATTCACTTCCAGTAACCATTTACTCCGCTGCCACTTTGTTGAGCACTAAAATCATCACCAGGTCTAAGTCTGGAACTAGCAATCATGCTCCTGGCTACATTATGTCTTAAAGTAAAACAAAATATAACAAAAAAAATATATATATAAAATATTTCTTTTTAAAAATAGCACATATAATAGACCTGTCTGTTCCCTCTGTGTGGTCCTTTTCTAACTACATTGTCTTTATTTTCCCTTTCAAATTAATCTCAGACCATACTCGTAAAATAGGCCCCACCATAATAATTGCCATCGTTTGCTGACCGCTTATGACCTTGGTTTAGTGTCCCTCCAGTTGTTTTACTTGTTGCAGATGAGTGCTCATTTTGCTCTTTAATCTTGACACAAGTCAGAATACATCTGTCGTTTTGACCATCATTCCTTTCCTGCACTTCCTGAAGCATTTTGCATCACAGCTACAGTCCTGCTGTGGGCTTTATATCTGTGTGCATGTCTTTGAAACCTGAGGACTACTCTGACACTGTCAGACCAAAGGGCACGGCTTTCTCTGTGTTATACTCCTGAAACCTCAATCCCCTCTTTTAATTCCATTTGATTTAGAGATGGCCATTTAACACTGGAGATTCTATACTCTATCAGCAGCACTCCGAGCTCAGGGAGAGGTTAACGGACAGGGGGAACGCAGGGCATTCGGGTCAAGGCAAATGCGCATGGGGCGCAAGAAGGCCTCAACCAACTTTCAACATGAGTACTAAATTACATTGGCCTTTCACCTTGGTTAGCGCTAGATTAATGTGAGGCATTATCTGCAACAATACTCACTCAATCATTCCTGAGAGAGGACAAGCCCAGCTGTCCCTGATTAGTCTGTTTGTGTAAAGCTTAATCCCAAACACTGAGAGTACTGGTGTCGTCTTGTGCAGTGATATGTTGACCATATCCTATGCTTTCCTTCTGATCCTGAAATTTCCTTATTTGTGTGGCTGTCTGTACAAAAACACTGCAAACCATTTATCACCTTAGAATTAAATGGTAGGGTTTTTGATACTGTGCCAAAATTGCACTGTGCCTTATTCAGAAAGCAAGGGAAAATTCTCCAACACCTTGTTTGACTAGGCTAAGCTTACCTGCAGTGGCTGAACAGGCAGATAAACATAAATAAGCTTGTTGTTGTAAGATCACAGAACAGTGAATACAGAATGGGCTGTTTAGTGGCTTGGTTGTCATATATGGAATTGTATGGACTGGGGAGGGAATGGTATATTTTCAAAAAAATGGAAAACTAAATCTTCATGGAATCATCTTGGCGTAGTTGAATAATGGGAGCTGTGTGCATGTAAGTGACATACCTAGAACATACCATGGTAGGTTATAGACATACAATATCTCCTAGCAATACCAATCTCCTAGCAAACCCCATGGAAACCCCATTGAATGTCATAGCAACATCTTAGCAACCATCTAGTTACCACTTAGCAGCACTAGAGCAACCACTTCACAACACCATAACAGCTACCTGGGTCCACTGCAACCACTTAGCGATAGCATAGCAACCACCTATCAACACTATATCAAGCACTTAGTAACACCATTGCAACCATTTACCAACACCATAGAAACTACTTAGCAAAGCCATAGCAACTACATGTGGTGACATAGTGACCCCTTGGTGACACCATAGCAACCACCTGGAAAAACCATAGTAACCATCTACCATTTAGTAACACTGTAGCAACCAGCTAGCAATGTCCTTGAATACAATAGCAACCACATAACAACAGCCTAGCAACTATCTGTGTACTCTGTCCCTATATCCCAGACATCATAGATGCTGAACACCGTCTATCTCAATTACTGATCAAACCAGTGCAGCATTACCCTTTGCCAACATAGTGCCATTATTAATAGGTTTCATCTGTTTTCACTTACATTATGGTAGCCTAACACACACACACACACACACATGCTATCCTAATACAGAAAATATTTATTATTGATTTTTCCTTTTAGAACCTGGAACAGATAATCATTTCTTCATTTTTATGGCATGATTGTGGAAGGTGGTGGCATGGGATTTGTGTACAGTATGAGTGTGTGTTCATTAAGTGAAAGCGTTGGAGGCTGTCTCTGGAAGTACTCCCGTTATAACACCTTGCTAAAGCCTCTTGTCCAAACTGCCTCTGGCCCTGGGACACCAACATGGTGGTCTAGACCATAGGCCTAAATGCTGCTGGCAACTGCTGGCAAATATCGCTGGAGACACACGGCCATAATCTCTTCCTCTTCTGAGCCCTAGAAATATGCAGCGTAATGCTTGTTCATCACTGGAGGACGCCAACATAAACTGCTGTAATACAGGAATGGAGCTACAGACGCACAGCAGCATCTGCTAACAAAGCTAAAAGAATCGCTGCCTCAGGATGTAAGGTAAATGCTCGGGTATGCCATAAAATTTAATATGATTTTGAAATCCCATTGAGCTTTTGATTCAATTTTCAACCAGCCTGAACCTTAGGAAGAAAGAAGAAAGTGTACTTAGGGACGTGTAGAGGAGAGCTGGACACAAACGAATGCAGAGAACATGTTACATGCCATTTTATGTAATTAAACTGGTTCAAGCAGAACGATTTACCCTGAAGACTTTACAGAGGTTTTTGTACCATAAAAGTAGCCTTTTTTATCACATATGTTTTTGATTACTGATGCTAATTGCCATCTTGGTGACTGTAATAAAGCACTAGTATGACACATATCTAATAAATAGTTCCCCGTCAGAACTAGCCAGGCTAAAGTACAGCTTTTCCTAGTGGGGTAAGTTGAATACAGTTACACCTAAACCACCTACAGTAAACAATGAGAGTTAATATCCTCCTATATAAAAACAGAAATATTAATTAATTTGGTGAAGTGTTTTTTTTCACATATTTCAATATTGTGCTGCAATTTGCTTTGTAGCCAGAATCTTTATGTGAATGCTAATAATCTTTATCTAACCGTACACTAGGAGACTGAAGACAATGTGTTATTACTCACATAGTTTTTAGTCTCAGACTATAATTTTGCAAAGACTGAGAATCTTGCAGAGTCACTTTCTGCAAGACTGCAACTCGATTTCTTTTGAGATCATTTCCCATCATGAAAATTTACAAGAAAAAAAAATAGCTCACTTATTGGATTTACAAAATGTCCCAATTTGCATGAGCCAAGACTAAAAACCTGTGATAACATTAAAAACAATTGAGTTTATCAGAATGTCAGGATGTGAAAATGACTATGGGACATGAGTGAGGAGTTACCTTAAACCAAAGGAGCGTGCTGCAACTCTAGCAAGAAATCACTCACGAAATGTGTCTGTAACAGTGAACATTCTTGAAAGGTTTAGTGTAAAGCCGGCATAATACTACACCTACTACTACTACTACTACTACCACTACTGCTCCTATTAGTAATACCTATACTTTAGTCTACTACTACAGCTAATATTACAACTAAAACAACATCTACTGCTACTACTGTTACTTCTATAACAACTACTTCTCCTATTAATAGTACAAGTAATAGTAATAATAATAATGATGAGATTTATTTATAGTGCACTTCATTTTACTTGCAAAATCCTAAAGTGCTTTACACATGAAGAAAAGCAAAACTTTGGAAAGACTAAACATTACCGTTAAAATGAAATAACATCACAGTTACATAATGTGAGTTTTAAAGTATGTTGAGCTTGGTCAAGTAAGTAATGAATGTGGAAGGGAAAGCATCAGCTGAGCTAAAATAAAGAGACAATACTTTATTTTTATGAAGAATCATCTTTGCCTTGCTATTACAGATTTTATGGCCCTCACATGTGCATTCTATTATCACATCCTTTTCCAGAATTTTGGCATGCTGTTGTTTTAGCTGTAAATCCGATCCTGTCTTCATCACTGGCCACATTTGAGGTGATCCAGCCAGGAGCCTGTAAGCTGGAGTTCAGAGCATAGACTGCAAAACTGCCCCTGTGCCAGAACGGGTGATTGTGTGGTGGTGGTGGGGGTGGGGGGAGTGACTTTCTGACCTGTTCACATGGCTAATAAAACATTCATAGAGGGAGAGGAATTCCACTGTATAGTTTTCCCCTGTCTCTGATGTTTGGAATCCTGTGGTGACCCCATAGAGAGCGCCATTCTGTCTGCAAACAAAGGCCTGCTGTTCCCCTCCGTATCATCATAGGCTAGACCAACACCGCCAACTGCTTGCCGCTAAGCTAATCAAATATTTTTCTTCCTTCACAGAATTTGTCTCAATAAATAGTTTTTTGTCTTTTTTTTCCTCCCACCAAATTCACCATGTTCGCTATTGTACCATAGTTCATGCAGGTGGCCAAGGGTTTGTAAGGCCTCTTGTGTTAATGGAGGGGGAAAGATTGACTTCAATTGCTCTCATGATTGCCTGTCTTTGCCCCGATTGCCTGGTTTGCATGTGGAAAAATGCCCTTGAAGCGGCCACAGCAGCCCTGTCTGTTGTTATTTGGCTTTTCATTGGTTTGTGACACTGTAATGCTTCACTTTAATTGTGTTTCATCTCTGTCTACAAAGACCAAAGAGGCCATTAAAACAGTAAAGGCCCTCTCTGTGTATTATCCCTGAGAATGATTTGAGATTCTCACTAACAGTGCATTTTGAGGTGTGCTTAAGTTGAAATGCTTGGTCTAAGGGCCTGTTTCAGAAAATAAACAGTGGAGGTCAGTCACGTCACTGCAGAAATGATGTGTGTTTACATTTCTGACACCAAAGCTTCAGGCCTGTGCTTTTTCTGTCAATAGACACTTTATGTTGAGGGAAGCCACTATGTTTTGTCTTACATTAACTATGATGGCTGATCTCCTTTTTGTGGTCTGTTTAAGAAAAAAAAACTTTCAGTGGGTCGAAGTCTCAACATTCCCTGACAATGAGAAAGGAAAAGGCTTCTCAGCAACCTTAAAATATAAATGACTTAAATTTAGGGGTAATATAATCCCTTTGGAATATGAGCCACATCTTGACTCACGGCTGCATTGCAAGCCCCGGGTTTTCGGGGGTCCTTGACAGCATCACCCAGCCACCCCTCACTCCGCCCTCGTGTGAAAGTGTAGAGCTCCAGAGAAGTCAGTTTTAGGGTTCTGTTCACTGATACGTGCTTGCAAATAGGAAAATTCAACAAGGCAGCCTCCAAAGCCACAGGCTTGGTGTTGTATTTACACGGACACAGTTATATTCATTAAAGTCTACACTGTGAGCCGCTGTTTCCTGAACATGTCCCAGTGGCTCATGACCTTCACCTACACAAAAGGCCCTTAACCCCTGAAGAGCAGCAAGCAGCAAGCAGGAAATTACACTCACAAGACTGGTAGCTAAATCCTTTAATTGTTCCGGTTTTTGCAGGAACATTATTTGTTAATGAAATTCTCATTCCATCACAATACACATTGAGAGATACTGATGGTGATTTTGGCTAATTACTAGAAACTATTAAAATATGTTTCCAGGTCGATACCACTATTAATAATGCACTGAATAAAAGCTAGATGACTTACTAAGATATGTGACATTATAACTGTGAACACTGGATGGACTCTAGTGTTCCACTAGTCATAGAAAAATAATTTGCAATTTCCTTTCACCAAATCCTTTGGATGCTTTCCTGAACTGGTAGGATGACAAGAGCAGAGGCGTGTGAATTGTTCACACAATTTCAACACAGTACCTTCAACAATACTTTCAACACCTGTGATATTTTACAAAGTTTGACTTTTTTAGTGGATGTATGAAAAAAAATCTACAAACTGTGACTAAAATCATTCACAGGTACTTTTCTTTAAATAATAAGCCTTTTTTGAATGTCCGTAATTCTGAATTGCTCTTGTGGGCAACACTTAACTGGAAACACATGAGTGTATTTCCAAGTAAAACTTAGCTGCTTGTTGTTGAGTTAAGAAAAGAAATTGTGTGAGAGGGGCAGTCTGGGCAAATGATACCGTTGCTACATCAGTTGTAAACATGCTAAATGCTGTAATAGTCTCTGGAGAAAGATTTTCTGGTTTAAAGAACAGAAAAATCTCCTACTGATGATGTTTATTGAAGGCAACAGGAGCTTGATAGGATTTTTAAAAGCAAATTTAATTTGTGAATAAACAAAATTTACATTTTTCTTTTTTTTCTATAAAGGAAATGTAACTAAATAGCCCATTTCTAACATACCACATATTATAAAACATGGTAAATGCTACTGTCAGGTTGGAATAGGCCTTTGGCCATAATATCATGAAAAGAAAAACAAGAAATACGACCTGAGAATACTAATATCTTTGTTGACTGCCTGAATATTCATTATTACCTTCATAAAACAATCTGGAGGGCATTCTAGAAGGTCAGCACTTCCCCCAACCTCATGTGGATTTTTTGTATTCTTTTTTATGTGAAGGACTGGGCCGCAGCCTCTCTGACGCTGTTTTTCTGATCCATGTGGGAATATCAGGTGGAACTGGACTCCATTACATAGCAATTTACCCAAATAGTCTTGGATCTCATGCTCAGTGACGTCCGTCTGAAATTGCATGGATTAGGCAGACTGCTAAACAGCCGAAGTGAGTGCTGCTGTGAGAAGTCTGCTACTTTATTCACCTCAGCCCACACTTCCTTAAAACATGACGACTCCTGTAACAGATCTGCAGATTTGATACCAACCAAAACAGCTTTCATTCCCTTCCTCTTGAAACAAACGAGCTCTCTTTTTCCACTCTATTATTTTCATTGCATCGAGGGGGTCGTCATAACCATGAGGCCGCTGGGTTGGAGTGATATGATATCAGCATGAACTGTGCTAGGACCTCTACATAAGCCACATCTTTCAGGGGCGCAATCATCTTCTCTCTCCCTGTTAGAGCCATTGACTGTGGTGTTCATGGCATAAAATGTGATTTCTCCTGACATGCAGAAGCCTGTGACTATGTATCTGATGTACAATAGTAAAAGAAATTAACTGGCATATGTTTTTACACAGCCATAAATAACAAACAGTGGGACTGGTAAAAAAGGTCCAGAGTCTTGCTTGTATCGCCATATCCCCAAGATAGCACTAATCAGATTTATCTCCTGCTAAGCCTCTTCTTGTTGCAGCCGATATTTTACAGACTCAATGAATCTGAATACCCAAAGGTAGCATTACCCCTTCTCCCCCCGCCTGTAACCCTGGCAGACTATATATTTTTATTGGCAAGTCTTTCAAACGGCCCCCCGCTTAAGAGCAGATTTGAAACGTGTTGAATGTGTCTAGACGTTTGAGGTTGGATTGGTTAGTGAAGACGTCTAGTGCTGCACTCAGGGTATGATCAGACGTCTTTTGTGGTGTACTGCCTAGGGATGATTTTTTTTGATGGCAGGGTTTGAAATGAAGCATTGCAAAGTGTGTTTTGATGGCTGGCTTATTAGTGAGTGCGAGTCCACATGAACTTGAACTTAAGCACCAACTGATGCAGTTATCTTGTCACCTTCAAGAGGAGACTGTTTTATGTGGCTTGATTTGATGTCTGGGTTTTTCATAAATTACCAGCAAGCTGTGTGTTGGTAGAAGTATGTAGGGTGGGAAGAGTAATGTCAGTCTTTACAATGAGTCACAGTCTAGAAGTGCAGCGATATCCTCATACCATGAGGAAACTGCATGAAATCTGTAAAGTATGGGATTCAATTTAAAAATACTTTAGAAATACTTTGTTATATTTCTTAAAACATTCTTTACATCCCAACAGTACTGCAAAAACCCTGCCCAATCATTCCATTCAGACTGGTGGTCTACCTGCCTGTCTAACCTGTATAAACAATGTATGAAAAGGTTTTCTTGAACAGTCTTGAGCTTCAGAAATGAATAAAACCATAAACCTTATTTTTTTTTTTGTAGGAAATCTAGAACCTATGGTGTGATCCTACTGATGACATGCTTTTGCTAAATTAATCTTGAGCAGCCAGAATGTATGTGAATGGAAAGGAGCCACTGTTGTGAAAGGTACAGTAGTGGAGAGTGGGGTAAAATGAGACATTTTTTACTTAAGTTGACCTACAGTTTAAGCGGGAAAATATGAAACAGGAATAAAAGTAATGTATACAGCAATTTCAGAATGTGTGGCATCAGCTGAAACCTCAGCAGTGTGCCTAACTCAAATAGACATTAAAATATGGGGTCCCCAAAGAAAGTGGTCTTTTGACTCAACTTGCACCATGTTAGGGGTAAGCTGATCCAGCTGATAGGGTAAGTTGAGCCATGTGAGAAAACAGTTACTAACCATATTTTGTCTCATTCTAAATGTATTTCATATTTATAAATCTAATTCTCAATATAATTATTAATAATTAAATCCCCATATCTGCTATTTAGTGTTTCTGACATTAGTTTTGCAACATTCTGCAACCTGAAAATGGTTTGTGAGTTCTCTAGGATTAATAAATTAAGAAATGAACATGCAAGTATTGAATGAAACTTGTATACTTTTGAAGAACATCCAGATACACTATTCTGAGTAAACTTCAGAGACTGTTCTGCTGAAATACTCAAATTAGTCCATCTGGCCAATGATTATGCCATGCTCCTTTTTTTTCTACATTCTGATAGTTGATGTGAAACTTTTCCTGAAGCAGCTGGACCATATCTGCATGATTCCATAACACAGCACAGCTGCCACAGAATTGGCTGATTAGATAATATAAATAATTATGTGCTCAGTGAGTATATATATGATGCATATAATGATGCTAATTTTAAAACTAAATGCCCCACAATATAACTTTGGGAAAAGTGTTTAGTCTAGCAACCCAGAGCTTCATTTCTGTTCTTCCACACTGCCAGTTCATCAACAAATCTGATGTAACTTCTGAAACTGGGATGAATTACTTTTGATGTAAGATTATTATAATTGATATACTGAAAAAACAAAAACAAATAAATGTGAAAATAATATGCTTAACAATATGCCACTTTATCCACATGTTCAAATGGTTCAGCTTACCTTCTGACTGATCTTATCCAATTCTCCCCTAATGCAGAAAATGAGGTAAAATAGAAGTAAATGCAGTATCAATTAGTCTTAAAATTAATAGAAAGTGTTTGAAACTGACATTGCAGCACAGGTACCTTTATCCAAAAGTAGAAACGATGTAAGGTCAAACTGATACCCTAAAACATACTGGGAGAAAAGTGCATATAGCATCAGAGGACAGAAGTGTTTCATTGGCTAAACGCTAACAGCTGGGGTAACTCTATATACTTACTGCAGAAGGTGTACACTATTAGTTGATTGTCTGACCTGCTGCGGGTTCTGTAGGTCTTCTTGCTTAGTATATTAGTATTAACTTTTCAAGCTAATGTAAAACAGTCTGTTGGAGAGGACACAGCAACCTGTTGCTACCTGTTTTTGGCTATGTGCTGAGCTTATGCCACTGGTTTATACTCTCTTGTGGTTTGGTTCTTTTTGAATTTTTGGTTCCAAAATTCATCACTGTTGGCTTCATGATATTATTACAGAAAAATCCCAATTACCAGGCTAATGATAATTATCACTATCATGGCGGCGCTACCACATAAATCCGCAATGATGTGCATGGCTGACTAGCGTTCATGATGTTTTGTTGTCTTTTTCCGCAAACAAGCTTAAAAAGCTAACTGTAATCATTTGTTGAAACACCATTTAAACCCTGGTTTAAAATGTTAATGGTTTTATGCATTCTACAGTTGTCTGTCAAGTGTAGCACATCAGCTACAGATGATCAGAACATGGTTAGAGAGGATTTTGGAGCCTGTCTTACTTAAACCTCAGAAATTTCGTTTGGCTTGCAATTGTGAATTGCGCAATATCACCATGGCGGGATTAAAACAAAGGTTTTCATGGGGTGTCCTAATATTTGGGAACCTTTTTCCACTGAATAGACAATAACCAATAAACACACTGAGTACACTGAAAATGTACATGTTCAATTTACATAATTTAAATGTGTTCAACTGATTTTTTTATGTTAATATCTTTATTAGAGTAAAACAATTTACTTACTGACTTACTAAGTTTGTGTTGATGTGATTTCTATTTGAATCTGTCACATTTTTATGGGTGTGGATTTAAGCAGCGTCGCTTAAAAGGGCTTTTGTTTTCTTCAGTATGTAATAACAATATGTATATCAGCAGTAATCATGCTTACCAAAATCGTTTATGCTCTGATTGGCCTGTAAATGGAACCTCTAGTTCCAGTTAACTCTCTCACTCTGATTCGCAAGACATGATCTGAAATGAATGGGCTTCCCTAAAACCGTTGAGAGGTGGGATCAAATATCTTTATGACTGAATGGTCTTTACCAGCCTCTACAGACCTTAACACAAATACTTCAATCTAAACTCAATCTCCAACATGTGCACATTAATGAATGCCAATGAAAGGCAAGTAGCATTTGATGTAGACAAAATAACGGACGGCAGGGCAGAGTTACAGAACTATGACATCGTTTTTGGCTCTCGGAAGAGCCTAAGGCAAGGAAATATTCAGTCTTTAGACATTGTTGATTAATTTACCTGCAAAACTGTGAATTTTCCGTTTTGCCAGAAAAAGGGATTAAGTAGAAAATGTTTAGTGAAGTAATTTCCTCAGTGCACGGTTCTGGCTGAGAACAATGAACTTATTTTCATGCCAAGAGATTGGAGAAACACTCTTTAAACCTAAATACACAAGAAAATGTACTTAAGCCATGTATATTACTACCCTGAAAGACAAAAGTGTCCTCTAAGAATATCCCTATGAAGATCAGCTGGATTTAGAACCATTACATGGCATGAATGTATGGTCTTTTGTCTGGTGTTTCCTGCCAAGTGGAGCCTAGGGGTCAGCGCCAAAATGACTTAGCTGTCATTTACCTCATTCAGCATGTCAACTTGTCACAGAGTCATCACCATCATCTCAGACTCCAGTCTACTGCTGCCGCCAACAGCACACACGTCCATGTATTAGCAGCCCCTGCTTACTCTGATATTCACAGATGTATAGAAACACAGCCAGCATTAAGCTGCATATCTACAATGACACTGAAAGGTTTGTCTTGCAGATGAGTAAAGCTGACATATGGTTGTCGAGAAATACCAACCTCATGGTGTGGCTTCTTTCATGAAGACATTCAGCAGGCACAAAGCGGGGTTTGTTCTGAGGCCGGACTCTACACGGAGCGAGGAGGGGTTGGTATTGAAGGATAACTAATTCTGATTGACAAGGAACCAAAGATCAAAGCCAGGCTGATGCAGGAAGCCCCACGATCACAGTAGCAAGGGGTGAAATCATGTTAGCCACAACGCAGCAGAGTTTTATTACCTCTGGACCAGGACAATGGGGAACACTGCGTCCTCCCCACACAGCCAAATTATCTCATCCCCTCTGCTGCTGAGCCACTGGCCTGAACCCGAGAGACAGAAGGGAAGCGGCCATGTTAACGGAACTCTCACTAGGATCATGGGCACATCACTGACATGCAGTCACTTTTTGGATCAGATTTGAGTTTGTCTTATTTTATCTGCACTGAGACTGACCTGTTTTATGTTGTTCTTTATTGAGAGGAGAAAGGAAGAACAATCACTGTATCAAAAGCAGCATAGAAGAAACTTTGCCAGTTATGATCGTTACTTCTTTCTTTCTTTTTTCTTTCTTTGTTTCTTTCTATTTTTATGTATTTGCTTCTCTTTCTTTCTAACCTTTTTTATTTTCTTTTTCCTTTCTTTCTTTTGTTCTTTTCTTTTTAGTCTTTTTCCTTTTCTGCCTTTCTTTTGTCTTTCTTCCTTTCGCTTTCTTTTTTCTTTCTTTATTTAATGATAATCCTTGTTTTTGTTTCTTCACTGTAAACTGTAATTGTTTGTTTAGTTTAAAAAAGGGAAACCAATTATGAAATTAACTTTGGGGTGGAAAAACTAAAATATTTAAGGATGATTAAAGTAGGACATACATTTATTGAAATGGTAAATAATATTTGCTAATATTTGCCGATATGCTAGTTGTATTTTCTTTCTCAAACACTTAAATAACATCAAAGACTAAGTCTTATATTTCTGTACTATTATTCTTATCATATTTAGATTTTACTTGTATTGATGTGTAAATACCATGCCTTTATATTTCTATTTTTCTTTATTTTTTTTATTTTTTTATCTGAGCATTTGATGTTTCTTAAAAGAGAGGGTTTTGCCAAAGGGCTCGAATGGGTCTTCAACAAACATTTACATCAGCATTTAATATTCAGAAATCAGAATAGTCTTTGAGTGCATATAGGAATGAGACGCAATATCATTATTATCAATTTTATATAAATACACATGATTCAGAAACACTGCCAAAAAGCTTGTCAAAAGACTTTATACAGCATTGCCTTGTATTGCATTTCAGATTCACTTTAGAAGACGATAATTCTGGATATATGTAACTGTGAAACAAACTTTTACTCACCAACAAAAGTCACTTTACAACATGTTTAATCTACGATTCCACTTGGGTGCTGAAAGTATGCAAAACTGTAAAGAGAGCAAAGGGAAAAAAAGTGGATACACACAGCGCAGCCATTCAGGCGTACATTTACTGTAGCATTTGAACTGACTGTTCCATTGATTGCATGATGGTCTAAAAGGCCCAGCATTTTGAGAATGAAGTGATTGATGAACAACCGGATAGAGTAAAGCACTGCAGGGCTAATTGTGCTTCCCTCAAATTGCCATATAGCCAATACAAACTGGGAAGGGCAAAGACAAACAGAAGGCCAGCCAATAATTTACTTACTCCCTTTCAGACATAGCTTGCCATTTCTGACAGTTACAGATGGCTGTTTAATATATATTTGCACCAGTGCCACGCTCAATGTGCAGTCCCAATACGAAACTTAGAAAACATGTCATTATCTGGAACAACCACACACTCCCTGTGCGGCCCTTAAAGTAACATGTGACGATCAGGGTATTATTAAGACAGTAGGCATGATTTCAAAGTATTTTAACAAGCATAATTGTCAAATTGTCAAATTAACCTTTTAAAGTTTCTTCACACTCTCTCTACACAGATCTCCACACAAACATGGTTCTATATGGAACCAAAACTATGGCATCACTGAACCTAGAACCCTTTGTAGCCCTTTTATTTTAAGGAGTGTACATGTAATATGTAGAGCATATGTAAATACCTAATTGCAAAAAGTGGCTTGAATTTAGTAGAAAAGTAAAACAAATCATAGCTCAACTGGATTCTTAGTAATCGCAATAATGATTTGCTTTTCTTGGACTGTATATGAAAATACGGATGTTGGCATGGCTGTGAGAGAGCATAAAAGACTTGATAGCATTCATTTGTTCTTTCAATAATAACAGTAATGGGCTTATAATAATTCTTTCACAATAATAAGTTAGGTCATAGAAAAAAAATCAATATTGTGGTTTTCACCACATACTAAACCAAGCTTTTGTGTATTATGAACACTTTACATTTAAAAAAACCTCTTACTTACTGCTCCTTTTACAATTACTACACAAACCACAGTGACCATTTCAAAGGCCCGAGCTCAGTTTAAGAGACATGCAAGCATAACAGTACCACTCGCCTCTAAATCTCTTCTATAAACAACATGCTCTTAATTCTGAGTGGTTTACCACACAGCAAATGACAGAATATTAAAGTATTTCAAAAACTGCACTTCAAGCTAGCATTTTCCCTAATGAAGCAAACAGAGATGTAAATCAAAATAGAACAATATTATTTTAATTAAGTAGATCAGATTAGAGATTTAAGAACAATACCAGTACTGTTCGAAGATCTGCTTGTGAATAATGTCAGGGAATTAAATATCACACTTCCTCTATAAACATGGAAATATTTGATATAAGTAGTAAATAAGTCTGCATCGGTATTGCATTCATGCCTGACAGATACGGTTCTCACAGGAAGCTCATCACAAGTTCTGTGAAAGGATGGAAAGACCGTGTCCAAATTGGAAATAATAGAACAATTTACAAGACTATGGGGCCACTAGCTGTTTGGTAATAAGCAACAAACATATTACGAGTATTAGTCCCACTGAGACTCCTTCTTAGCCAAGAATCGTCTTGGCAATAGAGCTATTTAACAAACCATTCACATTAATGGAAAAAAAAAAAACAGCATGCCAAAACAGGGCAACACTTTCATAGGTACCACATGCTGCTGATCAGTTCCGTTCAAGAATGGAAGATCTTCCATGACCCGGAGTTCATTTGAATTCCTTCACCCCTGTACTCTTTTCTTTGTGTTTGAAAGAGGTGCAGTATTCTGAAGCTTAATAGCTCAGCCTACCCACAGTTCGACAATAAAAAGCTGCGAGGAAATACAGCGAAAGGAGTGTTAGCTCCCCCCTTCATGATTTATTTTCTGATTCACTCAGTAACAGTGTCCTAGTGGGCAGGGTCTCTAGAGTTTTACTGCAGATTTAAGACACATTCAAGTGTGAAGTGAAAGGGAATCTCCAGTGGGCTCCCCAAGGGCCAGAGGAGGTGTTTAATGGTGCACTGCCACTGAAACGGCCAGGCCTCGTTACAGCCTCTCTACTGGAGCCCAGAGCTTTCACAGAACTGCATTGTTGGTATGGCGCTGCCGACGCGCCAAAGGAAAATAAATAAATAATAAATAAATAAAGCTAGAGGTGACTGGGCCATTCCCCTGGTGGGGTGTCATAGACTGAACGCCATCAATGAAATCGGACAAAGAGGGCCGAGCACATCTGAAAATAAAAGACTGTTTTTATATTGGCTACCGCATTTCAGCTTAAACCATAAACATGCAACACAAAGGGCTGTTGTAGTACGTTCACTACACTCCATACTCTTGCTGGGTTCCCTGAAGAACCCTTCAGCGGGTGGAGAGTTTAAGAACTGTAAACGGCACGTGCAAGATGTGTTTTTTTGTAGTTATTTAATATAAAGCTTCAAAACCTTTTGCAAGAACTGTACATCCATGCATCAAAACACAACAGGGCGTCAGTATTATAAAAAACCATCTTGTACAATTAGGTAAAATGAGAGTGTGAAGGGTTTACAGTTTAAAAAATCTTCAGAGGGTGGAGAGTTTCAGAATATTTATTAAATGATACGTGCAAAACGTGTGAGTTTTTTTATAGTTTAAAGTATCTAGATCTAATATAATGGTTCTAAACCCATAACCATGAAACCAATAGTTCTTGGGTTTTCTTTCCTACAAGAACTGGAGGCCACATCAAGTCATGCTCTCACAGCCAATAGGGTTCTACTGTATAGAATCAGAAAAGGTTTTATGATTGATTCTATGAAAAATGCAGAACCCATTTTGGTGTAATATAGAAAGAACCATTTAACAGTGCAAAGAACCATTGGTGAATTCAAGTTGTCACAGTGCTATGAATATGAGGTTCTATACGTTGTCACAGTGCTATGAATATGAGGTTCTATACGTTGTCACAGTGCTATGAATATGAGGTTCTATACGTTGTCACAGTGCTATGAATATGAGGTTCTATACGTTGTCACAGTGCTATGAATATGAGGTTCTATACGTTGTCACAGTGCTATGAATATGAGGTTCTATACGTTGTCACAGTTCTATAAATATGAGGTTCTATACGTTGTCACAGTGCTATGAATATGAGGTTCTATACGTTGTCACAGTGCTATAAATATGAGGTTCTATACGTTGTCACAGTGCTATGAATATGAGGTTCTATACGTTGTCACAGTGCTATGAATATGAGGTTCTATATGTTGTCACAGTGCTATGATTACAAGGTTCTATACGTTGTCACAGTGCTATGAAAATGAGGTTCTATACGTTGTCACAGTGCTATAAATATGAGGTTCTATACGTTGTCACAGTGCTATGAATATGAGGTTCTATACGTTGTCACAGTGCTATAAATATGAGGTTCTATATGTTGTCACAGTGCTATGAATATGAGGTTCTATATGTTGTCACAGTGCTATGAATACATGCTTCTATATGTTGGCACAGTGCTATGAATATGATGTTCTATACGTTGTCACAGTGCTATGAATACATGCTTCTATACGTTGTCACAGTGCTATGAATATGAGGTTCTATACGTTGTCACAGTGCTATGAATATGAGGTTCTATATGTTGTCACAGTGCTATGAATACATGCTTCTATACGTTGTCACAGTGCTATGAATATGAGGTTCTATACGTTGTCACAGTGCTATGAATATGAGGTTCTATATGTTGTCACAGTGCTATGAATACATGCTTCTATATGTTGGCAAAGTGCTATGAATATGAGGTTCTATACGTTGTCACAGTGCTATGAATATGAGGTTCTATACGTTGTCACAGTGCTATGAATATGAGGTTCTATATGTTATCACAGTGCTATGAATACATGCTTCTATATGTTGGCACAGTGCTATGAATATGAGGTTCTATACGTTGTCACAGTGCTATGAATATGAGATTCTATACGTTCTCACAGTGCTATGAATATGAGGTTCTATATGTTGTCACAGTGCTATGAATACATGCTTCTATATGTTGTCACAGTGCTATGAATATGAGGTTCTATACGTTGTCACAGTGCTATGAATATGAGGTTCTATACGTTGTCACAGTGCTATGAATATGAGGTTCTATATGTTGTCACAGTGCTATGAATACATGCTTCTATATGTTGGCACAGTGCTATGAATATGAGGTTCTATACGTTGTCACAGTGCTATGAATATGAGGTTCTATATGTTGTCACTGTGCTATGAATATGAGGTTCTATATGTTGTCACAGTGCTATGAATACATGCTTCTAAATGTTGGCACAGTGCTATGAATATGAGGTTCTATACGTTGTCACAGTGCTATGAATATGAGATTCTATACGTTCTCACAGTGCTATGAATATGAGATTCTATACGTTTTCACAGTGCTATGAATACTCATTGCTTATACTAAAGAACCACTTCTTTAAATTTGAGGGACTGTTTACAAACATTTGTACTAGACAAATAGAGTCTGCCAATAAACAACATCTTAATGATGAGGCAGGTAAACCAGACTAGTCTATCTCAGCATTCACTCCTGCACTCCCTGCTTTACTCTTCATTTACTTGCACAGCTCATCCATTTTCTATATATTTATTTCATTTTACTGTTAGTGTAATAACATAGTTTGGACTTTAATCACCCAGCCTTCACACACACCTTTGCACATACACATATTTGTATATTGTTGTATTTACTGTACTTATTGTCTATGCACCCAGTCTCGTGTTTTGTCTATTGACCTACACTATTGTATGTCCTACCTGTTCTGCACCGGAGAACCTTTACATGCCTGTATTAGTATAATGACAATAAAGCTGAATTGAATCAGTGTCTGAAATGCCTACACTGTCCGCTATAACCAAGATTACATGGAAACAGTACTTCAAGCACGTTTCAGGCATCAGAACACGTTCAGCACTTCTGAGGTCACCGTCATTACCGGGCTTCAGGTTTCACGCGTGGGCCAGAGTTTCTTCTGGAGGCCCACCAGAGTGTGGGGTGTGCTGTGGCCCCCTGTATCTCTCCACTTTCTATTGGCTGACGGGCGCTGACGTCACCGCCTCCAGCAGCATATGGGTCGTCCCACGCTGTGTGGCGCTCAGTAGAAACAAGTGCAAATTCAACAGGTTGACTGACACACATCGGAATAGGCGTTTGGGAAGCGGCTCTGTTTTAGCTTCAGAACGTCGGTGAAAGGAAGGGGGAAAAGGGCTGAAACGGAAACGGTATAAATGGAAGATACTTTCTCGGCGAGATTCACCGCGCATGGTCAAACTACTGAGCGATTTAAAGAGCTTTAGTGCTTTCGGACCTCGTCACGTGCTGTTCATTAGAAACCCAGTTCGGTTCATGCCCCCGTTGTGCTTTAGGTATTTTCACATGGCGCTGAAATGCTTTATTTTGCTGCACCTGCTGGTGTCTTCGGTCCGCTGTGCATCAGAGTCCGTGTTTGGAGAAGCGCCCAGTGCTGAAGAGCGCAGTGACAGCGCGACGACGGACATGGTGGAGCAACACATGTTCAAACTGTACGAGAAATACAGCAGGGAAGTGCACGGACCTAAAGAGGGAAACACCGTGAGGAGTTTTAAAGCAATGCCTGGTGAGTAGCTTTCGTTTAGGTCCAGTTTTATTGTTGGTATGGATGCTGATGCCAAGGGTGCATTCTCGTACTGTGGAACCCAGAAAGTGACACTGCATGGGTTGTATAGCTGTTTACTTCTGGGTGAAGATGCTTCTGACATTTGGTCATGTCTCTGGCAGAAAGACCTACAGAGATTTACTGTAGAATGTCATTGATCTAAAAACTGCACATAGCTGTTGTAGGTGGTACCCACACCCCCCAGCCCATGCGAGTATTGTGAGTACACTCTTAAAAAATAAAGGTGCTACAAATGGTTCTTGGAGTGATTCCATAAAAGACCCACTTTTGGTTCCATAAAGAGCCATGCTTGTAATAGAGGTGTGTGAATTTGAAGAAGTGCTTTTACATCAAGTGAAGCTTCTTTAGACCTTTAAATGTTACACTCATCTAAACTGCATTCTAGCAATTTTCCTAGAATTTTCCTGACCTTGATCTTTTTTAATAATGGTTTAATTAGTAAAAGTACTTGATAAAAGCTTATGAGTGAGAGCATATTATTACGGCATTCTAAGCAGCCTCATAAAACATCATGTCCATATGGTTCTAGTTGCTCCAGGAGTAACATATCACTTCTTTGTGTTTCCTCAGAAACCTGCAAACTGAACAAAAAGCCTGTTGTTCAAGTCCATTTTCATAATGAATCTGTAACTCAGCAGTTGCTCTCCATTTCCCTACAGAAAACACGGAGCAGAGAGTTCTGTACCAGCTGAATCTAACCTCCCTCCAAGAGTCTGAGGTGATTCTCACCACCACACTGCATTTCTTCTTCGATAAACGCCCACGTCAGAGGTCCTGGTTCTGCAAGCGCCTCAAGAACCCCTCCTGCCGCATCCAGAACCTTCACCAGTTGCCTTCCTTCCGCATTCTTTTCCGATGTCCTTCATCTGGTTCTTCTTTGGGCTTGTTGCTCGGGCACATTACCTTTTACCCTCACAGAAGGGGGATTTGGCAGACCAAGGATGTGTCTCCAGTTATTAAAGAGGCTAGAAATAGGAATCAGCTCGTTATAACACTGGAGTTTGACTATGGAGAAAAGTACCACAGGTATCAGGACCAGCTCTCAGCCTCCAGCTTACCATACATGCTGGTGTACGCCAATGACCTGGCCATATCAGAGCCCAACAGTGTGGCTGTGAGCTTACAGAGGTATGACCCCTTTCCTACAGATGAGCAGACCACTCGCTCTCCAAATTCTTCGCCTGACTTGCGAGTCAAGCGGGACTTGTATTTTTCTGACCCCATCCAGAACAATGAACTCCCTGAGGTGGAGTATGACAGTTTCAAGCAGCACGATTTGTGGGAAAGCACTTATCAAGCGCTAAAGCCAAAGCCCTCCAAGAAAGAGCGGAGAAAGAAAGTTCAAGAGCACGCTGACAGACTGAACAAGTCTCAGGTTCTCAGCTTTGATGAGAAAACCATGAAGAAAGCAAGGAGAAGACAATGGAAAGAGTCTCGCAGCTGCTCCAGGAGGTACCTGAAGGTTGACTTTGCAGACATTGGCTGGAGCGAATGG
The DNA here is from genome assembly GCF_030463535.1 of Salminus brasiliensis. Lineage (NCBI taxonomy): Eukaryota > Metazoa > Chordata > Actinopteri > Characiformes > Bryconidae > Salminus > Salminus brasiliensis. The sequence goes on along the minus strand of NC_132881.1, from coordinate 31,529,191 downwards.
ATCTTGTCCCCTAAGTCCTTTGATGCGTACTACTGCGCAGGAACATGTGAATTCCCCATACCTAAGGTCAGCAAATCCCACAATACGCTGGTCAGAAGGACCTCACGTATGTCAGGGCAAATAGTTCAGACATATTGAAGTATTTAAAAATGACTTAGAAAGACTCTTGTGGCCAGGAACTGTGAACAAAGAATCCCTTCAGAGGGTATTCAGTTCCAGCATAACTCAAGCACACAAGCTTTATGTGTAATTACATTCACATAATTTTAACCATAATAGTGTTTTAGAGGTTTTTGGATTTCATTTCTTTCCCCATTCTTGAAATAGACCAGTTAGGGAGTTTTTCAGAATGGCTGTATGGGAGGTGTTAAATGACATCGTTTTCTAGAACCTCTCATAACAAAGCAAGATTCATTTGCTTCAATTTAGGGTAATTTTTTTTTACATTTTCCATCTTTTTCATTGCAGGTTGTTCGCCCTTCCAACCATGCAACTATCCAGAGTATAGTGAAGACGGTTGGTATCGTTCCTGGCATCCCAGAGCCCTGCTGTGTACCTGATAAAATGAACCCCCTCAGCGTCCTGTTCCTGGATGAGTCCAGAAACATCGTCTTAAAGGTCTACCCCAACATGTCTGTGGAGACGTGTGCTTGTCGATAGGCCTGAAGGTCATTGCATTGCTGACAGATATGTGTTGTGGTTACAACACCAGAACTAAACCTAAAGAGGCATATTGTCTGTTATGTTGTTAAGGACTGTGCTCCCTCCATGTACACTCTTTATCCCAGCTTATAGTTTTCTATAAGTTGCAACAAAGTGGACAAACAAATTCCTTTTCATCTGTGATGTGTGTTTCATTCTGGAAAGTCCACGAGAGGACCACGTGTGTAAAAGACGTGGTTTAGATGTTATTGCATTGCTGCTTTCTTTGTACATAAAACAATGAGCCATTATTTAAAGATGGTTCTTATTCACAGTGATGGTTCTTGTGATGGTCTACACAGTTGTACCACAGTAAGGTTTGATAAGCGCCATATAGAAATTTCATGGTGGAACATGAGTTCATGTAAATGTAGTTGGAGTTAAAATCTGTCCATAGTGTAGCACTTCCAATGCAACAGAAAGCCCATGTTTAAGTAAACAGAGTACTTGGTTTGAGTTACTTTAAATGGCATAAAATGTAACACACCTTCAGAACTGAGCTTTCATGTGAAGTGTGTATCGGATAGCATTGGCAGAAATCTAACTCTTAAGCAGTTCAGTCTCAAAACTAATAAAGACACTCAGAAACCAGGCTCTGGTTTCATGACTATTAAGCATTGAACTAACAGTAATCCACTCATATTCAGAAGTTATATTTGGAATATTTCCAAGTGGATGTGTATCATAAAGTAGACTACTCACCAAGGCCACTGATGCGCTAAATCCTCTGGGAGTTTGTGTTACTTTTAGAGGCGTAATACAAGAATTCAAAGACTCCATGGTGGATTACGAGGAGAATGTTATTGCTCTTTTATCTCCCTATTCCGGTCTACATAATAGTATTTAATAATAAGTGATATAAGTATGAAATATTTTGGGTGAATGTGTCTAAATGTGTGTATATAAAACATATGATGCCTTTGCTTCCATATGATGTATTTTAGAGGATGTATTTTTGTACATTGTGTGTTTTAAATTATGAAATGAAATTAGCCATATGTATAGTAAAATGTAGAATAAAAATACAAACTGTGTTACTAAAAGCCTTGTTATTATATATGTGTGTGTGTGTGTGTGTGTGTGTGTGTATTTTATTATTAATACACATGATGTTTTGTAATGTACCTCAACACTATATAAAGATCCCTAAATAGCACATAATGAGAGTTAACATCTATGTTTCTGTAAGAAAGCACCAATTTGCACTTTACATCAAAGGTGACTCCTTACTTCCCCCAGTCTCCATTTTAAACCAGCCTCAAGTACAAAAGCAGGATGTTCACATTTCCCCCTACAAATGATTTCACTCATTTCAAGAGCATACTGTGGCTATAAACCCTGCAAAAAAGAAAGGTAAACTATGTATATATATACATATATGGTATTTAGCTGACACTCTTATCCAGAGCGACTTACAAGATGACTTACTTGTATTACAGAGTTGGGCCAATGTAGTGTTAGGAGTCTTGCCCAAGGACTCTTATTGATGTAGCGCAGCATAGTCACCCAGACCAGGAATTGAACCCCAGTCTCCCACATGGTGTGAAAGCTCACTGGAAGGTAGTGGTGTTATCTGTTGCACCACACAAAGGGTTCTTTGGAACAGTACCATAGAAGAACACCTTTTGATATATGATTGATATAAGTAATCCTTTTTGTAAATGAGAAATGCGTATGTGGTAAACCTTTCTAATGTTTACAAAACCTCAGCATAATGTAAAGACTATAATAATTAAAGGTTATTCCTAAAATTATACATCCAAGCTAAGAACCGTAGGAACATTCATTTTTAAGAGTGTCAGACAAAAACACTCCCTCTTCCAATAATTATAAAGAAACCAGAATGTCAGGACAGCTGTTGCTTTATTTATTGAGCCTGCATTACTATATACTGTTTTACCCCTCCATGAGTCTGCTAAATTTTTATTTTTCTTATTTTAGTCTAACTGCCAGGAACCGCTACCCACTAAAACCACTTAGAACCAGTGGCAAACTAGATGGGATCTGTAAGAGGGAATTCCCAGTCTTGGGAAGTACTTTAAAATATTGAGATCAATTAGTTTACACCAGTGTGTAAATACTACACAGTTACTGAAAAACAATATTTAGCTTTCCAAATTGGGCCAAATCAATTAATGCCTAAGAAAGAATCTGTTGTGAGCGGACAGAGAATTTTCTGTATACATCTGAAACAGCTCTTTCCTCAACTGATTAGAGTCTGCTGAAAACAGCCGGGTCACTAATCATGGCAATATTATGCTGCTTTTTCACTTGATTGTTTGATCTTCTCGCAAAATGACGACATGTAGACGTTTTACACAGAGGCTGGAAGTTTGACTTCCCCATGAACTCTCTCTCTCTGAATGCTTGCTTACTACCCAGGACTCGCCTCATTTACCAGTCATAGAGGTGGTTTGTCAGTTTAGTGAGGAAAAGCCTCTGGATATTTTAGATGTACATAGAAATTCTTTAATGTAAGGCAGACATTATAGCTGTATGTGCCACATAGAACTGCTTGTTTCCTAATTAATGAGTTAATGTGAAGAAGCCTGCTCTGTCCTGACACTCGCCAACACTTCTGCAGACATACTACTACAAAATTAACTTAAGGGCGCACTCTACAGGACTATGAGTGTCCTGCAGGAACATTTATTTACACTTTACAAAACAATTCTGAAACTCATTTATCAAGAACTTTCCCAATCACTGAGAATATGGGTAAGACACAGATGTACCCTGTATCTGACAGCCTACTCTTAAAAGTAAACATGCAACAAAGGTTGGAAAACAAATTTGATTTCACAAAGAACCATGTTTGTATTAGAGAAAAATGTGTGTGTGTGTGTGTGTGAAGAAACCTTTAGGTTGGCTTTTAAAAATCTGAACATAAAATGACAATTCTCACACATATTTATTATAAGTATTACGGCCACCAATATTCACCTAAATCTTTCTAAGAATTTTTCTACAAATTTAGCTTATAATCTCTTATAATAATGAATCCCATTGTCCTTTCAAACTGAAGAAATCTCGAATGATAAAACCATGGTGGAGATTCAGAATCTTCATGAAAACTGCATGAAAAAGCGGGTTTTAGGAAGAAATTTCTTTCTAAGAACAGGTGGTAAACCAGGCCTATGGTTCTTTATCAAAAGTGTTTCTTTAGTGGCATCGCTCACTTGCTTTATTTTTAAGCGGATATTAAATATGCAATTGTAATTGATTTATGGAACCAGCCACATATTTACAATTAAGTTGCATATTATCAGACTACAATAAAAGGTCTTATCCTATGACAGTCTCAGACATATGAGACGGCAGCTAGACAACCAACCATGTAATGGATGAGCATGCCAACTCATCTGTCCTTAAAGACAACTACTGTCGAGTACACCAAAATATATACATCCACCAAGATTTCCAAATGACCTATGTTAAACAAATACAGCTTTAGCTGACATTGTTGTTTCCAGGCTTAACTGCTCTTCAAACGGTTCACTTCAGATAATTCATAAAGACAATGGCCTATATTTCTAAACTGTCTAATTAATTGAAGGGTATGCCTTTTACTGACCTATCTGACCCTCTGTAGCTTCAGCTCCAGTCTTGTGGACTCTGTAAGTTCTTGGCCCCATCACACCTGATTCAGTGCATGTAGGGTTTGATAATTAGCTGCTGGGCTGAATATAGCCATTAGGTACACTGAGCACAAAGGGTTAAATTCAGTATGGAAGATAACAATAGTCGAAGTTTGATTCCATATTTAAAAGAACCATCTACTAGCTTTCTCCCTGAACCTGGCACATTCAAATGGGTCTTTGAATTGCCATTGTTTTATAGAACCACTGCCTGTATTAAAGAGTCCTTAAGGACTACTACCATTTAAGCAGTAGTGTTACTTATATTCTTATACCTTTAGACATAAAGTCATTATATTTAAAAAGTAATAACCCTAAAAAACTATTGTGATAATGACAATAAAACAATGGCAAACACACAAAACATCACAGAGTGAAATAATTTTAATCACAAACTACATATTACTATAAAACAAAAACAATAAATACATATTCTCTGTCCTCTGACATGGTGGTGATGAAATCATCATTAAACAAGTCCTAAATATTTAAAAGATTTTTTTATTTTTTTCATATAGTGCAACAACTAATACCGTTAGAGACACAGCAGCTCTACTCACTGAGTCAGCAAATGGTGAAGGACCTTTGTCTGTAATAAATGCTAGAACTAAATGGTTTAGTCAGGCTGTTAGTGAAGTTAAAGAAATGTTTTGGACACTATCAAATGTATCCCATCTTTAATATTTACATTTACTGTTCCTGAGATTTATAAGGCACGGTTTCATATGGTCACACATTGGATATAGCCATGCAGCTCTATGGATCTCTGTGGCCATCTTGTGGACATGCTTCGCATTGACATGAAGTTCACTAGCGGTGCCAAACGGCTGAAGACTACTAGGATTACTCAATTCAACTGAAAAAGGTCATTGAAAAACATAACCTCCAGCAAATGGTCAACATAGCCAAGTATCTTAACTTTCCAAAGATGGATTGTGTTGGTAAGCAACAACCTAGCTGTTGCAGCTTGAACATGAAAGCTCTTATTCTCACAGCTGACACACCAGCCTGCTGTTGATGTTCTGACAGTCTATGCTCATCAGATAATCATCAGGCCATACCTGAGCTGGAACCTTGAATTTTGCAGAGCAGGGGGTCGACCCCAGGACCGGAGCCAAGAACCTAAGGCTACTCGAAGTATCTACAAGCTCAAGCTGATCACGTTCAGTAAGACCTAGTAAAGACCATGCAAAGAAAATGAGCTACAGGCTCTTCCAGAGCAGCACTTACAGTAAGTGCTCATGTCCTTGTAAGTAGGCCTGTCTCTGCGGGTCTTCTTTAGTTGTGAACTTTTCCTTTTTCTTTGATAAGCGCATCTCAGCACAGACGCGTTAAAGGCAGCTATGCGGCTCAGTAGGAGGCAGTCACGCTTTCAGTGACTTCTCTTCAGTTGTGAGAAGTCATGTGCCGTGAGAGGTGATGGCGCTCGCGGAAGTACTCGTGGCAGATTGGGCACGTGAGCTTCTCCTCCCTCCGCCTGCGAGCCTGAGACTCGGCGGCGAACTCCTTCTTGTGGTGCGACCTCATGTGCAACACCAGGTCGGAGGTCATGCGGAAAGAGAGGTTGCACTTGGCGCACCAGTTCTGCACGGAGACGCTCTGCAGCGAGCCGAAGGTGGCGGGCAGGAGGGTTAGCGAGGAGGCGGCGCGCAGCTGCCCGCTCACCCCGCCGCTCCACTGCTCTTGCGCATACGGGAGCGGCGTGGCCGCCATCGTTTGCGCACCGGCAGGGCCTCCCTGAAACAGATGGGAGGCCAGCAGGTTCCTGTAGCCGACGGTGGTCTTGGAGCCGAACGTGTCTGAGACGTCATCATGTAGCACGTCGTGCGGGTTACAGAGTGGCGGACCCGGATGTTGAGGGCCTTCAGTGGTGCTTATGGTGCGCTTGTGGGGTTTGCAGAAGGCGCTCTTTTGCTGCGCATGCGCAGTACCGGGCACCACTAAGGAAAAAGCGCTCGAATCGGATGGGAGGGCCGCGTCGGCTTCCACCTCCGCGCGATAGCTGGAAATAGACGGGCTTTCCCTCCTTACATCCACGGGCAGGGAAAGGTGGTCTCTTTTCGGTTCTGAGATTTTCTTAATTCCCGCAAACTCGCTATTCCTGCCGCTCTTCAGCTCGGAGGCTGGTTCGATGAGGCTGGCTCGTTTCTCGTTCGAGTCCGCTGAGCTGTGGCTGTGCGTCACGTTGTTGTGGTCGATGTTGGTCTTCTCCAGTAAAACGGGCTTTCTGCTGCGCGAGCTTGGCGACTCGTCGTGTTTGCGTTTTCGCGACGTCAGTGCGTCCTCTGTTTTCCTCTGCTCCACGTGTTCCAGATCTCTGGCGATGTTGTGGAAGTCGGTGGTGACCCGGCGCTGTCGCTTCTGCTCTGCGTCCGCGCGCGTCACGGCCGGCTTGACTTGTGCGCACAGAAAGCGACAGTGAGCGAGGAATGGGTTCTCGTTCCTGAAGGCCTGACCACATCTCCCACACGACAAACCTGCAGAGGCAGGGGCGTTAGAGTTGTGTCGATCTGATATACTGTTATTTTTCCCCTTTCTATGTGGCTGCATAGATCAAATAGCCTAACAGGAAAAAATCGTCTGTTTACGTCGCCCTATGTTTGATGGGAATCTAGGAATAAATAAATAAATAAATAAATAAATGTAGATAATAAGGTAAAATCACCTCTGATTGGTCTAATTACTTCTTGGATAATTATTTAATATGATTTTTTATCACACGGTTTTTATTTTTTTATATCATTAAATTATGATGTTTCCATAGTTATGTTAATAATCAGTGGCTCCAGAGTGCCACAAAAAATTGCTAGACTTCTAAAATTCAAAGTTTGGACAACGTCTAATTCCAACGTCAAATTGGCTTATGACAGTGATGACAGCTGACATTGATATTTTGTTGTTTTTAAGTTGTGATGTTGAAGTAGGCAACTCGAAATCCAACGTCTTCCAAACACCATAAACCGACGTCTTATTGACGTAAATAAGAACATTTAATGAGGTATGGTGACCAAAACCCAACGCCTGCTAAACTTCGTAATGTTAAAGTCCACATAACGTTAGACGTTGATAAGTTAAAGGCATGGTGTTCAATCTCAACGTCTGTCTAATGTTAAAGCCTAATGCCAACCCAAAGCTGTTTTTAACGGACATATGACTTTGATTCCTAGCCAGAATTCAACCTCTGTACAATGTTGAGTTTTGACATCAACCCGTTTTTATTTTTTTATTTTGTTGCTGGGAAGTGATGAACCTTATAGCATCACCACTGGATCAGACTGGTTTTCAACCAAGGTCAAATATCTGGATCATTTAAACGTTTAAATATGGGGATTAATATAAAGTTTAACGTCAGTGGGACTCACTTGGATAAACAAAGGTGCATAGAAATCTGTGTACGTCTGCTGTATTTATATCTTAACCGTGTTCATTTATTCAGTATAAAGCTCAGATCTGACCCTGAAAAGCACTGCGATTACTTCTCACCTTCTGCCACAGCGCGAGGTTTAACATCACTCAGGCCCAGAAGATGGGAGAGCTCCTCGTCGTACCACACGAACAGCTCCTCTCCTCTCCTCACGTGGCGGGTAGTCCTAAAATACAGCTGCCCTGACTTCAGGAAAGCCTCGGTGTTTTGCTCGGCTGTGTTCATCGCAGCCTGCACCAGCCTGAGCCACGGCACCACCAACGGAGAGCTCCTCATCGCCTCAGGATCTACCTGTTGATGAATGAGCACATGCCCATAAGACTGTTGTGTACATTGAATAGTGGGTTTTTAGGCCGTATACCTTTAAGAAATAATGCAGGCAATAGATTTCATAAGTAAAAATGTCTTGTGTCTTTTGCACTGTACATTTTAATACATGCTGATATTCGCTGATATTCCGTGCAAACAACTCACCCTAAACACGTAGGATTTCTCTCTCTTGTCGAAAGACTTCAGAGCAATGAAAGCTATGGTGTCGTAGAAGGTGTTGTGGAGGATGCAGGGTCCGAAAGATGCTCCAGCCGGGATGTCCTGGGTGACTTGTACACTGGTGAACAAATCCGTGGAGTGATGATGGAGAAACTTGCTGTCGTTAGTCCACAGAGAGCGAGGCGTGAATGTGTGCTCCATCACCAAATCCTGAGAAGTGACCGTCAGTGATTAGGTTGAGTAGATCAGCAGACTAATGATGGTCAGTAAGAGTAACAGTCAGGCCTGGACTACAGGCAACATTAACACCCATCAGTAGCATCGTGCATCTACTGTAAATCGCCTATATCCGGGTTGCTAGCTTGCTTTTATACGTGGATTATTATTAATCATCTGCTGAACCGTTGAAAAGCCTACAGACAATAATTCATATTAAATTATGAAATATTTCTAATGTCGATCAAAATACGATCACTTATTGCTCACGTGGACCTGCTGAATACTAGCTAGGCTACTAATTACTCACATTTATAATGAAGAAAAGTGCAAGAGCTCCACTTACAGATAGCCGTTGCTCTGAGCAGGCGGTGTGTGTGTGTGTGTGTGTGTGTATGAGAGAGATCAGCGATGTCCTCTAGTCCGAGCTCCGCGCTGAGACTGAGCGCAGCGGCGTGTGTGTGCGCGTGCTGTGTGCTGCTGCTCGCAGCCTCTGTGTCTCCGCAGCTTCAGTCTTTTCAGGCGGACTAATTAGAAAAGGGGGCGGTCAGGGCTGACCAGTGAAATCGCCAATAAGCAGCTCCCAGAGGCAGTGTACTGTCTCAGCTCAAAGGCAGACAGCAGGCTGCTGTTCTCAAGTGATTACAATCTTACTAATCAAATCCAACTGGGGTAAAGGCACACGGATATGTATAGGCCAGATAAATCTAATATCTAAAATATACAACCAAGGGTTTTCTTATAGTTATTATCATTACAGCTTTATCTGACCAGAAGCCACAGCAACGCTTAGCAAATGAAAGGGCAATAGAAAGCAAACGCCCTTAGTTTGCACACCCTGTACTAAATGATAAGCTATTTTAATGCATGTGATCACAGTAGATTTCATAAAACCTGCATTATAGCTTGCATTGTGTGCGCGCGTGAGGAGGAGGATTGCGATAAAGGGAAAATCACAACGCCTTATCCTGCTCGTCAAAAATTACGGTTGTAAAGATAAAGATGTTTAAGCGGCTACATTCACAGACAGCCGAGGTGCGCGAGATGTACCCGTAAAGTCAGAAACGATCGTGATACATATTAAACGTTGTTTCGTGTTATTTTCTGTGTTGTTTAATAATCCGTTGTTATTATTATTAATGAATAAGTCATTCGTGTGAAATATCTTAGGGACACTGGCACTTTCTCACGGAGAAGGGAGGTCTCCACATTATCATGCCTCTGCACCGTCCGGTGTCCAGTGGCCCTCATGTTGTTTTCCCACCTGTTATCCGTCCAATCCCAGCTACCTGCGTTTGCATTGGGTAATAGTTAATACTCACACGCGGACCGCCAATTGGAACGGAACTGACTTTAATTTCAGCCAATCACAGTTCTGGGGGCGGGGTCGGTCTAAATACGGGTGGGTTTTGTAGAGGAGGGCTGTTCCACAATGTTTTGGAAGCGGACTCTCGCATCGCTCGGCCGTTTAAAACCGTGACAAAACGAGTCAGTGTCACGTTTGTGGAATACATTTGCCGGCAGAGATTTATTTCTTCTCTGGGGGATTATGTGAAAGCCTACTTTTGCCGTGTGCCTTTTCTTTTCTGGGGTAAAAAAAAGTGTGTGGAAAAGATGGCGCGCGCCCTGGCTAACTTTGGTCTAGCCGTGGCTCTGCTGGCCGCGCTGGTGCTCAGATTTCCAGCCGGTACAGCCGAGCCCAGTGATAACCCGGAGGAGAGGTCTTGTCAAGGTGCATTCGACTTGTATTTTGTCCTCGACAAGTAAGTGGACCTCGTATCAGAGCATCTCGAGTCGTTCTCATTCCCATGCAACTGGGTTTGTCCTCAGAGGCGCAGTTAGACAAAGTTACAATAATTTATTACACCACATTTCTTAGCGTTTGGTGTCATGAAACCGTTAATGTCAGGCTTTGACTGCCAGTTGAGTTGTGTTGAGTTGTTGTCCCCCCACAGAAACAGTCCTGGTGTCACTTGCATTCTTAGTCGCTATTGCATTAGACTGAATGACTCCAGCATTCCAGTCATCCAGCGTTGAAGAAAACAGTCCTGATGTCTAGTCAATGCATTATCCAGCTGGAGATATTCCCAAAGGGCAGCAGCCAGGATGTGCAGAGTAAAATCTAATGCTGCATGTTCAGTTTCTGTGCACATGGTAGGTAGGTCCAATAGACCCCGAGCTCCAGTCGGTGTTGTTAATGGCTGGGCAGTGATGCAAGGAGATGAGAGATTTTCTTTCTTTCTTGGACCAAGGTCTGAGCAGTTTGTGCCAGGATAAGAAAGTCTAGTACAGTCTGTTTTGCCTCTTTAATCCAGACAGTGCCTCTGAATACACCAGCATAACTGTTTGTTGAGTTTGTTGTGGGGGGTTTACCTGTGGTTCCCACTCATATTGAGGTCATATGAAACTGCTGAATGAATCATGAGCAATTAAATTAATAAAAAATCTGAATCACGTGAACTACAAAATTATATTCCTACAAATTCTGTCTTCTTTACCAATGTAAAGGTTCTTCACATATCTCAGTTACAAACATTGCACAAAGAACCATTTCTTGCACCTCTAATATTTTAATAAGTGTACTGCTCGGTGCCATTAACAGGACTCTTTTATTTATTCAGTGGTTTGATCTTTTTGCCCTTATTGTCCTCCTAATCCAGCATGCTTGACATCTGCAGATTGTCCAGGGTTGTTGAAGAGCGCACTTCTTGATCACACAGATTTTGAGCACCTGGGAACTGTGAATAGCTCAACATGCTCTAGCATGCTTTACACCTAGATGAACATGAACTTGACTTTCTGTTGCTTGCTCATGTCAGCAGTTTAAAGGAGGCATGAATACCAAGCAATTTTGTACAGTGGTTTTATATTGTTAGTAGTAGCTTTAGCATAAGTGTGTAAATCTAGAGGCTGTTGTGTTTATTTTCTTGTTGTGGTAATTAAGGAAAACTGCTAAATCAGAATTTTGTTTTATTTTCAGAATGCAACAGACCAATTTTGGGTGTGACATGTTTCTGAAATATGATTTTAAATATGTTTAATCCATCTGTGGCCACACATTGTTGTGAAATATGTGCAATCAATATATGATATTTGATGTTTAAGAAGATGTTTCCAGAACCCCACACCTTTAAAATAAATAATTTCAAGTAATTTGGAAATCTTTTATTGCCTTTTATAATAGCTACTTTTTATAAAAGCTAAAATCCCCTCAAACAATTTACAGTAAATACAGTTTGTTGTATTTTGCAATTTTTTTGTGCTTGCAAAAATTGCACATGAAAGACAAATCGGGTAAAAAGATGAATAAATTAATAGATGAACTACAGTGATATATTAGACGTTGACTGTTTTAACATTTTATCTAGAAAATCTCCTGATAAGTGTTCTGTAGACAATAGAAGCAAAAATAAATAATATATAAAGGCACACTACATTTTTTACTCTTGAAGGTTTTATAGATCACAATCTCTATAATGTATTTATCATTAAAGTCATGATCTTATTATGCTGTTTGAATTAATAAAAGAATTCTAAGCTATTTCAGGCCTCATTCTTACAATCTGTGGACACTCAAGGTCATTATTTCAGAACTCACAATGCAATGTGATGCTGTAGTCCAAGATTAACCTCAGCTCTGAGGACTCACTGCAGTCAGACTGCAAGAACAGTACTCAGTACAGGGCCTTGCTTTGTTGTACTGTGGTGTCAATAGAATATGTTATGACTTGTGTATGTAATAGTGGTGTAAACATAGATCTGTGAATGTCAAAATGATATTTAGTTTCTGTCACCATATTTAGACAGATACGATCATACTGAGTCAGGCTAAAATCCCTAAACCTTTCTGATGCTGATGCCAGATGTATTTTGGATCCAAACCTGTTACACTTGGCTCTTGCCATCTGTTCCAATTCAAATGACTTGCTCCAGCAGGAGGGGGCCTTGCTCCCTGTTAGCAAGAGACAGAATCATCTGGCACTAAGGCAATTAGCCTTTGTTGAGAGTGATTTGGGAGTTGTAATTAATTTGTGAGCTGTGCTCATTTTTCAGGAGTTCTGTCACTCAGATCACTTTTTTTTTTGGTCGAATGTTTTCTAATGTAAAGTTGTTGTAAAAACAGGAATGTTTCAGATTGCCCATTGCCAGTTCTGAAAACAAACAGTTAACAATTATTCTGTTCCTTTATTTTGCTGCAGGTCTGGAAGTGTCAAAAATCACTGGATTGAAATTTATTCATTTGTGGAACATCTTGCTGAGAAATTTATAAGGTAATTTCTGTTTTAATTAACATTATTTGACAAGATCACAGTGCAATTTAAAATTAAATATTTAATATTAAATTCACAAATTCATGTTCTAGCCCAATGCTAAGGATGTCATTCATTGTCTTCTCTACACGTGGGAACGTCATCATGAAACTAACTGAGAATAGGTATGACTTCCATACACCTTAATGATGTGTCTGTGTGCTGCTAGCGGTTTTTATATAGCTGGTCCATGTAGCTCAAAAATAAAACGGCTGGGGCAAGTGTCGCAGCAGTCTAAGCGTTGGCCCTCATCTTCTTTAGGAGATCATAGATCATGTTGGCTGACTTCAGATGACTCAGTGGAAAGACCTGGTCGTCTTCACCCTGCAATGGTAGCATTGTGTGTTGGAGGAGTCCTAGAAAATACATAGAAACATTTGGGAGAAAGTACGGGAAAACAATGATGTCACCATTAATTTTTTTTAAATACTAAGACCCAATTGTTTCTCTTTCCTAATGAATAGGGGTGAAATTACCAAAGGCCTAAACATGCTCAAGAGAGAGGTACCAGGAGGTGACACACATATGAATCTTGGATTGCAGAAGGTATCTCATTCTTGTTTTCATGCTGGTTTTGTCCAAAATTCTGCCACTATTCAATATCAGTGACAGTTTTTTTGCACTTACAGGCCAACGAGCAAATATATTATGGAAAGTATGGTAAGTGTCACATTGGCTTATAGTGTATTTAGGTTTGACATTTAGTCAAAAAAAAATGAAGCATGCATTTTGATTTTTGGTTTGCAGGCACAGCCAGTGTTATCATTGCTTTGACGGATGGAGAGCTAAATACAAATCAGTTAATCACAGCCCAGCAAGAGGCAAGTAAACAAGCTAGTGGTGTCATTTTGAGTGTAGCTGTTCTCTGTATTTCTCTAATATAGTGTAGCATTTGCACATGGTTTGACTGTGTGTTTGTTGTGTGTGTGTGTGTATGTAGGCAGGGCGGGCCAGGTCTTTGGGAGCCATAGTGTACTGTGTGGGGGTGAAAGACTTCAATCAGACCCAGGTACAAAGCGACAAGCCATTGTTACACATATTTTCTTATAACATAATGTGAATCTTACAATAGTACAGGTCTACGTTCTGGGTGAACTTACGAGTAATATTGTACTGTTTGTTAGCTGGCCACCATAGCAGACACAATTGAGCATGTGTTTCCTGTTGTGGGAGGTTTCCAGGCCCTGAGAGGAATGATTGATTCTGTAAGTTTATCTTTCAATGCTTTTATTGTGATGGTCTTACCTTAGATTTTTTCAATGCATGTAAACTGCTAGCATCATGTTTGTTTGTTCTTCTCTTTTTTTTATATTATTAATTTTTAGATCATCAAAAAGTCGTGCATTGAGATTTTGGCAGCTGAGCCCTCAAGCGTGTGTGCTGGAGGTAAAATCTTCAGTGTGAATCTGTTAAATTACCTGTTATTGCATTATTTGCATACCTTAACACATAATATACACATAACATCAGAATATGAAAATATGTGGAGACTGTAGGCTGAGACAGCAGTCTGAGAATATGTTTCTGTGCTAATTGGCTGGCTGCCCTGGTGTAATGTGCGCTCATCAGAAAATGAAAATTGATCATGTCCGGGCAGAGCTAATCCACTAAGCCTCATTGCTGCCGAGACTACACTGTAAGTGCACTCTCATGCAGTAAGTGCATGCTAATAAGGTCATGTCAAGCCTCATCCATCCTCTGCTCTCTACACACCAGCGCTCGGTGTGGCAGGCCTGTCCTCCGAGCAGCAGTCAATTAAACAAATGGGCATTTCACTGTTAAAGGCCAGGCTGCAGCGTGGCCATTCAGCAGCACAGGACCTTATAATAGATCGGATGTGGCAAACTAGGCCAAGAAGAACCAGCCAGGCAAAAAACACAGCTCTCTAATATCCCTTGATCATTCCCAACAATAAGTTCTCTGTCACTTTGTGGGACATCAGTGGAAGCAGTGTAGGTTCTGGGACTGCTGTCAAATGATGACTGAATGAAAGCCAAAGAATGTAACTGCTCTTCAGTCGTATTGTTACAGTAGACTCATCAGTGTGTTTAATATTAGAAATTTTGAAGTAAATTAATGCTTAATCAATCCAGTTATATTATCTTAATTGTGTACAGTCATGTTATTAGAGTCAAATAGCTTGTAATTCCTGTCCATTGTTTATACAGAATCATTAGACCTTAACAAGTCTGAATTTTATGTTAATGACCCCAAACTAGTTAAATTGACATAGCTGATTAATGAACTCCAGCCTTAATTAAAATAATGACAATGAATGTCATCATAACTCGAGAACATATTGTATTATTTTGGAGTCATCCAATTTGTCATGGCATTATACTAATGATGTATTAAATGGTAAAGCAGACAACAGTACATGTATTATTTCCTGAACTGTCCCATACCTGAAGATGTTTTAAGGTAATTAGCAAAAATGGCCCTGGTGTTGTTCAGTTTGCTAAGCCACTGTCATGGCTGGCCTTCTCCTGGATCAGGCTGATTTGAAGTGACCTGGCCACATCGCCTGCTAACAGGCCATCTCTGTCCACACTAAGAACACAGAGTTTACTATCTGACATGACAGTGATCGTTGCTTTGATTAATGCTCATGGTCCCAGAGCAGACCCTGCTCACCCAACCCCCGCCCCCTTTGCTCTGGCAGTGATTGAAAAGTCTTGGACAAGGCACCCTTCCCTAACTGGCCCAGCCTGTCAAACTCTCAGGTGTGGATGGGAATCGTCAGCTCGGCATGTAGAGGAAGGCGCGGGTCGACAGCGTACCAGCCCCTGCCCACCATCTTGCTGCCAGCACTGTCCACCGCCTACCCAAGGCTGACCTTTCCTCCCCCCGCGCTGCCCTGTCACAACCCGACACACACGTCTGACAGTAACACGGGAGGAAAAGGACGTGCATGCTGCAGCCCCTGAAATTAAAAGGAATTAACGATTTCAGCCATGCAGACGGCGCATTAGGCAGGCCAGGATGAGGCTCGCTACTCCAGTGGCAGAGAGACGAGAAGCATTTGCATATCCGACAGGGTTCATTAGAAAGGTAGTGACAGGTTCATTTGATAGAGAAAGGGTGGAATTTATGTAGATGTATTTTGTGCAGATCTACGTGAAATAGCATTAGTGATCTAGATTATGTGGATGTGTTTATGAAATGGCATCAGTGATCTCCAGATATGAGACTGACATCACCTTTAGCAGCCTTACCATATCGTTGCTGTTACATGAAAGATTTGGGCTTATTTTTCACACCATTAAAAAACAGCTACAGTTTTCATCATGTAAAGAGTTTTTAAATGGACCAGAAACTCAAGTTGTTTGTTTGTTTGTTTTTCCTGCCACCACTCTTTTTGGAAGACCTGTAGTATTTTATTAGTAGGAAAACTTATGTCATGAATCAGTGATGCCCTCTCATCCCAAGGAGGGGGGCATTTAATAAAACAAAAACAAACCAAGCATGAACAGAATATATAGGAAATAAGTATAAATAATAAAGAAATATTTCAAGAAGGGATTGTCATTTACATAAGGATTCTGTTTTGGATGATTTCTGCTGTTTGGGTCTTCATGAAATGTCAACATGGCAATTCTGTAAGGAAAAAAAGATTAAGGTTCTGTAATAAAAACCCCTTCCATTCTTTAATTATGGCACGTTGAATTCTTATAAAGCACTGAAATATTTTATGTTTCAAGACCACACTTCTTATCATAAAGTCAATAATTGAAAACAAATAATGTCTTTCACTGTGCTTTGCAACTAAACCTTTTGCCTATAGTGAGAATTTATTAGTGCCTAACACTTAAATGTCAGTAACAAATTTGAGTTTTCATGTCCTTTATATTGGAATGAAAGAAAATAGAGATTATGTGGCATAGCAGGAGGGAGAGAATGACAGCAAGCATAAGGTTATTTCTTACAGCAGTGGTGTTCACTTGACCTTTACATATCGCAGTGTTTCCCTGATGGCACATTGCACACAGAGTTTTTTCACTCAGTGAACTTTCTGCAGTTAAATGTTCAAGGCGTAAAGACTGCATGCTGATACAGGCAGAGCATTTGTTTGAAAAAAAAAAAAAAAGAATAGCATATACTATTTGTAACCATATTGAGGGTTTATTATTGAATATGTTTACATATTTTCTTCCTTTACCCACGCTCACTGTGCCACAAGTAAGGTCCGCTGACGCCCACTGAGAAAGATTTTAACCGAGCGTGTTTTTCTCTCTAACATATGCTGCTTAGCAGCCGTCAGTAGGTCTCCAGCACTGCCTGGGGAAGCACAAAGGTCAGCCAGTCAGCTTTGCCAGCCACCACCACAGTCCCCCCTCAAGCCAGAGGACTCCAAGAGATTTGAGAACCGCATCACTTTTATTATTAGCACCACTGGAGCATATGCTGTGTTTTTTTTTTTCTCCAGTTGAATTGAGTGTTCCTGAAAGGTTAGGGATGGAACAAATAAGCGGGCATGGTTACCAACCCTCTGGCTGTGCACACTTTATGATTTCACAGCACGTGGCTTTTATCTTAAAGGTCTGCATGCGAGGAAGATCTGCAAGAGAACTTGCATTGCCTTTTGAAGGAATTTTGTATACAGAAGAATGGAATTTTACTGTAAATATAAACATAACATTTTTGTAATCATAATATTTTTTAAATACTAGAGCTGAACAATATATTCTTTCAGCATCGCCATTGCAATGTTTGCATGAGCAATAGTGACATCAGATAGCATGCTTGTCAGGTGCAATGTAAAATTATATGAAACACATCATGCTACAATTTTTTTTGCTGCTTGATACAAAAGGAAAATCTGCACTGTTTTCATTTTCCATTACATATCTTCCTGAGCCAGATATCTGCCCAGTATTGTTGATTTTACTCCAGTCTTGGATACACAGAGTGCATTATTAATATAATGACATGTTGAATGATTTATTTCTGGTGAATTGAAAAGTCATGTATTTTTTTAATATTACAGAATATATATATATATATATATATATATATATATATATATATATATATATATATATATATATATATATATATATATATGTGTGTGTGTGTGTGTGTGTGTGTGTGTGTGTGTGTGTGTAATTTTACTTCTAATATTGTGCAGTTCTGTTATTTACAGAATATTATTCTAGAGGAAATTACATGTTTGTAGGATTGTGTGTCTGCTGAAGAGTGATATTGTTCATGTTTATTTAAAATGTTTATGTTTGTATTTCTTTCAGAGTCCTTTCAAGTCGTAGTGAAGGGAAATGGATTTTTGTACGCTAGAAACATCAATCAAGTCTTGTGCAGCTTCAAAGTCAATGACACGTTTACTGTCAGTAAGTACCAATGAGTTAAAGGAGTTTGTTTTTCAAAGCATATTTTTGGGTGTGACATATTCAAATTGTTTTACTAAAAAATACTTCATGTACTGTCATACTGTCATACATGTCCATAAGTATTGGGACAGTGACACATGTTTTGTAATTTTGCCTCTGTACACCACCACAGAGGATTTGAGATGAAGCAAAGATTCATGACCTAATGCATACCACATCACCTGTGAAACATGGTGGAGACACTGTTAACTGGCAAACTGTGTCACTGGGGTTTATTGATTATATGACATGTGCATATGGATAATGGACCAAAATATATAATGAAAGACTAAGACCTTCTGAACGCAAAGAAACAGAATATTCTTAAGTGGCCAAGTCTGTTACTTGTCCTCAGCCGAATTGGGAATGCTTTTCACTTTCTGAAGACAAAACCAAAGTTGGAAACTAGCAAAAACTGAAGGTGGCTGCATGGATTTACATCCTTTTTACAGAGTATTGAAAAAAACAAAATGGAGGGACTGTGTAAAATGGCAGTTAACACCTTATTTTTGTTGTATAACTCTTGAATTAAATTGGAAATTCTACTCTATTGATGTATTTTGGTGGTGAGACAAAATAACAGAAAATTGTATTACTGTCCAAATGTTTAAGGACCTGACTGTCTTATGATCACACATGGCTACTTTCTGTGTATGTATGATATTAAATACATCCATATCAAAGCAAATCAGATATACTGGTTCTTCATTTACAGATGAGAAACCTGTAAACATTGAAGACACACTCCTGCTTTGTCCAGCACCGGTGATAGATGAAGTTGGAAAGTAAGTGTTAAAGCCAATCAGCACATCACAAATTGGTACCCTTGAAAAATTAGGGTCAATGTCATTTGAAATTCTTCTTATCAGTCAAGCTTTACGCCTCCTAACGCAATAAGACACCAGGCGTGTTGTTCAGAAAGCAAGGCGAGCATTTAATTAGCGTCTCTGAGAGATTAGCCACCATGGGCTCGTCTTGTGTGAGAAGAAGTGAGTGTGTATGCGAGCCTGGGGCAGCTGGTACCTCGAGCAGAGCTAGCAAAACACGGAGCCCCCGTATCCACGTGAGATAGAGCTGAACCCTGAAGAGTGGCTTCAGCTCCCTGCTAGCTCTCCACTCTCACAGCAAATGAGCTGCGAGCAGCCGCCTACTGTGCTGCAAGCCCCCTGCATAATGATGAGCACCGCCGGCTCTAGACACCTTGAGGAATTCATGTCTTGTTCTTGTCAAGATGATTTCCTCAGACTGTGTGAGCCTTTCTCGTCTCGCAGTGAGGGAGAGCCATGGTGCTCCTGAAGCTAAAGGGGGTGTTTTTCTACACAACTTGACACTCTGTCTGTGTACATCTATATCTACACTGTACTGTATTACAATGCATAACTATTGTCGTATGACAGAGCAGGTAAAATTATGCTCACATGGGCTGAGGAGGTTTTTTTAATAATGATAGTGTAATGGAATACTGGGCACTGTTTATCATGCCCATATCATATAAAGTGTTTTTCGTATTACATCAGAGGCATTACTGAGTGGAGACCTGCATAATCCCTGGGTGCTATGCCATACACACTAACAAGTAGAGTGGGATGGAATAAAGAACAAATACAAATATGTATAATATACTAGACATATACTAGATAATGTCCAAATGATTGTGGACACTCCTTCTAATGAATGCATTCAGCTACTTTAACTTTGCTGACACAGATGTGCAAATGCACACACGGCTTGTCTAGTTTCTATAGAGAAGTATTGGCAGTAGAATAGGACTTGCTTGAGCAGATAAACATGAACCCATTGGCATCATGCCTTAAAGCCAGGCATTGGCTAGAGAGTTGTAAATCCCCCCAGCATTGAACTGTGGAGCAGTAGAACTGTGTTTTCTTAAAAGATGGTGCTGCATCCAATATTTATGGGATAAGTTGGGAAGTTCGTGGGGAGTTTGGGACACTAATGCTCTTGTTACTAAATGTAGTCAAATCACAAAACACAATAAATTACAGTGAGTAAATTACTCAACCACAAAAGCAGGATAATTTTTGAATACTTTTGATTTCAGAGAAAATATTGACTGATCAGGTGTCCCAATACTTTTTTTTCCATATTGTGTGGAAAACAATGAAATAGTAAAAACAGACCAAGGAAGGCTTGAGATTCTGGGAAAAGATTAAAGAGTTGGAAAGATAGAGAAAGAGTATCCTATATGTTATAAGTATCTAAAAGAAGGTCAGCCGTGTAAGGCGTGTAAGGGCGTTTAGGGCCAAGGGCAGCACCTTAGACCTTATGACTGAATATGTAGACTGAATATGTAATGCAGAAGGTAGACAGTGCAACTGTTGAAGTGATGTGAGTTTATTTTTTTAAGAGACATTTAAGATTTAGTTTAACAATTTAGTTGCACAGGATGTTTAAAATATTGAAGTGTTTTATTTTTATTTTAGTTGGAAAGTGTAAATTACAATATTCTAGGAAAGATGTAATGAAAGCATGACTTGTTTAAAAGCAACACCAAGCTTAAGAGCTACAGAAGAAGCTTTAATTTAACAAATTCCCCATCAAAGTGAGTCATAAAGTTAGGATATGAGAAAGAGATTCACACCTTAACATATCTAAGGGTATTCTTGCATGCTAAAAATGCAATTATTCATTTTTGAACAATATGAATTATATAGTGCACTTATTTGAATCACTGCAATCCAATTGTTTTTAGTGTGTTTGACTGGCATTGTTTAAAGGGTGCCGGCCAATAAATTAAATCCATGATGTTGATGTAACAAAAAGTCAAACTTTGTCAGATACTGGTATAGGTATAGATAGGTCAATAAAAAAATCCCATTTTTTTCCCCCGAATTTGCATCGCCAATTACCCAAATCATCCACATTCTCCCCCTATTACATGCAATGCTCCTGACACTGGGAGGTGTAAAGGCCCACGCACGCCTTCTCTGACACGTGCTCTGTGTACCTGGCTCTGATGCATCAGGACACCAGTGCTGGTCAGCATTGCACTGTAGTGATGTGGGGAGAAAGTGCCATCTACTCACTGTGAGGAGAGAGCAGGGCCAATTGTGCTCTCTCGTAGCCCCAGCTGCCGATGGCTAGTAGCATGATTGGGATTCAAACCAGCATAGTGACCAGACCACTCAGGGCTCCCAGTAGGTCAATTTAATTGTTTTGTGACATGACTTAAAACTGGTCTTTGGCATTGTGTCAACATTTTATGATAGAACCAATAGAAAAGGTCGAAAATTACTGAATAAAATCTTCTTCCATCAACTTCTATTTACTCCCTTCTCAGGTTTTTTCCTTCTCCTCTAATGTTGCCATTTTGAAGAGACAATTTTATTGAGACAGCTACGATATGTTAAATAAAGAATGTCAGGTTTGTTAACTTGGATTTGTGGATGGCCATATGAGAGGTGTGTGTGTTTTGTCATGTTTAAGGGCGGAAGGGGAGAAGGGTAGATGATTTTAGGGCACAGACTGCCTGTCAAGCCCCCCTTCACTTCAGCGGTAGCCATGTCTTATGAGATGAAGTTGTCAGTGCTGTCACCCAAACGCGTGGTGACTGAGAGGCTCTATGAAGACGTGCTTAAAAAGGGCCAGCCGCTGCCTGATTGATGGAGGATGAGATGGCTCTGTCACCGGACCCCCGTCCTGCTACTCCTCCTCCCCCTGCCAAGGGGCTCTCCATGCCTTCCTTGGGCAGGGGAAGAAAAAGAGAGAGATAGGGGTCAGGGGCAAGACCCCTACAGTAACTTATTGACAGATATGTCCCCTTATTCTTCCTGTGTATGGAATGCGGATAGCCCTGGAAGAGAAAGCTGTGGATATTTCCACCAGGCTAGAAGTTTCTTAAGTGCCCATGGTGGAGCCAAACATGGAAGCATCTCTCATGTTGGGTGAGATTTCATTTTTGAGAAAGCTGTCATAAGCCAGGGCTGGGAGGGACACTGACAGCTTTGATGTCCATAAGAATGGGCTGTTATTGTCCAACATCTCATTGTCTCACAATCATTCCTTATTCTTTCACTGAAAACCTTGACATATTCAGTTGCCCTGTGAGTTCTTAGCAGTTCATGAAAGATCCTCTGCTAAATTGTAGGAAGCAAAGCAAAAAACAGAAGCAGAACCATCAGAGTGACAGCCATTGTAAACAAAGAAAGCCAAATAGTATAACCATCTAGTCACAGAGTAGCTTAGATTGGGAAATGTAGAGTGCACTGGTTCAATTTTAGTACAATAGAGCATAGTCTGCTGCTGGTTAATGCAGAGCCTTGTCTTAATCTGTTTGCTCTTGGACATGTCAGGGCATGTGTTGGGGCTTCTGGCTAAAAAAGTGCAAAAGAGAGCATTTGGTAACCATTCACACAAATTCATTGTTTGTTGGTGTATTAGCTTATAGCTTTTGAAAAGTTTAATATCATCACATTAGTTATACTGTACCTCTGTTGTCTGTAAATCGCTCAATGTTGCCCTGTTGTAATAAGCGTTCACTGATTTCAGAAGACGTCAGATTGAATGTATGACCATGCTAGTGGTGATGTCCTGAAGGGCAATATAGAATGAACCCTCACTCAAATACACCAACGTATTATAACTATTTGAGTTTTTCACTGTATTTTTCTTTGCTAAAAAGGCTGAAGTTGACCCAGATATAATTATTAATTCTCAGGAGACTAATAGATTATGTTAATAGATATGCCTGTTCTCCTCATGTTGTGCAAAATGACTGCCAGACAGTTTAATTATTCTCTTTGGAAGAACAAAGCCATCAGGATCAGGAAGGAAAGTTTTGGCTTCCTTGTCTTCCGTTTCCCCTGTTTACTATTCACTATCACTCGCCTCACCCTGCTTCCCTACTCCTACTTTATGTTCCAGAGGACAACGTTTCTGCTACCACCCTCTCGCCCATCTTTCAGTGTTTTTTTTCCCTCTCATCTCTTTAGTCTATGTCTTTATTATAGTTGTAATCTAAACATACAAGGGATTATTGTATTTTTTTAGAGATCATTTTAAGTATGCCATTGTTGATATGCATCACTGCTGCAAACTACTCATATGCCAATGTCCAGAGTAATATTGTTTTTGTAATACAGTAAAGTACCATAGATATCTTACTGCTGGCAAATGTTTTTAGAAATACTACATAACTACTAAGCACACCTTATAAACAAAACATCATCAGTGTCATGTATTTATGATATATCTATGACTGCAAGCGGACTGTGTCCCCATGTCTGTGGAAGGCGAACTAAAACACAAAAAAACATCATGGGCAGAATAACATGTATTCAAAATGTTGTGTGCATAGGACTGTTGTTGGGGGGTGATGGGGAGTGATTAGAAGCTCCACCCTGTCATTGCAATATTCAGTTATCCTGATGGCCTGCGCTATTCTGACCAAATTGACCATTTGTAAATCTTGTGAATGACTTGATCTGTCCAAAATCCCACAACAACTTTTTATCATCTGTGAATAGTAAAGATGCACTCAGCTCCAAAAGCTCATTTGCATATTTAGACACTCATATACATATTGCAGTCTTGCCTGTGAAACCCGGTATTTGACAAAGATTAACAGCCATATTGTGTATTGTGCAGTCCTATCCACAACCTTGAAATGCATGCCCAAATGGACTGACCCAGGCGGCTCTTATCTGCCAAATTCCTTTTTGTACATTCTTCCAGCTTTCTGATGGTCGGGCTGATAGGCAGTAGAGGAGAAGTGAGTGGAAGTCGTTGAGGCAGCTGTTGGGAAATGGTCGCTCACCAAGTAATGTGAATACGCCTTTCTATCCTGCTCCAGATTCGACTGTTCTTGTGCCAAGGTTTGATGGGAGAGAGAGCTGAGCTCAACTCCATGGCTTGGAATAATAACGTGATTTCAAGCTCACACAAGCCACCAGAGGAATGTTCTAAGTCTGTTTTGGCTGTGGATTTTCCTCAAGGCGTGATTGGGATTTGTGTTTGTGCTCTGGTGCAGGGTGATTTATCTCCAGGTCAGCATGAATGAGGGCTTGTCCTACATCACTAGTGCAGTGCACATCACTACCACAGAATGTGTAAGTACATCTTTATCAGTGAAGAAAAAACACTGCTTTTATCAGAGGGAAAGTGTAGTACAGAAAAGCAGCTTGAGGAATCTGATTCAGCTGATAATTCTGTTCTTTCTTTGGCTTCCCTTTCGTGTCTTTTGTGAATCTTCTGTTCTGCTTGTCTTTTTTTCCTTCATTGTTTCTATATCCTTCTTTTTTGTGAAGTCTCTTCTGCTTTCTTTCATCAGAAGAGGCATTTGTTTATCAGGTACGTTTGCACTCTCTCAGTGAAGGGAACTATGATATGATTCATTTGATTGTCTGTCTCAGGCCCCTCCCAGCCACATTCTCAGACATTGCTCTCCCTTTTCCTGTTTTTTTTTTTTTTTTTTTTTTTACTGTGTTGTTGTACTGTACTGGCACTTCTGATGTGTAAATACTTATGGAATGTATTTCTCCTTGATTGTAGTATGATGGCACCATCGTCCTCCTGGCATTGCTGGCGATCTTCCTGCTGGTGGGTTTGCTGCTGCTGTGGTGGTTTTGGCCTCTGTGCTGCACTGTGGTGAGTCCAGATGTCACAGCCTGGCAGCAACACAGCAGTAACACAGTACTTATTTTAACACTGTAGTAACAAAACATTACATCTTGGCATAAATATTAGTTTTAATATTTTAGTGATCCAAAACAAACTTACAATGCCTAAAACTGTCTAAACTATTGTTTTGTGGCCGCGTAGGCCATGAAAAATCAACAGGATTGGATTAAGAAGAGGCAAGACACTTAATATCAGATGTTTCAGAATAAATAAATGAAACTAGTATTGGTCCATTCATCATTACATTCATGTATTTAGTGTAAAGAGCCACTGGCATTTTTTCAGATTTTGATATGGTAGTGACAATATGCTAATTTATACATAATGTCCTTGTATGTTTTATAAAATGTAGTTTTCTATTATAATCAGGTCATCAAAGAGCCCCCTCCGCCGCCCCCACCTGAGCCTGTGAGTTTCTTCACTAATTACATCTGCCTTGCATGACATACATTTTTTAACGTGTGTGTGGATGTGTGTGTGTGTGTGTGTGTGTGTGTGTGTATGAGTTCGTATGCAGTGATGGTTATATTTACATGTCTAGAACAAGTTTGGTATCACTATTTCAGTGCCTCCCCCCTCTAAATTTTCTTTCCAGTTTAGTTCCCACCCATTAGCTAGGACTTCACTGTCATATGAGGCTACCACTGCCTAAAGGGTGAAGGCTAGAATGTGCTTCCACCAAGACACGTTCCAATCCACTCAGTGAGAACAAAGTCAGTTATGTTTTTGGATCCCAGACATCATCAGGGATCTCTTGATGACAAACATACTATTTCAATGTTAGAATTTGAATTATATGAATTATTAATTACATAATGAATTAATTGACAAATCCATAAACATTTTCAGTTTTTTTTTTATATTAAGCAAAGGTACAAATCATCATAAAAAGGTATAGTTAAATGTGATATCAATAAAAATACTTAGAACTTGTTTTGATGAGCTACAAGTGAGGAAATAATTAATAAAGATTAATATGATTTTGTTCAATTGTATCAGTGATAACTTTGACTTTTTATGGTGATTCTACACTGAGTGTGAGAAGATCTACTGTCTCACTTTAAGCAGATGGTGGCCTTCTGACTGATGCATCAACAGCAGCACAAGTGTGAGGATTCAGAGTTGAGCAGCGGCTGTGCTCTAGCATGGCTAACATGCAGACAGAACACACACACACACCATGCAGCAAAATATGCAGAAAGGGCCCCTTGTGCTTGCTTTGTTCACAGAGGTCAAAGGCAAGGCTGATGTGAAATAAAAGAGTTTTGTTGAAATGGCCTTAGAGTGCGCATCTGTGCCACTAACACTGACTCCCCAAACAAGGAGCTCTGTCTCCACAGCTTTACTGGGTGGAAGTTTCTCTTTGATTTGCTATCACAATAAGGATGCTATTTTTGTCTCTGCCATTATTTGGATGTGTCTTTGTGTTTATCCTGTTTGCGTGGGAGTGCACTAACAGTGCATCTTAAACAGAGCCTTTAAAAAGAAGACAATACGAGTTTGTTTAGACTCGGATGTATCAGTAGACGTGTTTAAACCTTGATTCAAACTTTGATGAGAAAGTATAAACTGTGTGTTGTGTGTATGTCTGTGTTTGTGCGTGGCTGTGTGCATTTGTGCATGTGCAGGAGTCTGATGATGAGGATGGGATGCCAAAAAAGAAGTGGCCTACAGTGGATGCCTCATACTATGGGGGCAGAGGGGTCGGAGGCATTAAAAGAATGGAGGTAATGCCACTGATTCAAACACTGCTAACTGTAACAGAGGCAATTCTGCCTTGGATATGCTGCAGTGTATTGTCCAGTCACATTACCAGTCTACTTTAAGTTGAACACAGTTTAACTTAGGTTAACAGAGGCTACAGGGGTATAAAGGCCAAATGTGACAACTGATGTCATGAGCCCTGAAGCAATAGAAACATATAATGTGACTTGAATTTCACCCTGTGCTTTTTGCCAGTGTCAAAGGTAGGGGTGGGAATCTCTGATGATAGAAAGATTATTGATGCGTCTTGATGCATCTATACAGGCTTTCTTTTTTTACTCACTGTGACTGCAAGTCCTCTACTGCATACTTTAAAAAAATATTTTTTGAAATTTGTGAATTGATTCACAATCGTCCACATCCACATTGAGATGCATCTGAGAATCAAATTTTCCCTCACCTCCAGTCAAAGGCATGTTTTTGCCTAAACAGTAAGGCTTCACTGGTTTGCATCATGATCAGCATTATATTATCACATTTATAGATTATTAAATATACATACTTTGCAGTTTACAGGACACTTTTTGAAAACTAAAAGTGCTAATGAAAAATGTAACTATTGAAATTGTCCAAAAAACTGTAAAGGTACTGTGTCAAAGTTTTCTTAGAGCAGTGATGCATATTTACGTTTAGATAAGGTTCATGTCTTTGCATGAGACGTTTGTGAAGTTGCTGATGTTGTTTAGGTGCGCTGGGGGGATAAAGGCTCTACAGAAGAAGGGGCTAAGCTGGAATTGGCCAAGAACGCCGTGGTGAAGATGCCTGAGCATGAGTTTGAGCCGTTCGAGCCCAAACCATTGAGGTCTTCCAGAAGAAGTCCCTCGCGAAGGAGGTGGTACACTCCCATTAAGGTACTGTGTTCCCCCAAAGCTATATGGACAAAAGTATTGGGACACCTGCACATTACATCTACAGGTGCTTTTATGACATCCCTTTCTACACCCGTAGTCATTTATATGGAGTCCCCCCTTTGCGGCCCTAACATCAGGTTTACAACTCCTGACAGACGACTTTTATACACTATGCGCCTCAGCACTCTGCAACACCACTTTGTAGCTTAAATGGTCTGTGACTTTATGGAATTGTTGTGGTTCCTAAACACTTTCACATATCAATAATTCCACTTACAGTTAATCATGGAATATCTAGGAGGGAAGAAACTTCACAAACTGACTTTTTGCAGCAGGGGCATCCTATTATAGTACCACACTTCTTTCACTAATGTTTGTAAAGGCAGATAATATAAGCTTGATTTTATACACCTGTGGAAATGGGTCTGAATGAACCATCTGAATTCAGTTTTTTGTCTGCTGTTTTGCTCAGGGGAAACTGGACGCTCTGTGGGCACTGTTCCGCCGTGGATACGACCAAGTGTCACTTATGAGACCCAAGCCTGGAGATCAGGTACAAATCCAGCATAAGTCCATCTTTGAGTACACTTTCTTTCAGCCTAAAAGAACCACTAAACAGGCTTTATAGTGGAGTGAGATATATATCTAGCCTCATACTTCAGTCTGAATTCTTGGAATGCAGTGGTATTGGGCCAGAATTCCAAAAAATGGCAAGTCTCTTTGCCTTATAAGGTGGTTTACACAGAGTCTGTGTTTTTCTTTCTTAATGTTTAAACTGGCTCTCCGTTGAACACAGCTGGCCAGGTAAAGTACTGTATCGTCTAGACTCATTTATTCAAATTTGTGCATCTGATGCAGTGCTTGTAAAAGCATTCAGCAATAATAAAGGTGATCAGTATGGCATCACAATATGCTTTTATAATACATAATATGCATTACAAAACTTTGTTTTTGAGTTTTGAAAACATTGCAGGCTGAATGCCCCAGACAAGCACATTTAAAAAAGACAAAAAGAAATGTGCAAAAAGTAAATTTTTAATGTGAAGTAAAAAAAAAATATATAAAAATAGATAAATAAATAAAAGGTCATAAAATTAACTGAATAAAATGGGACATCTGTAATTCCTCCGTTGGTGCAGTCAGTCTGTTTCCAAACAGCTTCAGCTTCAGACCCATTAGCATCCCGTTTCTATGACCAGGCATTTCTCACTGCGTTATTCCACCAGAGCAAACTGCGTCATGGCAACACATCTGCGTGCCCGTGAAAGGCATCTTTCATGTGGGCCAGAGTGGTGTGGGCCATACAGTCTGATTCCATTGAGTCGGACAGGCCGCTGCTCCACTCTCACTGTGGATGGACTTATCTGATTTACCCTGCTCTTATTGAACTGTGCTGCAGAATGGACTGCTTGTGTAAGGGAGGGCCCGTGCCCAGCTGCTCTGTATACTGTGCAGGAGCTTTGAAAGGCGTTGGGAAAGGCAGCAGACTCAGTAAAGAAGAGGGCTTGGCTGATAACAGCTGTAGCATTCAGACTGGTTTGAGCATGTTCACAGTGAGCTGTGTGTTTCATGCCCACCTGCAGGACAATTCCCTGTCAGCCCTGCTGGCACAGACTACACACGCACACAGTGGATACTCTCACTAACTTCCTGCTGTCTCTGTTTTCACACTGCTAGCCTGCTTTCTGATTAATTTCTCATTTGCCTAGATCTTCCCCCAATATTTCCCTTTTCACCTCTTTTATATTCAATATGTCTGTTTATTTTCTTTTCTTATGTTTTCTTCTTTCTTTCTAAAACCTTTAGGAGGCTCAAACATGTGTTAGCCTTGCTTGTGTGGCTGAGGGTCCGGAGTTGGGGTACAACCACATAGACCATTAATTAAATTTTTTTATTATTTTCTACTTATTTTATATACCCAGTTGTAGGAGTGTAAATATTTCTTTTATTTTTACAAGCTAAAGAAAGTCCATAATATACATTTGTGTAAATACTGGTAAATTTGCAGTATATTGAATTTTGATCTGCATTGCAAAGTAAAACAAAATTATAGATATCTGAAATATGTTTTATCACATATTTGTATTTCTGTCAGAAGTTCAATTTGAAGATACTTTTTTCTGGGTAATTTCAGCATTTATTTCTGGGTATTTTCCATACATGTAAACCATGAACCTATCTAGTAAATACTGTCACAAATATTTTAAAGTAAATCAAAGTATAAAAACATTATTTGTGTCATATGCAATGCATGCAATAACTGATTGCTAAAGCGACACTCAGTTCTAAATTTAATGGTCTTCAGTTTTTGCCCAATTAAAGGAACATATAAACAGTTATGCAGCTTGAAACACCTGACCTCTGTTTGTCCCAAACTTTATGCTCAGCTAAAATTGGGAGACTGTAAACATAAATGACTTCCTACCTGGTTTCACCTGCATAAGAAAAATTATACAGAATTACAGGCTAGGATTTTGTACATTAGTTTCACCCTCACTACTCAATTAAAACTTAAATATGCAACACAAATAGTCCATTTCACTTTTGTGTTATAATACGTATGCTTCATAGCATATCAGTTTACCTCTATTTGTGATTTGCTTCTTTTATCTTCAGAGGCTTTTGACTGTAGGAAGTAAATATTAATGCTCAACATTAACATGTACAACCTATAGCTAATATATAACATGGAAGCCATTCAGGTTAAAGTCTTTATCCAAAAGCTTCAGTGCACACATTGTGATGCAGAAGTGACAGGTTTGTTTTATTACTTAGTAAAGAAAGGACTTCTTGTTCCTGGAAGTCTTTGTTGGATCTTTTGTCTGCCCTGTTTACAAGACTACTCCAGTTGAAAGTGAGTAACCCTGCATGGTCTGGGTCTGCCCATTAACTGCTAAGACAAAGAATATCTGAGAAAAGACAAGAACCCAAGGTTTTGTATTGATTGTTTTTTTGTTAATGACCCACTGGGACATAAAGGTAAAACGACCCAGTCTGGCTAGCAGAAGGGATTACCCATTTAATGTTCACATTCACATAAAAGTGAGAATGAAAAAGGCGTAACCCAGACTTGATCACAGATTTCCCTCTGTGCTGTTTGGGATCGGCTTGAGGCAGATACTTGGTGGTCTGATTTAACACCTTATTAAACAGAGGGCCCTCTTAATGTGACATGGGGCCACTGAGCAGGGTACAGAGCCTACATTTTATTGTAATGAACCATTGTTGGGCAGGCGTGGGGGGTAGTGGCGTTTAATTCAGGGTTGCCTTGCTAGCAGGGTCAAGCCATCACTCTGGTAGTCGTGTGCAGCAAATGGGACAATTTGGTGAGCAGCACAGCAACAGCCCCACACCAGGGTGAACATATGGGCCGAATGAGAATGGAGCCTCATGAATACTGTGCAGATGTGGTGGAGGAAGACAGAGCGAGGAAGAGGGAGGGAGAAGGGAAACTGAGAGAAATCAGTCCATATGGTGTTTGAACTACTGTGGATGGCTCCCAGCAGGCTTCAAGCTTCTGCAGCAGTTACACAGCAGTTTCTGAAGCAAGCTATGTCAGACCACACCACATTGAACACAGTGCACGTGGTACATTACTGTACATACTACTGGACCTCACTATTACTATACTGACATCATCATCTTTCGACTGCAGAGTCTCATGACTATGATATTTTACTGTAATTGTGGTAAATTAGATCATGTACATCACTGGGCAAAGGTTAAGGCACCTGTGAAAATTAGGATGAAAAAGCTCCTTGTGTGGGCAGAAAGTGTTTATTTTCTCAGTATAGCACAAAAAGTAGTGGCTTTACATCACTGTGTTTATTAAAATGGTGGGAGTCTGGTATTATTTATAGTTATTATCCAACACCTGATTTGGTAAATCAGTGCCTAATAATGTTATATCAGTGTGATCACTGTGATTTCATGGTTTTACACACAAATATTACTAAGATAAATGGTTTTAAATGTGCTTAAACGTATGTGCAGTAGTGTATATTATCATTGGAACTACATTGAAAATGTACCACCTAGAATGCTTTCCTGTTTTGTGCCGTGACATAAAAAACAATTTCATGATAAATGGACCAATAGAAATGCTCCAAAATTACTTGGAATTAAATCGGTTTACCTTGACTTCCATTGAAAGTTAACATTAACTATTGCAGCCCACTCAGGGAGGGAAAGCACCCTCGTTGCTATGGCTCATGAAAATAAAAATAAAAGAAGTGGGGCTGTCCACCCCTCATCCCAGCCTTGATCCAGTGCTGTAAGAAGCAGGAACAAAAGGAAGGAATCTCTCCTGTCACAGTTGGGCTCGTGGCCTTTAAACTCTCCATCTGTTTGTCTGACGAGTAATCAAATGGCGTGGCAGAAAGTGGCACCCCCCTGACGGCTGCTCTCATTGCCACTCGAGTGAAAGTAATTCAAATGGATTTAGGGAGATTCTCCCCTTGACTGTGGACTTAAAGCTCGCCACATATTCATTGGTTAGCGCTGTTCTTTTTGTTCCGATTAGCTGTTGAAAAGAGCCTCGTCAACACAGGCTGGATCATATTAAATGAGTCTGATTGATTGAAGCAGCTTCTTTGGCCCCCAGCATTTATCTAGCTAATGCTTGTTGTGTTTGATTTGATTTTCACAAAATGTGAATTCATATAATTTTCTTTGTAAAATTTAGATAATTTACATCAGTGCAGATCCTGTAGTCCTTTTACCCTGTAACATTTATGTTTTCCCACCTTTTCCCCCACCCTATACCTCTAACCAGCTAATTAGCAAGCCTTTCTTTAGTTACACTGGGTGTGTTAGAGGCAGCGCTTCTCCAAGACCAATTTTGAGAACCACCAGTTTATATTATAATTTAGATTTAGTTTTAATAATAATGATTGAATTTAGTTGAGTTTTACTTGTGTTTATTATTTAGATGAAGGTAAAGAAACTGCGTTTTTACTTTAACCCATTAAACCATATCGGCCTCTATCTGAGCCTGTACTGTAGTGTCTTGTGATCAAACAGCAAAAGGTACATATTAGTTTCATAGCAGTTAAGGATTGCATAGCAGTTGATGACTAATTGTTAGTAGTTACTTAAAAATAGGTCTTATAATAGGTCTTTAAAAATAAGCTTAAAGTTTAAGGGTTAAGGAAACTCTAAAATGTTAAATAATAAGAGTATTACTGAATCTGTGATACCGCTTCCTCATGATGTCTTTTACAAAAACATTAAAATTAAACATTACATTTGATTAAAACTGTGTATCTTCAAAAGCTTGTGTCCAGTGCTGGGCCATTGCTAGTCTAGTCTAGTGTTGGACATGAATGCACAATTACGCAATGTTTCATTTTTCACAATAAATGATGCGTAAAGCTTTAAATACCTTTGTTTAGGTTGTTAGAACTCTTGAAACATCCTGACAATGGCTTCTGAAAGTTTAGCCTTCCTGACAATGATGAATCACTCTGCTTGTAAGAATGCAGCTTTTCTCAAAGCTTTTCCTCAGTGGAGGAAGGGCATTTTCACCAGCACCCATTCTTTCCAAACTGCATATCTGCAGCCCCTCAACCCCACCCCCATGATTTCAGGGACAGAATTATGGTTGACAGCTGAGGTTCCAAGTGTCTGAAGTGTTGTGCCCTCTTGGGGGTCATCTCCTGGGCATTGCAGGCCAAAGCCAGTCAGGCCACTTCAGACTAACACCTCTCCATGACCAGTAGATCTTTTGGATGTCTTTTGGATCTCTTAGACCTCTTACTAACCACTAGGAGAATATGGTCACACCTGTAAAACTATTGCAGTTCTATCCTCCTATTTAGTCCTATTTAGTTTTCAGTGGAATACAGGTAAAAAGACTGTGTATTCACTTTCAATTGGCCCCTTTACTCAAACCTGTAGCCAAACATCCAGAGACAATAAGAATATCCATTTCTTCTGTTCTCTGTTCTTATGTTGTAATAATTTTTTATTGTAATATGTGAAAAGCACGATCTAACAGAACATGTATGATTTTATTTTGGTTGTGTCACAGTCTGCCGTTTGAAATGTATGAATATATATATAATTCACTCTTTAGTCTTCTTTTATTGTTAATGGGTTAAACAAATCAGTTTAAATGCTCAGAAACTTGGGGTGTGTATGACAGCACACAGAAACCCAGTTATATATGCTGTTGCATTTTACAATAATCAGTGTGGACATGTATGTGGCTTAGCTGATTTGGCCAACTGCTATCTTTTGTCTTTTGTTTTATTTATTTCCTTATAGTCCTCTTTATGATGTCTGTGTGCTTCTCTGTACTCAAAAGACAAATCATTTTTATCAGACCATTTTTCAACAACCTATATTTCCCAATTAAACATGCTAATTAATTACTTTTTGCCTTTAAAAAGTAGCTGTTGAAACACTCCTTATAACTTTAGTGTGAATGTATGGGCTTAAGCTGTGATGGGCAGAAAAAGAAGGATATTGTTGCTGCCATGCAAAAACCTAGTGTCTCCATTTTTGCCAAGTCACTTTTGACATGTGAATCTGCCAGTTGTTCTTAACACTGGTTTAAAAATGCATGTAGAATGCATGGGCCAATAGAAAGGCTTCCAGAAATAATAAAATCGTTTTACATTGACCTCCATTGAAAGTTAAGAAAGTTTTTTTCTTCTTCTGTGAACTTGCCATTTTGGATATAGTTTTGGAGAATTTTTTTGTGCGACATATATATATATATATATTTATTTAATATATATATGTTGGTTTTTGTAACATCACAAAAACTGTGAATTTAAAATGGACTGTTGTTGCAGCTTAGTTTTCATGTATCAAATATCTGAACTTGAGAGTGAAACATCTGTGTTTACATACTACATCAAGCTTTAAAAGGTGAGGGATGAATTGAATGAATGTATGACCATTGAGATTCATGGTATGATGGGACTAATGAGCTACATGGTTATGACTAAATGGAAGAACATTGGTTTTAACTCTTAACTGTCAGTTATCCCACCATCTGCTGTGTCCCTGCAGGGTCGATGCATCAACTTTACCAGAGTGAAAGGAGCAGCAGCCAGCACACCAGTGCGCCGGCCTCCACCTCCACCGCCCCCACCAGACCATCAACCCCTCATGCGCCCCACCTCAGCCCCTCCCAACAGACCACCCTCCATCAGCCGGACACCCCATGGACCCCCACCAGCCAGAGCACCCCCAGGCCCCCCAAGACAGCCTCCCTCTCGCCCCCCACCCTGCCCTGGGAACCAGCACTGAGAACAATGGAGAACCTTCATCACCCTAAATTCTGTCTTTACCACCATAAATGCTGGTATTTCTCTTTAAGCCGCTGGCTTGCAGCGCTAACATTTAAGATTTGTTGCTGGACAGCAAAAAATAAAATAAACAAAATCCACATCTAATACTACTTTAGTTTGGATGGCTAGGACTATACTTTCTGCCTAAGCTGGGTTTTGGATCTGCTGTAAAAGAATCACGTTCTTTGTGGCTGAGCTTAAGAAGTTCACTGGAGGTCAGTGGGTGCATGTTTTTGGAAAAGCGGCCTTCTGTTTTGTTTTTTTTATAGGCTAATGAATATTGATGAGTATGGTTTTGTATGTCAAATGAAGCATAATGCTAATCATCTGATGTTGAAAGTGATTAAATGACTGAAGGTTTATGCTGGAAGTTGGAAGAATAAATGTATGTTTAAGCTGGAAGAATTGAAGCAGGCTGAAGGGCAGGTTAGTTGGCTGTGTGATATTCCTCAAGCTTTAAAGGCAGTATCCTCAGATCACCTACACTCTTGAAAATAAAGGTGCTTCAAATGGTTCTTTAAGTGAAGCCTTAGAAGAACCATTGGTGGTTCCACAAAGAGCCTTGCTTGCAGTAGAGATGTGTGATTGGGGAGAATCTTTTAAACCTTTACATCAAGTAAAAGTTCTTTAGACTTTTAAAAAGTTGACAGACGTGGTTCTCTGTGAAACCAAAAGTGGTTCTTCTCTCGCATTGCTTAAAGAAGGTGACACACCTTTATATTTAAGTGTAGTTACACTTATACTAATAAAATAATTGCAACTGCAGGGCAGTTCTATCCTCTTATTTATTTAGCCTTGGTTTCCTGGAAGGCACTTGAGTGGACAGGGTGTCCACCATTATAACAGGACACCTAAGCATCAAACACTATTTCAATTCCTTCCTTTAATAAGCACCAGTGCTTTCACAGTCTTTCTGTTATGGGTATCTTTGCTTCGTGGTGTAATTTGTAATCACTGTGGTAAAGGATTGGGTATTGAGCATTGCGCATGGGAAAATGGGGGGTTTGATTTTTTTAACATATGAACAGCCTTAACATCCATAAAAAAAGAAAAGTCATTTTACACATTTCTGATAGCTTAGTCTAGAAAACAGTGGAACATTATGGATTGTTTTAATTTGACACTGCAAATACTATTCTGACTAACCAAATACCACTTCCTTTTAATAAACATTTTGTAACCCTCAATACATGGAGTCATATTTCTGTAAAAACAGGACCTGTTTGAATATATGTACAGTGAAAAGTTACCAGCTCTGCTTCTGGGCTGCTCAGAAGTGATTATTTCTTTGTTGTTTCTCAGTCTGGCCTGGTCTGGGGTCCTGCTTCCTCTCATTCCGCACATGCTTTCTGCATATCTGTGGGGCAGTCTGAACTAGGTCTGACACTGAAGAACTGCAAACATACTGCCTGCAAATACACACAGCTATTGCAGAAATACACTGTAGTTTTTCCTCCACTTCGTCACTGTGGTGAAAAAATTTAAGGTTAGATGTAAGATGAAAGGGATCTTCTGTCTGCATGTTCTATGTGAAGCAGTGTGTATACTGTTAGAAGCTGATTTTTCCCAGAATGTTTTTCCTTTTCATTGTTTTGACTGGACCTATCTTTTACATTAGGTCAGGCCCTCTGTTAACAAAATAATAAACTCCACAGGCAAAGCTGGTCTCTGTAGTACCTGGGTCAAATGCTTTGCCCCGAACAAGCAGGGATCATGTTATAACCTGGCGATGTGACATGATTTACTAGGCCTGATGAGTCCTTCTCCATCAGCCTGACAGGAGCTGCAGTGAGAACTCCCATAATTCAGTAATTGACTCTGGCACCCAGGCACTGATTCAGATCCAACATCTACAGAGAGAATCAGATGGGACATCTGTTTACGCAAGAAGAAACAAGGTTTAATCTGTATTTTCATTTGTTCTTTTTATTACTCAGCTTTTCATTTCCACATGTTTCATGGATGCTTTCCTTGCTGTGCTGCCTGCAGTGAAGTGAAATGCAAGCTCACTGCAGGCCCAGCAACTGACCACTGCAACAGTTAAAAACACCATGCCTTGACCATGACAAACTCAGATGAAAAAGGTGAGTTCAGTGAGGGTTTTCTACAGTCACTGGGCAAACAGCTGAAACGCTGCAGTGCTGTGGGGTCCCAGGAACACAGTCTTATAGACTTAACTGCAATTAGATTCAGTGTTATATTTATTACAGTTCACAGCTGAATATGCTGCTAATAATAATAATCTTAAAAACCAACAACATTGTCTTGCAGAAGCAATCCTGCAATTAAACATCACTCACTAGTTCAGAAGAACTGGGGGTATATTGATGTCCAAACCCTGCTGCTAAGAGTAGCTTTTGACAAATTTGGGTCAGCAAAATATTTTTTCTTGCAGGCTATCTTTGTCAGATATGACATGAGGTCTTAAAAAGAAAAAATAACAAAAAGCCTAATGTCAAATCCTAGTAGTAGTACTTTAATCCTAATACTTTTATTATTAATGACTTCAATACAGCCTTTCAGAGCAGCCACAGCCCAAAACCCCAAAAGGGGGCTGACCGATGTCTGACTCCACCCATGCACCAATGGATTTGGACTAAACTTTTAAAATTTCCTCAGAAGCCTGTTTCATTTACTAGTTATCACTTCCATTTGATCTATCAACACATTTTCTTTGACATGTGTGTAATGAAAGAGTGTCTGTAGTCTCCCACTGCTGTTTTATTTTTGGAGGGGTTTCACTTTGGAAATGAGTTCAGCTCCTTACTCACCTGCTTCTTCTTGGAGTTTTCCGTCCCACAGTCACTGGTGCACCATTTAAAGATCTAACTCAAACTCTTCATTAAAAACTGCTAACTCCAGCTTAAACGACTTTTGACCTGCTGGAGTTTCTCATTTTAACTCTTTTGCGCTGATAAATGGCTTGAGACAACAGCAGAGAGTCAAGGTCTAAGCAGTGTTTAGAGAGTCAAGAAAACGAGCAGCTTGGGGGTGAATCGCACGTTCGGGAATTACGCAGAGAGCGTAAGGGTTGGGGTTGTCCAGAATCCCATGTAAATATGACCCCCCTCTTTTTTATTCGACCCACGATTCAAACGCACCTGGCCTAAAATCAAAATGCACCTTTTCTACCTTGTAAATTCATGCCTTTGGTCATAATAATAATTCTCCACTGGGTCAGGCCCTTCAAAACACACAGTGCTCCTTTATTCAGTTCTACACTGCTGACAACTTCTTAATAAAACTCCCAAGATTTACCAGACAACTTAAACAACTGTTCCAACTGCTGGAAATAAAGTTCATATTTTCATTTGTATATATATATATATATATATATATATATATATATATATATATATATATATATATACAAATAAAATATATATTTATTAATATTTATTTATTTTGCTCAATATAAAAAAAACAATACACGCTTAGCAAGCTTGGGTCATGCCACGGTCTCCTATTTATTTATTTATTTATTTATTTGTTTATTTATTTAATTTATTATGCCATTCATATTTGATATGAAATACTGAATACTGAAAAAAGCTTAGGTGTGTATAAATCGCAAGAGAAAATCCGGAAGCAGCTTCAGGAGTGTCAGACATCCCCCTACTAGTACATGTGTACTAGCGCTCGGTAAACCACAGTGAGCCTCACGTGGAAATACTGACCCCTACTGGACAGATACGGTGTACTACAACCTCTCGTCACACAGTGCGGGGAGGCGCTGCTTCTCACTGTGCTGTGCTGCACATGCACACATACACTCTTTCAAGTACATTTCTTTAAAGCTCTGTTAAAATGAAATGTAGCCATAACTGAGTGTTTAAAACAGAGATGGGGTATTTACATCGTCTTTAACCCTCAAATATCAAGTCAGAAAGTACAGTGCTCATTAAGGTTTCCACCGTGCTGTGCTCCCTCTATTTTAAACCTTCAGATGGAGAAAGCAACCCTTTGAAAGCAACACCATCATGGTAGGACCAGTGGAAACATAGACCTGCTGAACAGTTTGACTTGAAGATGTCTGGAGATCAGCTACACTTTCTAAATCGCAGCCATGATAAGCAGCTCTAGCCCCATGACCAAACACCACCACACTAAAAGCAGGCAAAGCCATCTACAGCCAAACCTAACAAAGCAGGTATCAATATTGGCAAAAGAAAAGTCTCCCTAAACAGCACGTAACCCCAACTTCCATCCCAAAATAAATGCTATAAAATCGACACGATCATACTAGTTGACATAACGACGGTGTCTGCTCCAATAACTCCTCCAAAAACATCTAACCAACAACATAAAAACGTATCTGAGACTGTAAAATAACTTAATAACAAAACGACTATTAAAATGACTTTTTTATTAACTACAGATGATTCCCAAAGGCACCCAGAGCATCATGGGACACTGGGCCGCAGATTAATCACTATGGTGATACAGGGTCGTCGTGGTGGTGAGGTCGCTTTGTCAGAGCGGGTCAGGGTGTCGTGTAGTTTCTGCTTTGAGCTAAGACTAATACACGGTACAGCACCCAGGTGAACTGGTTTAGTCTTGACTCTCTGTTGACGCTGTGGGGGGCTGGTGTACCCCTGTATCTTTGCATTAGAGTTAATCAACAAAACAAATGGATGAGAGAAGCTAAGCTAAGCTAGCAGGTGCCCCGAAGAGGAAGAGGAGAAAGCAGCTAAAGATGAAGGTATGCTGCTGCTGGTAGGACATGTCTTTATGAGTAAGTAACTCAGCACGTAGTTAATAAATGGGCTGAATAAACACAAACATGTGTAAGCCAGTTGATTGCTATGCCTTTACAAATACTGTATGTATAATTATTTCTTTTGTATAACTAGTTCACTCAACTATTTTTTTTATTGCATATCGGTTTTATATTTATATTAAGTAATTTGGAGCATTTCTATTGGTCTGTTCATCCTGAATTATTGACAGTGTACAGATGGAGAAAACCATGGAGAAAACTAAAGATGGAGATACATGGTTTTCATTAGACAGCATTGACATATACATTATTTGCAGAAGTTTAGAAACCCTTTACTGTTTTCTGTATTTCTTCTTAATCCAGAAGTATGATTAGATTAAGTCCTAAAACTAAATAGGGAATCCAATGAAACAAGAGGTCATCACACATTGTAGGTTTTGCATGTATTTATTAAGCAAAATAATGATATTGTTTTGGGGTGTGTTATCCCTTGCTTTCAGGTACTGCTACAATCCCATTTGAGCAGCAAGAACAATTCAAGTGTTTTTAGTAACTAGCAGTCAATCCTGTACACTGGGTTGGAGGCATTTCTCCTTACAAAACTGCTTTAGCTCGGTGATGTTGGGTGATGGACTGCTCATTTTGAATCCTTCCGCTAAATTTCCATCGGGTTAAGGTTTACACTTTCTCCTGCTATAACCATTTCCTTATAGACTAACAAAGCAGGCTATTGGGGCAGCCTGTCACATGACCCACAAACTTTTACTAAAGCTTTGTGATTTGCATCATCTGGCTTTTCCTAACAATGTGAAACAGTCTTAAAAGTTGAGATTGCAAATCTTCTGAGGTGCTTGAACTTTTGCATTCTGCTCTTTCCATTTCTCAAGAATGTTTAATCTTGAACTAAATACCTTTTGGAGACCAGTTGATCTTCTACCCAACTATTTACAGTAACAGAAAAATTGACCAGGGGTGCCCAAAATGTTTACATACCACGGTATAATATTTACTTTGAGGCCTGGACGCTTACTTCACCTTAATATTTGGCAGCATATATCACACAAGTGGAATATTCTAGGTTTTTCAAAATATTTATTTTGTATCCCATTTATGCAAGACACATCAATACATTTATCAAGACAAAACCATCTTGTGCAATCCACCCATTCCAATCTCAAAATACTTAAATTGGGGAAGTGACTCCAGAAGAGGAACATCCAAAAGCAATACAGTTAGCAGGAGTCAGTAAGCTTGTCACTATAATCGATTCCTCTCCACTGCAGAGCCACATCACATGCAGGATCAAAAGATCAGGGAAGAACCACTGTTTCATTGAAATATTCAATAACATGTCCATCTGCATGTGTGCACATGCATTAAGCTTTCCTCTTGATTTTCTGCATCTTCTTTCCCAAAAGGGCTCCTTTCTTTGCTCCTCTGACCATGCCCTTAAACTGGCCCTGCAGTTTAGCCTTTTTCCTGTAAACACAAGACCAACATATCAGAATAGAAAACAGTGCTAATTTGTGTTCAGAGGAGACTGAATGATGTCCTCACCTGCGATTGAGCTGTGCTTTCTTGAGAGGGATGTAGGCATAGGGGTCACACTTCCCCTTCTTCTTAATATCACCTGTTCCTTTCTGCAATTACAGCATAATGTGTTCAGCCTTTGGATTTCTCATGTTAAAATGTACTTTACAACATGTAACTGGAACATACTGTTCACCATTTCCTACTATTAGATACATTACCTTCGATCTGTAGTCGGACCCAGATTCTTGTCTTCCACCCAGCGGCCTATGGATCCCAATTCCACCAGCTGAGACAAAGTAACAAGTAGTTTGTTTTATAAAAATACCAAAATAGTTCCAATTAAGCACTGCCAGTTCGAAAGGATAACACCTTCCCAAATGCAGGGTTACAATATGTTTCAGGGACGTGATCACAGATTCATTCAAAGCCCTACCTTTATATTTCATCTGTGATTCAATCTCCATGTCATCATCATCATCCATATCATCTTCAATCTTCCTCTTCTGTGTCTTTTTCTACCGAAAAGAAAGACACATCTTAGTTTGGTGCTCTTTAGCATGGACATACACAACACTGCCCAGAGGATCGACACTTACGGTTTTGACTCCTGCCTCTTTAAGAATGTCTTCGATTTCTCCGTCTTCATCTGGAGAAGGACGAGTAAATGGTCACGCTGAGGCCACAAATTTTATGTGAAAGAAGCTAACATTATAAGCTCTAAAACATAATATAACTCACCTTTAGCTCCGTCATGATCATCGTCCTCCTTAATGATCAATCGCCCATCTGAGGTCACCTTGAACCCATGGTCAATTTTGGCTGTTTTCTTCAGGTCCGGATTGGTGGCTGCACAAAAGTAAAGTAAAGGTTTGAGGGAAAGACACAAACAAACCCTCTGGTGCAAAAAAAAAAAAAAAAAAGTTTCTTACAACAAATTGTGAAGGAAAGCACCATTCCCCACCCCACCCCACCCCTTCAAAAAGAGACAGTTACCGAGTACTCTCTGGGATGCCTTGGGGTCGAGGAAGTTGAGTGGATCATCAGACATGCCTTCCTTCAGCCAGGCCTGCGCCTTCGGTTTAACTGGCTTCTTCTGGCCTTTCTTAGGACCTTCATCCTCAGAGTCATCAGAGTCAGTCTCTGCCAAAATGTCCTCAATACTACAGACACAGAGGAAAGGGTAAAGAATGACATGGACAACTTCAGTGCTTCATCCAATGTATCTAGTTAATGGTTTAATAAACAGCATCAGCTGTGTAAAATGTTTTGACATGCAAAAAACATTTTCCATATGAATCACATGGACATTTCAACACTACAAAGCACAAAAGAAAGTGCTGGCTCATTTCTCATTGCACCAGGAAAGAAGAAATGGTGTTATTACGCAAGCAGAGAGTCATCAAAGTTTATATTGAGATGACTATCAATATGTTAAAGCAACATTATCTAGCATCTTGAAAGTCTTCTAAATCATGAGAACGATGCACGCTGAGAATAGCCCCACTGTCGTTGCTACTCCGAGCTCGGTATCTGTACCGCACTAACTTTGGAAAAGCGTGCAGGACAGCACTCCCCAGAACTGCGTATTTGTGTAAAATCCTGTGATATTACTGTACCACCTCAGTTCACAAGCTTCTTTCACTTTCATTTTCACAGTTCTATACATCTCAGCTTGTTCAGAAATTCACCCTTTAGTGGCAGCTCAAAGCATAAATCCCACTTCACGACTGTAGATGGAGCCCAGGAGCAAAAAATGCCAAACTTACTTAATGCTGCTTTAAAACGTACATAAACACATAGCTATTTCTGATGTTATATCTGCAGTTTCTCATTAATACCCTGGTCCAACAGCTCTGGTGTTCTTATCATTTTGATATATGTAACTAATGAACAGCATTTTTGCTTTAAAGATCACCTGTGCTGTATAATAAAGTACCTTCTGAACACAACAGAGCTCTGAATACAGACACACACACACTCTCCAGACCTTGCTACACTACTCACTACGTTCTCCTGGCTTTAGTGAACAAAATAGTTGCAGAAAACACACATGCACACTGCAGTACTAGAGCAATTATATGTGACAGCAAACAAAACTGCAGAGAATATGCAAGGTTGTAAGCCCATTAAGGTGTTCTCAACTCCTGTAACCCTCGTGAGCTTCGGTTCACTATAAGTAAAGATACTGTTGTGCTGTTTGCGCTACACAACAGTGCAGATTCGACACATTCTCCCCCGTATGAACACACAAGTGGCGCCATCTTGTGGCATTTGAAGTGCCTTTCTCCTGGGCCCGGTACTGAGTACCTCAGAAGTAAAGCGGTGTTCATCATGATACACATTCACACAAGCACTGTGCATTTTACAGCTCGGTTGTGTGGCGAGAGCATACCTGTCAGTCTTGGCTTTAGTTGTGTTGTCCTCGCTGTCTGACTCTTCCTCCTCATCCTTGTTCAGAAGCTTGCGTCTCTTCGTTCTGGCCTCCACTTTACGGATGTTCGCAAGAACCTTGTGATACTCTGCAGGCAGCATGCTCTTCATCAGCTCAAAGCTGGAAAAGCAGAGGCAGTCAGGGATACATACAGTTTAGCTGGACACATTAGCAAACAGAAAAGTATGACAGTTTAGTTCTTAAAACACTACTGTTAAACATACCCAAACTTGCGGATTAATTTAGTGAAAATACTCTTCAGCTTCGTCCTGCAGTGTCTCCTCATGTCCTCTTTCATATTGCTAATGCCCTCCGTCTGAGAGAGAAAGAGTAAAACACATTAATTGGTTTACGGTCATACACAAGAACTCACAAACCGATGGAAGGGAGTGTTGAAAATGTCACTAATGTGGCTTTGGGACTTACAATGACGGTCACATGGCTGGCCAGAACCTTCACATCCAGGATAAAGAGAAGGACTTTAACAAAGGCCAGACAGGCCTTGACAATCTCCCTTGTTCTGCTGGAGAGCAGCAGGCACACGTTGTGCAGCAGCTGCTCCAGTGAAGACACATCTATGGTGTCTGAAGGACATTAAATTCACAGCCCGTTATTCATAGTACCTCCACACAATCACCACAAACCAACTTTGGTAAAGAGAAGACCAACAAAACGTCCTGTTAAATAAGGCATGCAGTGCTTACCTTTGTACTGATAAACAAGTCTGGTGAGGGCCAGCACTGTACAGGTAATCATTGTGACTGATCCAGTGAGTCCAATGTATACATGTCCCAAGTACTCATTTATTGCATCTGAAAAATACAGCATGAACAATTTAGCAGAAAATTAACACAATATCACCATTTAAACTGTGTTTTTCAATTAAATTGTAATATTACTAGTGCTGTCAAAGAACTAACAGCAGTGTTTTTGACAATTTCCTAGTTTAATCATTTTCAACTTTTTCGAATTACTGGGAAAAAAAATGTATACATTCTCGCGACTCATTTGGTCCATTAAACATATAAAATGTCCGGGTTTTAAAATAAGAATTACTTAAATGAACTAAAATGAGTTTATTTGAGCAAATATTGAATGAACTATACAAGAACACAATTTGAAGCGTAATGTTTGACAGTTCTAAATTTTACAGAAGATTATAAATATATAGCTTAACACAATCTCTACCAATGACCATGTAGTAATACTATAACATATGTAACTAATTACTGCTGCCACAAAAGCTACATTGTAAGAGAGCTGAACATTCCTGAAAACAAGCAGTAATTGTGCATTTCCATGCACATGACCCAACAGATGCCCACGGTTGGCTGTCAGTTGACGAGGAGAAAGGATTAAGGATTAAAACCATTCCTTCCACATTATGACAAGAAAGCCAGTTGTGCTGCAGCCTCTCTGATTACATGTTCTGGAAAGTACCAGGCCAGGCAACAAGACCCAGCTATTTCTTCCAGTACAATAATTGCAGACAGAACACCTAGCTATAATGTGGTATTTTGGCAGAT
Organism: Salminus brasiliensis; assembly: GCF_030463535.1. Lineage (NCBI taxonomy): Eukaryota > Metazoa > Chordata > Actinopteri > Characiformes > Bryconidae > Salminus > Salminus brasiliensis. The sequence goes on along the minus strand of NC_132881.1, from coordinate 31,484,266 downwards.
GGATGGATTTGTAACTTGCCAAACCACATAATGGTATTACCACTAGCCAGAAAATATTAACACTCTGCATTTATGGGTTATGTAAACTAATTACCCCAAATCACCAGTTTTGCATGACACCAGAGGAGATATAACTAAGATGTAACATGTAGAAACCCATGACATAAGAAGTGTAGAGGAGAGATCCCAATTTCTTTAACTATGGAGCAGTAGTGAGTAAAATACATCCAGATCTCCAAACATTATAAAGTTAAATATGAAAATAAAATTGTTTTGTGTTTTTAGGAAGCAGATTCGTCCATTTGTTATGAAACGGCAGTTAACAGCAGCAGAGGATTTCAAGTTGAGGTCAAATTCCTGTTTGACTGCAAAATACCTTCACGGTGGTAGAGTGATAAAGCTACACCTACACAAACATGAACTTCATAGACACTGCAGAAATCCTACCTTTGGAGTTCCCACAGAATCGAATAAAGGCATTGCCAATCTCCACCAGGAGGGAATAGGCATTTTTGCGTGCTCCCATCGATACTTCCTTTGTGCAAATAATTACCTAAAAAGAGAGAAATAGCATAATGAGCAACTTAACACACACACACACACACACACACACACACACACACACACACACACACACACACACACACACACACACACACACACACACACCTTAACCAGACAGCCAGAAACTGGCTGCAAAACTGTGAGATACCTCAGGAAGCAGGGCAGTGATGAAGTCTTTGTGTTCTTTGTTCAGTTGTTTGACAATGTGAATAAGGCACTTCAGTCTGGGCTGTTAAAGAACAGAGGGGGGAAAAAGTCAGACAGGGAAAACAAACATCTTTGTCTTTTAGACAGTAATTTCCTTACAGAACTCTTACTCTTTTAGCTGGCGAGGAGGCACTTTTCAGGCTGTCCAGTAGAGCTAGTTTGAGCTTTTCTAGATTGCCCTGGACAAAGTTCTTGCAGACCTCCCTCTCCCCTCCACACATCTCCTCCAGAACCCGATATGCCTTCTTCTGAATACCAGCATCTTTACTCTGGACAGGCAGTTCCAGACACACAGAAACAAACACATCAGCATATAGGAAAACACAATATATTACATATTTAAAAAAAAAAAAACTACTTTGATTAAAGACTCCAACCTCCAAGTAGGGTTTGATTAATTCGTATGTTTGTGTCATAGTTGCTCCGTCCACAAAAGCAGCCATAGTCACCACCAAATCCATTACAGTAAGTCTGGGCAAAATTAGAGAAAGAGACAGTCAGAAAAAAAAAATCCCTCACAAGTACACTATATGGACAAATGAATTTGAACATCTACTCAGTCACTGTTTTTTTCTGTAATCAAAGGTATTAAAAAGGAGTAACTGTCTCCACTGTCCTCACAAGGCTTTCTTTTAGATTCTGGCCACTGCTGTGAGGATTTGATTACATTCGGCGACAAGAGCATTAGCAAGGTCAGGATGTTGGATGAACTTGCATCCCAAAAGTATTAAACAAAGAACATCGTTCCACTCACCACAGTTCAGTGCTGGGACGGTTTATATTGCTCTAGCCCACGTCTGGCATTACACATGGGGCCAATAGGTTCTTATTAATCTGCTTGAAAGAGTCCTATTCTACTGGCAATAATTATTTTAATATTTTTCTATTCTCTAAAGGGAACAGACAAGCTGTATAGCTGTATGCATTAATTTGAAGGGGTGTCCACAAACATTTGGACATACAGTGTATCTGTGCAGCCTTGATACTAAAGAGTAATGAACTATAAACTGTTTGTGTAGTTCTGAGATTGTCTGAGTCTCATAAGCAGTTGAAAAGCATAGATTAATGAATCACTGAGTAATGAAGCAGCCCCTAGGTGAGGAATGTGAGCATGTAGTTACCGTGTAAACTCTGTGCTGTCTGGACTGCTGAGCCTCTCCATGGCTTTCTGCAGAAATGAGCTCACCATCTGAAAGAGAAAAACCATGTTTAAAAACTGAAGTCTCAAGTTTGCGGGAGACCGATGTAGCACAACATACAGACTAGAGGTCTTGCCATTCAAACACATTTATTTGTACATATATTACAAATAAATATTAAGATAAAACAGATCTACCTTCTGGTCAGTAATGGTCAGGTAGGCTTTGATGGTGTCGAGCACAGCCAGTCGGGATGGGTCAATCTCTCCAGGCGTGGGCTGCTGGGTGTGCACATTGAACAGAATGGGCAGGAAATTCTTAGCAAATCTGCCAACTTCACCCTTCTCCTCCTCTGTAGAGTGAAACAATTAAAGACGGATGTAAACACATACTGAACACTACTGCAGTCCACTACTATGTGCTAGCACACACACACACACACACACACGCTAACCTGTTTCACAGCTCTTGTAGATGAGCGTGCGCAGGGATTGGTAGATGCACATTCGGAGCTCAGGCCTCTCACTGACAGCCATGCCCAGAGATCGCGCAATGTTCTTAAAAGAACTGACCAGGTCAGTGGGCTTATTACAGAAACCAGGAAGCATTGTCCAAATCTAAGCCATAGAAAATATGAACAATCATTAACAAAACATATAAACAACTTTTAAAACATAAAAAGAAACTTTCCAAAAATAATAAATAAATAAATACATATACATAATTGAACAGATGGGTGTCAACAGGCAGCACAACTGATAAGAAACCTTTATCTTCCGTTACCTGCAGCTGCAATGTCTGGTATACTTTTGCACAAAGTTTCTGACCGGATTTCTCCAATTCTTCAGCTGAAAAACAAGACCAATTACAAGTTTAAAAGCATACAATTTAAACACACTGAGCATTAATAACATTTTACATGGAAGAAAGCCAATACATTAATAAAATGGGAGATGCAGAGGGCAATTTAATGGATCCAATGGTTTCTTTTCTGTGCACCGTGCAAACAAATGGGAGACACCAACCTTTCTGTTTTAGTGTTGAAGCCAATGGAAGAAAGTAAGAGGTGAAGTATGCAAGCTGAGTGTTCTTCACATGGTCCCTGATGACAGGGATGAGCCAGCTGCGTGGGAACTCCAGGTCATCACTGAAAACACAAACCTCGCAGTTATCACCACACAAACAAACTGATATATTCCACTAGTCAATAACAGAGGAAAGCTTTAAAGAAGTTCTCCTAGACTGAATAAATGCTGTTCATTAAGAGAAGTATGAGGGTGCATCTTAGAGTTACAAGCTACATGCATCATGAAGGTAAGACAGTCTACCAGTACAGCATACAGGGTGTTGGCAATATTGGAAAATGATGTGAAATCTTAAAAGTTTTATTGGGCAACCAAACTTTTAATTACTTGTAGGAGGACTACCAACTGAATGAACATTCATATACAGTCAGATCCTTAATCATTTGGACAGTGACAACTTTCGTAATTCTGTCTCAGTACACTGCCTCAATGAAGCACTTAAGACGTGCATTTTTTTTTTTTTTATCTCAAAGTGAATGGACAAATATAAAAATATCTTTAGCTGGGAACCATTTCTCCAGGATTTTGTCCTGTATACAGGATCTATCCACATGTTCATTAAAAATGAAATCATGACATACACAATTAAAGTATCTGGCTTTGTGCTATTTCTACTCACTCTATGCCAGTAATGAGAAGGGGGACAGCACTCAGGACCACCTGTGGGCCCATGCTTTCCACCGCACCACCCATGGCCAAATCCAGTTCACCACAGAAGGGGAAGCTTGGTGTAGCCCGCAGATCACTCAGAGATTGCAGACTCTGGAGAGCGAGAATACAAATACACAATCATTACTATTGTATGTGGTGTACTATTGTATATGGTAAATGCACAAACAAACAAGGAGTTATATTTAAAGTCAAGACATATGTTCCTTCTATTTCCTACAGCTGCAGCAGGAAGCCAGATCTGGAAAATTGGGTTTCTAAGTCCACAGTCTAAGCGCCTACCTTGGTCATTACAGGATGAGCCTGTTTCCCTGCAGCTTTGTAGAAGCAGCCAAGAACCTGCAACACAAACGGCCAGGAGGCGTGAAAGCGATAAGACAGGCCCTCTTCCACAACTCTGCAAGAAACAGAAAGAGAGTCAGACCCAAAACCAAACCACAACAACCCCACACACACAACAAATCCGATGACAAACTCACCGGAACATCTTAACGACGTAAAGCCCATTGCCAGTAGATGTGCTGGGCAGAACAGGCCCAATCTCTGCCATATGAGGGGCCACACACTCATTGATCAGGGTCTAGGGTAAGAAAACTCTCATCAAGCTAAATTATCACACATCACCTTTATCAAGGTTAATTTAGCTATTCCCATTCAGAAATGACTGAATCCTGCACAGCTAATATATAAAACTAAAACAAATAAATACATAAAATTTCAAATTAAGAACCACAAGAGTACTGAGTTCACCTTTAGGGTCTGTGTGGCAGCAGAGACCACCTGCGTGTGTGGGGACAGAAGGCAGGACATGGCTGTTGAGAAAAGGCGAGGGAGATGGCCCAGACTCAGAGAGCTCTGTAAGCTAAACACCACAACAACACATCAGCCTCACATACACCACACACTCAATTTGCTCAAAAAGCAAAGTGCATAAATGCACAAATCCACAAGCATCACTTACCTGGACAGATGGACATGAGCTTTCTCCATGACTGCAAGCCATGCCAGCAGTGGCTGCAAGTCGTTTTCACTGGGAACATAGTCATACAAAGCCTACAAGAGAGGAAAGCTAGGTTACAGAGACCTCTATTCCTCATAAAATCTAGTACTGTTTAGGAAGTATAGGTCTGAAAGCAGGGATGGGGATTTTATAAATTTTAGCTATTCATATAGCTGCACAAGATTTTTGAACCAGGAAGAACAAATGAATAAATGAATCTGGCATAAGAGGTGATGGTTTAGTTCATTTTGTTTTAGGTCTTTGCCATCTTTGTGTTTTTCGATATATGCGTTTGACATACTACCAGTTAACCAGCAAACAGTAACTCAAGGGCAATATCCTCTGCTTTGTGATCACATTCTCACACACATTTACAAGTCACTGTAAACTACACATGCTTTTTATAAAGTGACAAATAACTGATGTTCTTTAAAGTAAACTTATTATTAATGCATTAACATGAAAATTTTTTTTATGTACTCTAAAAAAAATCCAAGTTGGACCTTTGAAATCAGGATAAAGGCCAACACTGATTGTTGCTATTATATTAATATAATAGACATTCTCCTCCAAATTTTACTGCAACTGTAAAGTGGAAAGCCACTGTTCTGCTTGAGAGGCTTTACTGTAACAAGAACCCACATGATTCCTACCGAGGAGTTGGAACCACAGGTAGTAAAAATGACAAACAACATGTACAGTCATTGGTAGGAACATATAGCCACGATATGTTCTTACCAAGGACTCCCTCTCTGGACACTGCTGATGAAAATTGGAGACCACATTCACTCCACATTCAGCCGCTGCTAGGAAATCATGTGATTTTCATGTATGAATGAATTCAAATCACACAGTGATAATGTTACTGAATCTCTGAAAGTAATAAATATGCTACAAGCTATACATTTTGTGCCTTCTCATAGCTGTAACACAATGTATGATTATATGCACAAACTAATGCCTAAATATGATTCATTATTGTCATTTTCTGTGAATAAAGTCCTAAAATAAATACTGAGAGATGGTTAAATATCAGTATCTTTAAACGACCACCCCATCCCTACTGAAAAGTGTGTGTGCTTGTGTGGGTGTTACATTTACCGTGATAATCTGGGCATTGAGCTCTGCTGACATAGTGGAGGAGTTGGGTTTGCCATTGAAGAGTTTGTGGAAAGCCTGCATTGCTCCTGCAGTGACCAGCTTTAAACAACAGAGGAATGAGCCTAGTCAGTATCAGAATTCCAGCTTGTACTACATACAGATCAATACCCTGAACGTGCAATTGTAGAAGGGGAGGATTTCTCACCACATGACTCAGAGTCATTACTCGAAGGAGGGTCTCGCAACACGACTTCACAGAGCTGAGGGGAAACGTATTAATTAGCTCCTTTATCAGACCCAGCACATGCAGAGTTGTTGTGTCCTCCTTGTTGCCTGATCAAAGCAAATGAAAGACAAAAAAAAAAGCTTAGACAGGCGAGGCAATACACCAACCAAAGCAGATTTTGCAAGCAAAAGAATATTAAGAAAGCAGATAAAGAGAATGCTAACTTGCAGACATTAACCTACCTCCTGCCTGCTCCATTTCTTTGATGCAATACTTGGCTGTGGTGACTGCAGCAGGGTGGTGGGTGGGGGCATTGTCTGTGAACATGCAGTCACTGCCACGAAGAATAGAGCAAACACCTTGTTGGGCTGCTTTACGTACCTGTAACACACAGAAAATCAGCAGTAACATTAAACAACACATTTGGTCAACAGGTCCTTAGTACACTTTAACACTAGATTACATTTACTACAAGGAAGAACTAAATAGGCCTCGGCTTGGACGTACAATTCTACTAAACAACTTTGATTAATGTAGAAGAACCCTTACATGAATACTGACAACATTGGTTTTCTAGGGCATCTTTATCTTATGGGTATAAGACTTCATAAATGATGATGAATGATGCTAACCTTTGGTTTAGAGTGTACAGTGAAGCTGAGCAGGCCATGGTAGACCTGCAGGGTAGATGGATAACTCCAAACTGAGAGATCCTGCTTCCTCAGCAAGGTGGCCAGGCATGACAAGATCTGAAAGGAGTCACATTAGTAAAACTTGGGATTAAATTCAGACTTTTTCGGATATGGGGCAAGAGGACGTCATCAAATGAGGGAGTGCTAAATGTGGCAGTTTGAATAACTTTAAATAAACAAACAACTAGTGATGTACATACCCATCGTACGGATGACACAGAGTCAGCACTGGCTTGTTTTGACATGACGTCCATGAAGGCCTTTGCTGTGTCTGAGAACTTCTTTATCAGCACTGCAGCAGGCACCCTACAGACAGACCCACATGAGTTACACTCTTGAGTTGGACCTATATAAACATCTAACAAAAAGTTCAATTAATGACAGCAATTGGATGCAGGGGATGGACACAGAAACCATACTGCTGGCCAAAGCATGAAACTGATGCTATACACTCAAACCAGTGTGCAGCCTAGATGAATTACATTAGGGGGTGGGTGACATAGCAAAAATGTTATGTACACCCAATTTATAAAAATGATATCACAAACTCTTATACATAGACAGAAATGAATTCAGCTCTCTGACCAACATAGTTGATGTGTTCCAAAAGCCACTACAAGCTCAGAAAACCACTTTAATATAGCATAACCTCGATAAAACATCATGTTGTCCCACGACTCACCTTTTCATTACCAAGTTCAGAAGGTAGGCAACAGCAGCCAATGATTCACTGCTCTCTACTGCCTCGAGGGTCGTCATCTGTTACAGAAGCAAGTTACAAACCTTTCACTATTATCCACTATTGGTGAAGTCAGTTAAGTTCATAGCATGTACTTAAAAATGTGGTTAATACAGAACAGTCCACAAAACTTGCAAAATATTTAACATGAGACCGACTTACCAACGCTGCAAAGTACTCCGTCTCCGTCTCCTTTCCTCCTTGAGAGCGAATCACTTCTGTTACAGCTGCTAGAACAGCACAGATCTGCACAGCAACACACAACCCACACATATGTTAACAGAGTTACAGCTGTATTATGTTCTACAGGATCTACAGTGATGAGTCCGCTTAACACACACCTCTTTGTGTGCAGCAGAGTTGGACTCCCAGTAACGCTGGACTTTTCGAAAGGTGAGGTTAGAGCAGTCGGACAGTCCACTGAGAAATGTCCCAGACGTCCTCTCTGTGAAGGCTGCCTCCTCCATGGCGTCCCCCTCGCCACCTCGCTCCAGGGAACCTGTCTGAAGCTCATTGTGGAGTTTCAGGGCGTCAACTGTAAGGTTGCTTTTCTCTGTAAAGGAATGGTATAGCAGGTTGTACATAAGAACACAGGAGGTGGTACTAACCAGCTAGGTTCATTATTCAATTATTCTAATGAGAAATTTCCAAATGACAATGCTTTTCATTAGCATTTACTCACTAAATCCTTTTCTGTGTTTGTTTGTATTCTATTTGCTGCTGTTTTCAACCTTTATTGTTGTTTTAGACCAAACTAAATTCCAAAACAAGATTGGAGTCTAACAAACGTGGCAGGTATTACAGAAGGGGTCCACAATACTGGTCCTGGATATCTAGCACTACCACATTTAGGATCTTATATTTACATTCCTTGGCTGATGCTCTTATCCAAAGCAACTTAGGTCGTGTCAGTACCCAATACACTACACCAACCACAGAAGAGAGAGTTTCGCTTTAGCAAACCTAAGCAAATCTAAGACATTTGATGCAAGCAATGAATGTCTTTAGGGTTATCTGAATGTTAGAGCTGGTGTGTTGCATCAAAACGCTCCAATATCAGTGCTGACCATCCCTGTATTATAGCTACATAGAAATCCCACTGAATTCTAGTGATCTCGTTTTTGGCACCTTCTATCGAGGGGGTTTTAAGGCCTTAGTCACCATTAACCAGCATCAGTACTATGAAGTCAGATCTACCAGCCCCACTGTCCAGATTCACAAAAACAGGAGCAGGGACATTTATCTCAGATGGTCAGCGATCAGCCACTGATCATGTCTGCGAAAACGGGCAGATTAAGTCAGTCGTGTGAACAAAACTTCTGTACAGTTCATCTGCATTAGCTGCCAAAGCTTGCTTTAACGTCTAAAGTGAAATAACACCCGACTAGCCCGAAAGCTAACTTTAACTCCAGCCAGCCACGTGCTCCTGCAGGCCAGCTGAGAGAGAGCGTAAACAGCAGCTCGGTCTGTACCTGAGGGGCGGCTGAAAAACCGGCTTCTCGCTGCCTGCCGATAACGACTCGTCTCTGGATTCGAGTCGCTGCTGTGTCCTTTCTTCCATCGCTTTAATTTCTGAGAGGTTCCGGACCGCAGTTTCCCTGTTTTCACCATTTTGATAGAAGAAATAACCCTCGTGTCAATGGTTTCAGCCCCCGGTCCACGCGAGCGCCGTCGTCGCTTTTTAGATGTCGTCATCACCCTGAGCCCTCTCGCTGCGCCGCTAGGGGGCACGCCACACAAACAGAACGGACTCATAGTGGCTGTGTCCCAAACCACACACTTTCGTACTTTGTACACTATAATGATGTATTCACTTCTTATAGTAGGTCATCATTTTTGCATACTATTTAGGGTGGTGGCGTGCGGTTTGGAACGCAGCCATAGTCTGTCAATAGCAGCGCACTAGCTCAATCGCTGATGGGCCAAAAGTATGTGTACAGTGTAGTAGTGAGTGGTTTTGGAAGCAGCCGCTTAGATTAAAGCTCTTTTTTAATATTAAATGGCTGAGGTTGGAGTCTTACAGAGCTTCTAAACGGAAATTGGCTAAAATTACATTTTTGAGTAATAAACTGCCTGTGAAATGTTCTGAGATTTTTTTCTTCTCTCAAGATAAAACAACCATGTTCAACATTTGTGTTGGACATACATGGAATTTGGCCTCTGCCTTTAACCCATCAGTGCAGTATACACACACACACGTACTAGTGATCAAACACACACAGTGACAGTGAGCATACATGCCTGGAGTGGTGGGCAGCTATTGCTGCGGCACCCAACGAGCAGAGAGGGTGAAGGGCCTTGCTTGAGGGCCCAACAGTGGCAGCTTGCTGAGCCTGTGCATCGAACCCACAACCCTGTTATCAATAGCCCGGTGCTCTAACCGCTTGTTAAATAACTCAAGCTTACTTAAGCTTATAATTATTCTGAGATAACTATCTCAACTGTCTTATGATTAAACATATGCCAAAGCATTTAACTTGTCATATGATGAAAGTGCCAGTTATAGTTGTTTTTTTAGAATATCAATGAAAATGCCTTGTTGTTTTAAGATCTATGCCTCTTAGGTCTAGTGCCATCAGAATGATCCATATGTCTTCCAGATTTGAAAAAAAAAAAAAAAAAAAAAATTTAAGCACAGGTTATTCTCTAAATACTTTGCACGGATTCACCTATAGTCATGAAGTAGACAAGGAAGCTGTAGCTGCTCAGGAGAATTTCCTAAGAACAATTAACCAATGGATAAATATTTCAAGATGATTATCTCAAGATATTTAAGATGATGATGAGATCATGAGAAACCATTATAGAAAACCCCCTGTCATTGTTACTGTCACACAGCTGAAATAGAAGCTTAAAGAATGGAGTGCAGATAAAATACATTGTACATTTAAAATGTACATTTTAACCCAGATCTTTCAGTCTTTCAGATAAAGAACTTTTTTATGTGTCTCATTGTTTCAATAACGTGATTAAAAGGACAAATTATAATGATATTTAAACTAACTGTTAATTAAAATTGGTTTATTATTATTATGTATTATTAGTATTAGCATAATATTAGTATATTATGTATAACATTATGTGTACCACTCATGCATGCCAAACCTAACTGCAGTAGTAAATAAATAGAATAGCTTTTAAACTAATATCACTGCAGTGCATACAAATACATCACAGGAATTCTTGTTTAAAGAAAAATGTATAAATCTCAGATTCTCAGATGACTCTTACTGGTCACATCTCTAATCTGCCCATGTTAGCAAGAGGCTTCATCATTACATAATCATTGCGTCACATAAATCCCAAAAGAAGAAGAGAATGTTGTTCAGTCTGAATGAGATACAGCCCCAATATCTGTTTAGAAATCTGATCACTTAATATAACATCTTAATAACATACCGTATCAGACAGAAAAGACAGAAAAAAGAAGGAGCTTTGAGAGACCCACGATGGACAAATCTTGCACTAGATTTTTAGAGTTTAGTAAAAGTTCAGTGTTTTTTTTTTCCCCCCAACTCTGTAGTTTGGCAATGAGTTTAACACTCTAACATTTAATCAGTTCTTTATTTCAATATAGTAGCATCAAGGTGAAAGTGTATTTTTCATACATTCCTAAAAAAGATCAAGAGGGGTCAGAAAGGATTTGTAAGAGTGAGGCCATAGAGAAACATTTGATTCTCTAAAGGATCTTTTGAAGGATTTTTTTTTTTGTAAATGGGAGTTTTGAATGAACACAAAAAGAATTAAATAAAATAAAATGACATTTTAATTAAGCTGTACAAAAGTGAATAGTTTAGTGTGATCAGTTCAATAATCATTTGGTTTCAGTAATTAATTTTTTTGGGACACCAGATTTTTATGTCAGTATCAAAATTTTAATTAGAGTTTCCAAGAATTATCCATGATTACCCCAGTCTCTAGTAGAGCGAATACGATCGAGGTGCAAAGCAGAGCTTATTTCTTAAACAACAAGAAAAAAAAGACCACATACACACACGCAGCGATGGCCAGCCCTGGCCTTAAGGTTAGAGAAGCAGGCTGAGGACCAAAAGGTCAATTGTTCAATGCCTTAGTGTAGCAGAATGTAGGGGGGGTGGGGGGAGTTAAGTAATAGCATTTACTCCACCCTCAACATTCATGGCTGTTCTTGAGCAAGGCACCTAACCGAGCGAAGAGGTGGCTGCCCATAATTGTTCTGTGGCCGTGTGCTGTAATTACCCACCAAGTGTGTGTTCACTGCCCCAAATGGGTTAAATGCAGAGACTAAATGTCATTGTGCTGACACTAAAGTGAGGAAAATGATGAATGATGAAACTCCAAATGGGGGTTGTGTTAGAGATTCCCTGGACAGAGATTGAGGGGAATGAGAAGCTGATGAAAGCTGGTGTCATAGAGCTGCTTCTGCTGCAATTTGATCTCTCCTTTGCCAGTAGTTAGAGTCAGAGACGTTCTCCAAACTCCAGAAATCTACAGGGTTTTAAATGAAAGCTTTCTCTCCAAACCACAAGTTTAGAATGCCTCTCTGCTGACAATGCTACTAGGCCAGATTACAGTGTATTGGGAATCCATGAAATGAGATAAAAAAAAAATGCAATAATACGCCAATGACAAATGTTAATTGTCCAATGCTACATTCTGATCAGACACTCAGAAAACACACAGTTGTGTTTTACAGAAATATAATTGTATGTGCAGCATACAATAATAAGAACAATGATGTGTACTGTTGTACAGTAGACCAGGAAAACTATACAGTAGACAAGGAAAGTATGTTCAAAACTACAATTCATTTGCCCTAGCAACTGCATTCTGACTCCTCAGAAAAGATTCATTTCACACATTGAAAACTGAACAGCTTTTCCCAGACTCTTATAAACTAGGCCAGCCCATAGCAATCTTCTTTGTATTATAAAAGTACAAAAAAACATCCACATGGCTTTTGACAGAAATGGCTTTTCTGCGGGTATCCAGAGTCTGGCAAAACAAATCTACCACTGAACTGGAACACCTACTTTAAAACACATAACACACATTCAGATTGAGATTGAGAACAGCTTTGAGCTTTTATCACAGTATTTGTAATATTTGATTACGACAAGCATGATACTGAAGATGTGGCTTTGTGATGTGAGGCTGAATGTCACAAATTCACAACAGATACTACTTCCAATGTTTACAGATGAAAGAGCCATTAAAATGAGAATAGTGTGCCAAAGACAGGATCCTTAAAGTTGTGACACATTATACAATAACATGACTTAATAGCTTAATACCTGGCTACAAACTGTGTGTGCTATTCTGACAATTATTTATTCTTGGCCTCCCCTTTTTTAGATAAAGTGACAGAATAATGAATATCAAATGGTGTATGATTTAAGTAATGATACAAGAACTACAAAAGTACTGTTTGACTACATACTGAAGCTTAAGACAGTATTTTTTGAATTCAGAATAGATTTGAAAAGTAGGAATAAATGAAAAGAAAAAAAAAACCAACACAAGAAATCACTGAAGAGCAAATTACTGAAGAATAAAGCTGACCTTTGAAAATGAATAAACTTTAAGAGACCTTCATTTGAAGTGGGCGAACTGAGCAACACTTTTTAAGATGATACCATCCATCTGACGGAAATACTGAAATTCTGACAAGGAGTATAGACTCAATACAAAAGATTAAAAAACAAAAGAGAAAAAACGCCTAAAAAAAAAAACACTTTGTCATGTGTAAACCTACCATCACATATCCCCAGTCAATGCAGGACACCAATTTTGTCTGATTGTCATAGCAGAAGACAGCACAGAGGACAAAATAATTCAATATCCACAAGACAAACAAACAGAGGTCATTCCAATTAACGTCAAAAGCACAAGGCAGTAATAACGTTATTTTAAAGAGCTAGGACGCCTCAAAAAGGCTTTTTCACAACTTTGCGAGTTCCTCAGGTCCCCCAACCTCGCAAGTTCATCCTTTCACTCAGCTGGGAATGACAGGTTGTTTGACAATGACCTGGATTATGAAGTCCTTCTGAATCTTGGTGTCCTGCAGCCGAGTTTTGTCTGTAAGCAGCTTTCCAGAGAAGAACCAGCGCTGGTTGGCAGCCTCTATGTCTTCCTGCACCTGCAGCTGCTTCTTGAGCTGGCAGATTGAGTCGGCCATGCTAGCGCTCAGTCGCAAGTCTTTCCCTGTGGAGAGGCGCACCTTCAGCTGGAACTCTTCTTTCTCCTTCTTCTCCTGCAGCTCGCCGTTTTCAGACACGTCAATGTCGCTGCGCTCCAAAATCAGGTTGACCGGAGGAGCCAAGCAATAAGCAGGAAGCTGGTACCTGTTCCCAAGCTCATCATAGCACTCCATTAGAGAACCTAAGAACAAAAAACATTCAATCAATACCAACTCAATTGGAGATATGATGATCTGCATTTGACAGAAAGGTTTCTGTTGAGCACACAGGCTAGTTCTCCCATGGATTAATATATTTGTTTATTAATATTAATAAAAACTGAAACAAGGGTAAAAATCAGGGCAGACTCGAACATGATACAGTAATCGCTTGGAAACGTATTAGCTAAGTAAATGTGTAATAAATATTGCACTTATGTATAATAAAATATCTAACGTAAATGGAATGAATAGAAAAAGGGAAACCACTCAAGCTGTGCAGAACTATACTTGGGAAATCTTTACAGACCTTTATATACACATCAAAATAAAGAACAATAAATTAATATACAAAACAAAAACTTGTACAGGTCTTTGCAAAAGCTGTGGCCCTTACCATGCGGTAGTGTGATGCTTGCACCATCAACGATAGCCTGTGCAAGCTCATGGTCATTACACTCAATTGCCACAGCGGCAGCTTTCAAGGCATCCCAGATCTCTTTACGTCCATCGAAAGCAGGTGCAGTATCCCAGAATTCATCTCTCTTGCTGCGCAGCTGGCCTTCTGTCATTGGGTAGTCACTTTTCCACTTGGGCTTGTCTTTTTTAAGGGGCTCATTACGTCCTAAATAAAGCACAGCAAGGGTTGCATTAGCACAAAAGCCTATATGCAAGAGTTTATGTAGTTTTTTTAGTGAAGCTGGGGAATAAAAAAAAAATCATTTTGATTCATACTGATCCATTCTGTCAGCTCAACGGGCAACCAGTGAAGCCATAAGCCATAACATGAAAACCACCTCCTTGTTCTATGCTCATTGTCCATTATATCAGCCCCAATTACCATATAGGAGCACTTTATAGTTCTTCAATTAAAGTCTGTAGTCAGACTGTTGTTTGTCAGTGGTCGAGACCCCACAGGACCACCACTGAGCAGGCATTATTCGGGTAGTGGGTCATTCTCAGCACTACATTAACACTGATATAGTGGTGGTAATGGTGCGGTTTGTGTGTGTTGCACTGGTACGGGTGGATCAGACACAACAGGGATGCTGGAGTTATGCAGGGAAACAGACTGACTACAGACTTTTATAGAATTATAGAACTATAAAGTGCTCCTACATGGTAAGTGGGGTTGATAAAATGGACAATGAATGTAGAAACAAGGATGTGGTATTAAATGTTATGATCGTGGTATATACCAGTGGCCAAAACAGTACAAACAGAAGTATGAAGGGTAGATAGTAACACAGTACAGGAATAGAATTCAGCTTTCTAATTTGAGCAGCTCAGAGAATATCTTTCTACCCCTCTCAACCTGCTTTGCCAAATTGGCTCGAGTCACAGTCCTGCGGTCCAGGGTGTCTGAGCAGCCAAGACACATGGACCTCGTGGAGTCCAGCAGAGAGCAGGTAAAGCCTCCAACACATCACCCCAGATTAGTAAGGAGGAATTAAAAAACACCTGTAGAGTACAGCATGGGGACAAACACCTACTAATGTACAGAAACGTGCAGTGAATGTTTATTTGCTATTAGATTTTATACAGAAGAAGAATTTATACATGTAGTACTTTTACATGCTTCACTGTGTAACCTTTTCCAAACCTCTCCTCACGACAGCCCAGCATTACTGCAAAGGCTTGTTTATACTCCTTTTATGCACAAAAATTAAGACGTTTGTTTCAAACAATGAAACCATTACTGTCCACATCTGTAAGCTTTCAGATAACGTGCACAGATACGAATAAAATTAACACAGAGTATGGAGAGAAGGCTCAATCAGTATCTGAATTGAGCATTAATAATATAAATGAGCCTTAATTGTAATCCAATAGCTAATCAGTACTTTATTATGTGCTGGGGAGAAATTGAACAAATCTCTGAAACAGATGGGCCATCCAGGAGGACTTTGTTGGCTCACAAGAAAAAAAAAATTCTAATTCTAATTCAGCACAGTTCCAGTTACACCAGGCTATTTATACTCTTGGTAATGAAATAAGCAGTTAGTCAGTGGTCTTTTAGTCTTGATAACCACAATGCTCAGGAAAGCATACAGAGTCTCATGACAATGCAAAAATATTGCCATATTGCCCACATTTATGCTTAGAAGCCTAAAACTGTAGTTGCACAGTACTGAAGGTTAAAACTCCTGTGTGATATTTGAAAAAACTGACATTCAATATTTCTTCTGCGATATGAAAAAAAAACTAGAGGGAATTTCTTTACCAGATTTCACCAGCAATCACCATAAGTCAAATCATCCAACATGTCACGATAATAATTATGCACTTAATATAATAAATGATATTGTATGCAATATGCCCCTCTGCACTCAGCAATCCCACTGTGACTGTACATGACTGTATGTGGTCTGGCACTTCGTGGCGGAGTTGCTGTGGATCCTAAACACTTCCACTTTTCAATAACAGCCATCACGGTTTATGGTGAAATATCTAGGAGGGAAGAAATTTCACCAACTGACTTGTTGCAACAGTGGCATTCTCTTACAGTGCACTCTGGAATTCAGTAAGTGACACATTCTTTTACAAATGTTTGTAAAGGCTGACTGCATGGGTAGGGATTCGATTTTAGGCACCTGCGGTAATGAGATGGAATGAAACACTGTCCCGATACTTTTGTCCATTCAGTGTATGCCATAGAAAATGGGAACAGTACGAATTTTCATTTTGTACCAATCAACAAAAAAAGTTGTAGCCTGACGTGTTTGATGTAATTTGCTGTGACAATGCATGCCCTGCAAAGTTACTATTGCGCAAGCACACAATGTGACGACTATGCTGAATCGATACGTTGTGCTGCACTTGCTTTTCTCAAAAAGTGAGTCAAAAAAAATCTAAATATTGAATATTCTGTAAGCAACAGCCAGTAATGAACAAAAGGGCTTGCACAGAGTCCAACAACTGAACCAGTTGTGTACAAACAGCACAACATGCCATAATGGCATTCCTAATACATATAAAGTGTTCTGCACATCCAACAACTGTCCATTAAACTGTCCATCGCTATGGTCAGAGCTGAGGTTTCAGCTGACAGAGCTAGAGCGATAGAGAGAGGGAGAGAAAAAAAAAAAAATCAACAAATTATTTATAGTGCTTTGGATTACAACCTTAATCGGGTGACACATAACAGGATTTACGTCTTTCCCATAATGCATCTCTTGCCAGCATGTGCAACAGAACACAATAAACAACTGCATGTGTTTTGTAATGTGCTCAGGGTTACGAATGCTAGGAAATACTGCTGAGCAACTGCTCCATGTTCTTTTGCACGTTCATCTTTCACTGCAGCTTCAGAGCGAACCGGACTGAGAATCTAATCTCTTCTCTGTGTTGTTGGACGGGGGAGGTGGGGAGGAGGACAACAAACATTAATCACTAAAAAAAAACAAAAAACATTCTTGCTCATAAAAAATAAAAATTATACACATTTATAAAAATATGCACATTTCAGTAATCCAGCAAATAATGGTAGGTTGCTCTGATTGTTGCTAGACCGCAGGTGTATCAGAAGAAGTAACACTGATGCCTATAGGCTAAAGCATCGCTGCGTTGCAAAAGCCGCTTAATGAGAAACTGTAAGCTCCTGCTGGAATATGCCACAAGCATTTTAGCTGGAGCGGCAAGAAGCATGAAGCCAGCAGTGTCTGCAAAGCTACTGTAGCTTGTCTGACATCTTGCATGTTAAGAAATCCCTTCCAATTACTACATGGACAAGATTAAACATTCATTCAATTTGACTTCAGTTTTTCCTGCAACAGAGTGACAGGGTGGAACGGCCACCGCTGACATAGGTTTAAAAATCACTACACAAACTGCATAGGTCACAAAGACCTTTCACCTTTCACAAACACAATACTTGTACACTGTTCACAAGCACATCTGTTACTGTACTTACTTTTCAACAAAACAGTAACTGAAGTGTAAGAGTCTCTTGAGTTTGCAACTCCCATCGCCTCAGAATCCAGGAACTCGTCTCACCGTGAAAATTAAGATTCTACATCCGTAGAGCTTCTTCACCAACATAAAAAATGACTCCAGTCACCAAACTATCACCAGCGTTCCCTTATTCCCTTATACCCTCAGCTTGAAAGCTTGAATATGTCCTCATGAGCAAAAGATGGGCCAAGAGTCACTGCTCGCTCGCTCGCTCTCAGTGCTACAAGCTGCTAATCAATAGTAAGGTTTAGGTGTGACACTTCCCTACTAGCTTACTTCAGTGTCCCTTGCCCTTTGTACATGCCCATCACCTGTGCTCCTGAGGCTGTTCATAGAAGCTCCCAAAAATAAATCCAAGAGGCAAAACACGGAAACGTCTTTAAGCTCTGTTTGGGAACAGAGACAGTGCAAGCCCTTCTCAGCAAACTGAGGGCCTAATCCAATCAAGTCTCTTTAAGACCAAGACTAAGAGTCAAAAATAAATCTGCAGTAAATCCTAGGATTGTCCAGCATGGGGCATCCTGAAAGACACCTTCAATCACAGCACTGCACCAAAGCAATTCCAGAAAATACAAACTGGGTGTTGTCTAATCTCAGACGTACTAATCTTATTTGGTTTCTTGGGAAAAGCAGCTTTTGTGGCAAAAATCAATTAAACAATTTACTGTACATCAATTCCAAGATCAGGAAATCAGGCAAGTCAAGTCACAGTATGAGCCCTCTTTCAATACCAATGAAAGCCCATTCAATTCCCAACACAGTAGGATATCAAGCACTGGTATCAAAACAGAGCATAAAGGACTTTTTTGCTAGCTTGCTTACATACCATAGAGTGAGCCAATTCTGATTTGAGTGTAATAACACTTTTACATATAAGTGACAGGAGAAAAAAACAAAACAACCCCCCACTGACATTCAGACAAATAACCCTTAAAGGTGATTTATCAGAGAGAGTTTGTGGTGCATGCCTACTCCAGACCTGTTTCTTTCACTTACCTCCGCGTTTTTTGCTGTATCTGGAGGCACTTCTGGATGAACCAGCAGTCCCAGGACCTCGCACCGTCCCAACACAGCCCCCCATTTCGCCCCTCACTCCGAGGGCATTTCAAGTCCAGGTCCTTCCTCTGGTGCAGTTAAAGTCACGCAGCAGCAGCAGCAGCAGCAGCAGCAGGAGCGCAGGAGCGCAGGAGCAGGCGTCTGCACGACCAGCCAGCTGGACGGTCTGTGAACGGAAGAAATCCCTACATAATTATTTCCGTCCACGGTGTGAAGAGGTATCAGGGTATCAGAGATGTGTTAATCCAAAGTGACACAGACAAGGCTGACGGTTACAACGGTCTCTGCAATCAGCTCCCCTCTCAGGTGGCTGGTTTTCGTGTGCATGTGCTGCTACCGAGCCAAGCGCAGTTACTTAACGTTAGTTAGTATTCCTGAAAAACTGAAGCGTGCAAATATACGAACACGACTTTGTG
Source organism: Salminus brasiliensis (assembly GCF_030463535.1). Taxonomy (NCBI): domain Eukaryota; kingdom Metazoa; phylum Chordata; class Actinopteri; order Characiformes; family Bryconidae; genus Salminus; species Salminus brasiliensis. Next base: position 31,465,042 of record NC_132881.1, on the reverse strand, counting down.
CTGACCGACAAACACCTGCAAGTACGAACAAGCAGAACTAAATGTCTTTTTTTAATGCAGCTAACCCTCCTTGCATATCTCCTTCAGGTGACCGCGAACAGCTACAGAAATGACAAATTACCTCGCAACTAAAACTCTGAGCATAAAACAGCCAGACGACCCCTCCGAGCTCCAGCTCAGGTGAAGACCAAAATAGACTAACCGAGATCCTTTTAAAGTAAAAGTCCCGGACGTTTGATTTGTATTATAACATTTAAAATGAATTATTAGTCATTTATTATTTTTTTTATATACATTGAATGCACGTGCAAATGAAATCTACATGTAAATAGTTTAAATACTGTGACCCTGACTGGTTCATGTGGCCACACGTGACCATTTCTTTGGCGACATACTGCCACCTAACGGGCTTGATGCGCACTGTGGTCTGAAACTGCCTCGATGTCTTGCGACCGAGCTTTCTCATATGTCCTAGAATAACGAAGGCAACAACGCGTGCTGAGATTGGTAGCCTTTCAGCTACTGCTAGAAATCACACACATTGGGTGCCTTTCTTCCTCAGAATACTGTCTGAGTAGGCAGTGGTTGTTACTTTTCAGACAGGCAGTATGCAGCAGGGGTTCAGTCCCAGACCTGGGAACCCCACAGTCTACACACATTTGGAGAGGCTGAATCTTTTCTGGATTCTTCATCCAGCGTTTGTATTACTGGCCGGCACACCACCCAGCTGCCTGGTTCAGCACATCTTCAAGCAGATGGGACATGCTAAAACAATCGGCACACCAACCAACAGACCAACCAACAAATCTTAAAGCAGCCGGCACATCCAATAGTAGTTGATACACAACCCGGCACGTCAACCCGCACAACTACTAGCACACAACTCGGCACACCAACCCGCACAACTACTGGCACATCTTAAAGCAGCCGGCACATCCTATAGTAGTTGATACACAACCTGGCACACGAACCCGCACAGCTACTGGCACATCTTAAAGCAGCCAGCACATCCTATAGTAGTTATTACACAACCCGGCACACAAACCCGCACAGCTACTGGCACATCTTAAAGCAGCCGGCACATCCTATAGTAGTTGATACACAACCCGGCACACGAACCCGCACAGCTACTGGCACATCTTAAAGCAGCCGGCACACCAACCCGCACAACTACTGGCACACCAACCCACACAGCTACTGGCACATCTTAAAGCAACCGGTACATCCTATAGTAGTTGGTACACAACCCGGCACACCAACCCGCACAACTACTGGCACACCAACCCGCACACCTACTGGCACATCTTAAACCAGCCGGCACGTCCTATAGTAGTTGGTACACAACCCGGCACACCAACCCGCACAGCTACTGGCACATGTTTAAGCAACCGGCACATCCTATAGTAGTTAATACACAACCCGCACAGCTACTGGCACATGTTTAAGCAACCGGCACATCCTATAGTAGTTAATACACAACCCGCACACCAACCCGCACAGCTACTGGCACATGTTTAAGCAACCGGCACATCCTATAGTAGTTAATACACAACCCGCACAGCTACTGGCACATGTTTAAGCAACCGGCACATCCTATAGTAGTTAATACACAACCCGCACAGCTACTGGCACATGTTTAAGCAACCGGCACATCATATAGTAGTTGGTATACAACCCGGCACACCAACCCACACAACTACTGGCACATCTTAAAGCAGCCGGCACATCCTATAGTAGTTAATACACAACCCGCACAGCTACTGGCACATGTTTAAGCAACCGGCACATCCTATAGTAGTTGGTACACAACCCGGCACACCAACCCGCACAACTACTGGCACATAACCCAGCACACCAACCCGCACAACTACTGGCACATCTTAAAGCAGCCGGCACATCCTATAGTAGTTGGCACACAACCCGGCACACCAACCTGCACAGCTACTGGCACATCTTAAGCAGCCGGCACACCATCCAGCACAATAAACAGATCATCATAAAGCAGCCGGCACATCCTAATGCAGTCGGTACACCATCTGGCACACCAACCGGCATAATATTATAATTTAATTATTATAATACACATACACTATCGTCGCTGTCGCTAAAACTCCCCAAAACGGCAACCTTACAGGAGGACAAAAGCCTTTCAATGTAAAAAAAAAAATATTTTTATATTATATGATATTATTTTATTTTTAGTCATAAAAATAAAAAATTGTATTCACCTATTCATCACGACATTGATGAAACTGACACAACTGTAAAGAAGAACTGCCAGATCAACATATTATGTCAAAAATGACTTTACGCACAGAGCTTAAATAATAATAAAACACTTACACACTTGTTTCATGCTGTGTCGGATGGTGTGCCGGTTTCTTTAGTACACCTCTCCCAACGTTTGTGTCTACTGCTGCTGTTTGCCTTGGCCGACTTGGTTTGACGCCTCGTACCAGTGTTTTGTTTCTTTTTCAGGACTCCGAATCGTTGGCTCGGTCCAGTGCTTGTGCGGCGGCAGAATTGATGATCAGTTTTCCCTCTTTTCTCAGCTTTCTTACTGTTCTTCCATTGACAGCTGTGTTCTCAATGGATTTATCCGTTTTTAAGACCACATGCAGTCTTCGCAGCTGAAATGCAGGTCTCAAACCAAGAGTGGACATTCAGAGTCATGAACTGTTTGAACAGTCAGTCTATCAGAGCACTCCTGAGCAAAAAGAGACACCCTTCAGTCATGTTCTGGTATTTTTGCTCACTTTAAAATGGGCTGGTTTCAACAAGAGGTGCCATGTTCCAGCACATCTTAATGTGAATAAAAGTAGAAATTCTGATATTGTCTCAAATTCATATTTTAGTCTTATAATCTTCAGCGTAAAGCAAAAACAAAATAATTTCATTGGCATGCTGCCAATAAGCTCATGTTTATCTGTTCCAGAGAGTCCTATTCTATTGGCAGTTCTTCTCTACAGGGACTAGACAAGCTGTGTGTTTACATTTGCACATCTGTGTCAGCAATGGCTGCTGTATTTAGACATATAGTGTAGTTACGTTTATTCAAAGCAAATGTTTTTTTATACCATGCCTCATACTATAACCACTGGTAGATAGCATTTGGGGAAAAAACACAATTAAAAGGCATAAAACATAGAATTTTATTGGTCATACATTTGCTAAAAGTGATATACAAACAAGGGAAAACCTCAAAAATCATGATGTTGGGATCATCAACCATAGTCATGATGGATTTCTTGTGACCAAGTGACCAAGAATTTAAAAGAAACTCAACTAAAATCAAATATACAATTAAGTGATATCATTAAAAGATACCCATGATAAAATTAATGACATTTGGGCAATACAAGTAGATATGTGTTTGTATGAATATATGTATTTTAAATATTTGTAAAGTTTTGGAAACTTTGTAAAATGTATTCTTTATCTGAACCACACAAAACTCCTGGTGGTTGTAGGTCTTTGAGGAAGTGCACACCCTGGGAAGGGCGCATAGAAGCATGAGGAATAAATATAAAATATGGCATTTTTCATTTCAACAGTCATGCACAAGTTTAACGTTTAAAGGAGCACAGCTCCACACACACAGCATTTCTCACAAGGCAATATGCCCCAGCACAATCCAATCAACACACAGCTTCAGCCACAGCCATGACAAAAATGAGTCAGAAAAACATGGCTCCATCGTCATGTGCATCTTATAAAGAGAGCGTAGTCTGTTTTCCCTCCTCTTGACTCGGTCACCCCATCTCATCATGACTGTAATTTTTGATTTGGCAGACTCCAATCGTGCAGCGCTTCGGATCCACCTGCTGCCGGCAGTGTTGACAGATTGTTGAAGAGAACTGGCCACCACAAACATTACACCTGCAGATGCTGAAGCACTCACACTGGCACCATGTCCTTTTTGAGCGGGTAGATGTCCCATGCCAGCCCATCCCCATATGGGACATGCCCAGAAGGCAGCAAAACCCTGGTCAGCCAATGACTGTAAATTGATTTGTATTACGTTAATCATTTTTGAAGGACAGTAAATTCTGTGTTAATGAAAAGCATTCGATGTGTAGGGTGATACCACACTATAGTTCTACTCATGTTGCTGTGAGCATGTCAACACATTATTATTAACAGACATTTAGAATTTATCCCTACCTCTTTTTCTCTACACCAAGAAACACCTTCCAGTTATTCAGTTTCCCATAGTTGTAGGGATTCCTGTAGATCTGTCCGTCACAGAGAAACACACAACTGCTTATTGCTTGATCATAAAAGATCATTTTCTTTTTTTTTTTTTTTAAGTACACTTCCTAGGCTGCTCTTAATAAGTGTACAGAATGAATACTGCAAGCTTTATGTGTTGTGCTGATCTTTCTACCTTTCCCCGTTTTGTCATGCGTTTGGCTTCTTTACTGTTGATATGTCTCTCAATACTCGTCTCTCCACGGGAGATGAGGATAGCATGCCAAATCGTCAGGCATCCTAAAGCAACTGCAACTGTGCTGTGGACGACAGGACACATTCAAAAAATGATCAAGAGGACAATTAACTATTCAACAGTAAAATGATTGATCCAATAAACAAACTGAAAAACAAGAATGAGGAAATTGTGTACCTTGTAAGGACCCACATGTAGATAATACTTTTATGAAACATCCTGTCCTTAAAGGTGTAAGGTGGTGCTTGTGTATGATAAGAACTCTAATCAAAAGAAACAGAAAACATTACACTGTTTAAAAAAAACAAACAAACAAACAAAAAAAAAAACCTTTAAACATTTGATCAGAATTGAATACACATCTGTTAAGGATCATCACACAAGTGTTGTAGTAGCTGTGTGAAAGGTAGCCCATGATATTCAAAAATGTACTTTATTCTTTAGTAATAAATTGACTTCATGTCATAATTATGACGACTTTCTAGAGCTTGTCACATAGCTGGATGATAAAGGTACATTAATGCTGTTTTGCCATTTAAAGCATAACTGAAGCTAAACTACAGCCTGAACTGAATGAATCCATATTATGCAGATATTATCTGAAAATTCCTTATTACTGAACAACATTGACCAGCACAATGACTGATCTGAACCGATTCATCCTAGGTGAAACCTTTCAGAAACCAGTGGGACCAGTGAGGAAAACACAGTGTGCCTCAGTCCATTTATCCAAATGTAACCAAAAAAAGAAGAAAAAAAAAACCCATAACAGTGAGTGTAGTAGTAGAGTAAGAACTGCAGTAAAATAAATGCATTCCCAAATATACTGATTAAAAATAATAATAAAATAATTTGAATGGACCTGTTGTGTGTTAAAACGAGAGGACCTCTACCCTCAAGCTGACCATAGAAACACCAAAAGGAGTGGAAAAAAAAAAGACACTATCTAGTAGAATGCAGAGCTCTCTACTTCACCTTCCCAGTCATGGACTCTTGTGGCACAATTCCTATGAGCAGGCCTACACCTGTCACTGGAACGCCTTGCTTTTCCACATCCATGTGCTTGTAGTGCTATTGAAGTAATAGCAGAGATAGATTTGGCAGAGTTATTGCATGCAAAGGATCCCCATTTTGGTAATATGAGTAAGTTAGGAGAAGTACCATTATTTAAAGAACATAAGACAGAGATCAGAAACAAACGAGACTGAGAATGAGACGAGAATGTTTCCCATGTACTAACAGCAGACTTATTAGTTGCCCCCCCCAAAGTTTTGAATAAAGCAAGAGTATTAGAGCCCCACAGTTGTACAAAAGGCTGAAAACTGAGTGAAAACTGAAAAGGTGGTGATCTCACATCTATGGCATTATATGCCTCTATGAAGAGGTTTCGGCCACTGATGCTGCAGTACAGGCAGCCGAGAGTCAAGGAGACACAAAAGGAAAAGAAATAGCGGTGGTTAAAATGGCCAACACAGTTGTTGAGCCAAGCTGAAAATGGGCAGTTAAGGTTAATAGCAAAAGGGGCAAACAATAAATGCCACCTTCTCTAACCAGAAAACAGATTACATTATTTGAAAGAAAAAAAAAATTATTAATGGAAAACCACAGTTCTGAAGAGCCTTAAGAAGCATGATACTTTAATACTAATACTATGTAATGAAAATAAAGTAAAAAAAGAAAAAAAGAAAGTTCTCCTGAACTGAAGAAAAAGAAGGTTCTCCTGAACTGTAGTTCCACAGATAGAGCCTTTAATAAAGCTCTACTTGAGTTCACTTTGGTTCACCATACAGGTTATGGGGTCAGATTCAGACACATCACAGTTCAGTTGACCAGTACACAAATGACTGATGCACTGAACCAAACACGTTGGTGTCAGAAAGACTATGCAGCACAGCAGTTCTCAGGGCTTCAAAAAGTCAGATACCCAACACAGGAAAAGCTTTTTTCCTACTTCTTAAGAAAGGATACGACAGTGATGGTCCATTTTCAGTATACACCTGCAAAGCAAAGAGGGCATCATGTGAAGGAACTGTCAGCAGCAAATCTCAGACAAACAACACAAAGAATGACCTGACATGAACGTTCTTGACATGAGGCTAGAACTAAGTGCTCTGTTCTTACGTGTTGCAAATCCCACAGTGATGAGTTCTTGCTGGTTTGGGAATTACACACTTTTTACAGACAGACACAAATGGAATGTCATTCCTCATCTAAAAAGAATCAGAAACAAAACACTTATAGTGGTTAAATGGTTTAAGTTACAAAATTAAATATCATTATTTCACCCATGTGTATTTATTTGAACATGTATTGAACCTTAGGAGGATATCCAGGAGATGTACTTGTAGCTTTATAGTAGTGGAAGGCTATCATGACCAAGTTCCAGTGTCCATAACAGATGTGCCACACTATCCAGCCCGGAGAATAGGTGTGAAGGATCAAGGGGAGGAGGCAGAAGTATGCAATACAGAGGATGGAGCTGGTGAGAGCTACTACTAGAAATACAAAAACCTCAAAGAAGAGAAAAAGAAACCATCTTATAAACATGATATAAAAAGAATCATGTTGCTAAAGGCTAATCACATCTTACAGGAATGTCTAGGCTTACCTTCCCGAACCAGCGGGTAAGAACATCCACCATCCAGAAGACCGGCTCAAAGAGGGAATCTACCACTACGTCAGAGTTGGTGAGGGAGTTGAAGTAGAGGGACCTGATAAGGAGTCGAATGTAGCTTATGGGTTCCTTCAGTCTCCGAGGCATGCGGTTCCGACTGCGTCTGGAGCAGCCCCGCAGCCATCTCGCAAACAGGTGCATGACACTGAGGCAGGGACGCATTTCGACCCTAGAAAGAAAGGGTCAATTTTCCATCAGTTGCCACATTATTCACATTATCACCTGGCATTAGGTTTAAACAGCATGAACATTAAAATATGAATCTTTTTTTTTTTTTTAACTGACCAGCTTATTGATTGTTAAGGTTCACAATTAATGAGCCCATCTGTTGATACACATTTCCCCACGCCACCAGTCAATGGACCCACCATATAAGAACTACAGAATTTTTATTTTTTACACTGATTGGTGGACTGTTCTCAACTTAGCATTGACACTGTAGATAGTGTGCAAAGGTGTCATTTTCTTATACCATCAATACCATACAAGTGTGGTGGTGTTTAATGCCAGACAAGTTTTACTAGAATGGCTCTGTAGCTCCTAAATCAACTGGAATAACCAAGAGTAGTCAACAAAGTATATTGCGCAATATGTTTGTTTCAAATAAAAATGAAACCATAGATTTATACTGTCATATCCGGGCGTCCATAAATACAGGTCACTTGTCATCATCACAAAATGTAATTCGATAAATCCAGCAAGGGTCAGGGACAATGAAAGCCAAGCTCTGCCTAATGCCGTGTAACCTGGAGACACCTCAGCACAGTCAGCATTTGGATCAATGGCTAGTAGCCCTCTTGCTGAACCTATAAGCCAATTAGTAAGATGAGGGATCTGATCTATGTAAGCAGATCAGATACTGAAGCTGTACAATTCAATTCAAAAACTGAATTCAATACTGAAAAGGCACGCTGGTTTTCCTGATCATCTTGTCATCTCTGACAGACATTGTTCAGTATTTATTCTGAATTTTCCAGAGTAAAATAGTAGTTCCTCAAGTGTTTGAGGTCATTTGGCTAAACGCGGCAGCCTACACTAAATCTATAAAGGATTATAGAAGCATTACTCACTAGAACGCTGTGCAGATTTCTAGCATAAGAGGAACAATTTTTCTAAACAACTTTTAGGATTAAGACATTCATTTTCACTAAATTATCTCAGGATCTCAATCAGGTATGCGTTACTGTGGTGGAAAACAAACTAAAAACAACAACTAAATTTCTAGCAGAGCTAGGCAGACCGTTAATTCTTCTTTCTCTGGATTGCTGGATTTAGCCAGATGTTTAATCTTCAGCAGACAGGCTTCAAATCGTCCCGATGAAAAAGCCACTGGGCTCTTAATTCCCCTCTGAATGAGAGATTAACAGAGACATGCACGAGCGCGCGTGCACACTCACACACGCTCACAGATCCTTTTACTTGATGATGAGGAGTACAGAGACATAATTCTACTATACTGGCAGTTATTATGCGACTGTGTTGCCTTTATTAGGGTGGTCTGAGAAGGAGGTGTCAGTAAACATTAATAGAACACTAGACAATGGCGTTTGTTTTAGGTGGAACTGGGTGTCTGTCCGAAGAGGGTAGGAAATCCTGACAATCTGCATTCCGTGCAGGGTGTGAGGAGAAACCTTGAAATACAAGGCTGAGGGGAAATCGAGAGCGAACGACAGTGATACATTAGCTGCCAGCTACAGCTGTTGGTTCACAGTGCTAGCCATTCACCTACCTACCTAGCTACACTCTAGTCACTAATAATACACACGAGCAGCCACTAATTAAACACATAGTTAATCCGCAGTGTCATCATCATTTGTCATAAGATATTTCATTAGCAGAATATACGACATGTACGCTAATACTTTTAGGACTACAGTACCCAGCTAACTATCACATCAGCACCAATTCAAACAAGCAATCGTCTTTTTGGGCACAATGTAGATCAAACACACACATTCCCATTAGATACCTTCACTGCCTCACCTCACTGTCGTCCTTTCCGGAAGTACCAAAAGGCAAAAGTCAGGTCATGGCAGAACTGAAGAAGAAATTAATCTCGGACATCACACAGACATTTCAGCCAGTTGTTTCGGTCCTTTTGGCGTCTTTGACTGCTCGGCGCCGCGTAGGTTCGGGGAAGGACTGTCTGTGCTGAGAATTGTGGGAAATGGAGTCTTCTCTCAAACTAGCGAAACCCCAGCGCGACGTTAGCGTCAAGAAAAGCAGAACAGAGATCCAAAAAAAATGTCAGTAGCCTAGTAGTATTATCTAGGTGCTGGCACCGATACAACAGTGCTCTGATTTTCCAGCGATTTAGAGCCAAGTAAAAATGCGCTGAGATGCAGCGAGAGTACATGACTGACATCTTGCGGCATAAACCATTGAGGGGACTCTTATGGTGGGGCAACCGAAATCTGAGTACAGTAAATTACAGGCAATTGTATTGCAAGCTTTTTTGGTCAGTGTTATTTAAATACATGTCAAAATCCGCCTCTGGTTCAATTATTGTTCAACTACGGGAAAAGCGACGTGGAGACGTCATCGAAAGGCATTGTGGTATTTGTAGTCCAGTGCGTTCACTGCAGCACGTGTAAACATTAAACCTTCGTTCCCGCTGCCTAATTATGGCGTTCAGTTTTAATTTTGATGTTCCGTTGCAGACTGAAGATAACCGTGGCGACGATTTTCAAGAAGACAAAGTAAAGGATGAAAATCAAGATCCTTTAAAGAGCCAGAGCAAGCCTGTTGTAAGTACAGCTAGCGGGCTAGCTGCCCTTAAGGGAAAATCCTGTCTGTTGATGTCATTCTGTTTATAGAAGTTGACAAATGTTTATGTAACCTTTAATTCTGAAGTTTGCTGTATGTTCATGCTTCAGCCACATGCAACAGTCCCTGGTTCAGTCTGTTGCCGCGTGCATTGGTAACTTACTAGGTGCAACTGTTCCTCTGCTTGTATGCACAGATTTCTTATACAGGTACAAGGCAGGCTTGTCTTATACAGTCGCCCCAAGAGGTTCACTTGACTGTCTAACTTGCTAGGCTCTCTTGTGATTCTTTACAATATTTTTACTGAGTTTATGGCGCGTTATCTAAATTCTGCACGCTACTGAATGTTTTCTGTACCCCATAGGAGACCAGTGACTCTACTCATAAGAACCTAAAGGAAGCAGTAGAGCACAAAAACACTGCGGATCTTCATACCCACATTGAGAACTGTGTCACTGAGACAGTCTCCTTAGGATCATTACCACCTCTCCATTACATCAACGAATCTGTATTTGAGCAAACTGCCCCTGAGCGTGATGACGGTGAGAAAATATTGTTTCAGACTGTAACCAAAAACACAGACCTCATCACTGGGGTGTATGAAGGGGGCCTTAAAATCTGGGAGTGCACTTTTGACCTGCTGGAGTACATTGATGATGAAGGGGAGACGTTCTCTGGGAAAAGGGTCCTGGACTTAGGTTGCGGGGCTGGGCTGCTGGGCATTCTGGCATTAAAGAGAAGAGCCAGCAGGGTCCACTTTCAGGACTACAACAGTACTGTGATTGAGCAGTTAACAATGCCAAATGTGTTCCTCAACTGTGAGGAAGAGAGTGAAGAAGAGGATAAAGGGAAAACAGATGGAAGCCCACCTCCTAAGAGAAGAACCTTGGATTCTTCACATGATTTGCTCACAGAGCGCTGCAGGTTCTTCTCAGGGGACTGGACTTCCTATCTCTCGCTGATGGAAAGTGAAGACCCCACTCCAAAATATGACATCATTTTCACTTCTGAGACCATCTACAATACAGACTACTACTCTTCTCTTCATAGTGTATTTCATAAACTGCTGGCTGAGGATGGAGTTGTCTATTTGGCAACAAAGTCTCATTATTTTGGAGTTGGGGGTGGACTTTATTTGTTTCAGAAGTTTGTGGAAGAAAAGGGTGTTTTCCAAATCAAGTCTTTAAAAGATATTGATGAGGGCCTTAAAAGGCATATTGTTTCTTTGACTTTCAAGAAATTGCAGTCATGACACTTGGCCCCCTTTGTGAACCAGTAGGAGTGAAATGGTTTCTACATATAAAGGTTCTGAGTTGATACAGGTTTAGTTGTCTGAATGCTGATTAGGCATTTTGGACAGCAAAATACAAACACACCTTCTATGGAAAGCACACAGATGTAGGTTGTACTGGATAGTTTCTGTCCATTTGTTTAACATTATCTGCTGAATGTTATGTTTAGAACATTAAAACTCTTGCATTCAAGTGTGCAGACATGGTTTCTCACGGTAGTGTCTATTTCTTTGCGTAGGTGGTTAACACAACTGGGGTGATTAAACTGTCCCAAGACTGTAAACCAAGTTGCTATTTAACTATTAATAAGTTAATGTTGACCAATGATGTGTGACGATACCAAGTTCCCTTATTCTGTACCACTCATCAGAGCTTTAATCGTTGCATGGATTTGAAAAATTTATTATTCATCTTTTCAGTTTACATACAGACAGTCTGGCATTGATACATAAGGTGCAGAACACTACTTTTTTTGGACCATTAGTGGCCTCACATGTTCACTTCTTGTAGCAGAATATAACCGTCCTTAACTACACTGGGCTTGTCTTTAATCTCTATAATGCCCTCACAGTCCAAATAAAACAGACTGATGTAAATGCAAGAGGGCCAGCAATCACATTGTTTACAACCTAAACAGTCTTAGATGAGTAAACCAAGAAGCCCATACCCCTTTTGGAGCATCTCCACTATGATGTTAACCATATAAGGAGTTTTAACTTCATTATATCCCCTCTTTGAACAGTTGAGTACAGATTAGTTGGCTTTGTGGTCCATCACAAACTTTGTAAAACATTTAGCAGGGGAATGATTAATTTTTATTTTTAGATGAGTTGTGTGGTCCCTGTATATAGATTTGGTCAATAAATACTATTTATAACTGTCATTTGGATACACTAAAATAAAACTTTACACACAAGGCAATGTTAACATACAGAATGACTCCAAATGCACACAATCTTGATGTTGGGTGATGTCAATAATGGCAGCTCTTTTTAGAGCTGTTCAGTGCTGATGATTATCCCCTTCTAAAAGTTGGTCTAAGGAGGAAGACTACTCTACTTCTTGGCCTTGCCCTGGGCTGCCACAGCTTCCATGGCCTTCCGCACGGTCTCCTCATCTCCCAGGAACTGCATTGGCTTGATGGGCTTCAAGTTCTTGTCCAGCTCATAAAGTATGGGGATGCCTGTAGGCAGGTTAAGCTCCATAATGGCTTCTTCGGACATACCTGAATTAGCAAAAAAACAAACTGGATTAGCTCAGATTATGGTACATATATGAATATTGATTTAAATGCTGCACATTAAAGGATACCATCAAGATTAAGATTTAAACTTAAAGCTTGAACATCTGTAGAAGTCAAATTTAATTGACAAAGTAGGACTTGCCTTCCAAATGCTTCACTATACCCCTCAGACTGTTGCCATGGGCAGCTATGAGCACCCTCTTGCCATTTTTGATTTGAGGAACAATCTCCTCATTCCAAAATGGTAGGGCACGGGCAATAGTGTCCTTCAGGCTTTCACAAGAAGGTAGTTGGTCCTCAGTCAGGTCGGCATAACGGCGATCCTACAGAAAGTACAGAGAATGTGTAATAAGTGAAATTCCCCTTTATCTTTACTTTAGAGATGTATCAGTATGCTTATCTGGTGGGAGCTGGTGAGAGTGGTTGTTTACACAATGTAATACAATCTCAGCTAAACTTTGGCTTTTGGACCATGGCACTTATTAATCAGCAACAAGGTATAGTCAACAGAAGTGTATAAGGACTGTGTCCCTGATCAGTTTTTTGGGGGATGACAATAATATGAAGGCACAAAAAAAAAAAAAAAGATTAGAGAAACTTGCATGGCATTTTCTGCATCAGCCTCACCTTGCTAATGACACTATAAAAGTCATGCTCTGCTTCCATGGGAGGAGGAGGGATGTCATAGGAGCGTCTCCAAATCTTGACCTGGGCCTCACCATGCTTTGCAGCAGTCTCAGCTTTATTCAACCCAGTCAGACCACCATAGTGACGCTCGTTCAGCCTCCAGGTCCTGTGCACAGGAAGCCACATCTGGTCGATGCCATCCAAAACTAGCCATAGTGTGCGGATGGCCCTCTTCAGAACAGAAGTGTAGCAAAGGTCAAACTCAAATCCAGCATCTGCAGAGGTAGGAAAGTCTTGAATTTACACCGCAGGCCCGTTACATAATACAAAACAATTAGACCATAAAAAGAAGGAGAGGAAATCAAACCACATCATGATCATGAGGGTTACTGCATCATGACATGTGTAGTAGGCCATTCGGCACATGAAAGGATCACGCTCCATGCAGCACGTTCGCCAACATTACACACGCCCCAATACGTAACTTATGGGCGGTGCATAGCCGCTAAGGTGGATCCTGATTGGTCCGCACTGAACAAGCACGTTCTAAGAGGCAGGGAAACAGCCGGAGCACGAAAAATACGCCCCCCGTACAGGAAATCAATACTCGTGGCGAATCGTTTAAAGAGTCTAATCTAATGTATGTTTTAAAAAAAAGGGCGAAATTATTTTTACTTTAAATGAAAGATTGAATGGATCGTAATCGTGTCACCCAACATCACCCTAAATTTATGAAAACGTTATAGCTAGCTACAAATACGGGCAAGTGATGGGGCCGCAAAAGCTTGTTAGATGTAACTCCCATTAATAACCGCATTTACGGCATAAACGTACAGAAAACTACTGATGAACGGAGCTGCACAAACCTTTTAAAGCCTGTCCACCTTTCTTTGCCTCCTGAATCCCAGTTTCGCTGAGGTCGGCGTCGAACCAGCCGCAGAAGCGATTTTCCTGGTTCCAGCAACTCTCTCCATGGCGAATCAGGACTAACTTGTAAGCAGCCATTTGGGAACCGCGCTGTAAAATACTTACAGTAATAAGTAAGAACTGCTCACGTTAACCGACCGAGAGCCACCAGGTAGTCAGTCGACCTCTGCGGGTGCTTCATGAAATGTCCTCTTCTCTGCTCTGATTGGCTAGTCATACAACGGGACTTTCACGACGTCAGCGATGACTCAGTGTTCAACCAATCACAACGAGCAGAAACGCGGAACTGGGCAGCGGAGCTCCGCCTACTTGAGGTTACTGATGTGCAACTGAGCATCGATGGAGAATTCACCGAGCAATGGCAGCACAATATATCCGGTGTTACACCGAAATTCATTACTCCATTCATTCCGATCTGTTATCTACCCATAGAGGCGCTGTTTATTAATACTAGCGTCTAGACGACCACTTTCAGGGACAGGCACTTTTTCCTGTGAGTCGGTTTAACACGAGAAGACTCTGCAACCACTATTTCCTACAAGCAGTTAGACTTCTCAACTCCAGACACTAAATGGACAGACTCATCCATACACACACACACACACACTTATTCACCCAATGCGGATCCCAGACAGTGTGAAAGCAGTGCACTACATACTACCTCATTGGACTCTGCACATAAATTGCACATTGCGTTTTGCACATAACTGCTATTTATTTAAAAATATATATCTAGCTGCTACAGTATTGCACTAACCTGGGCTGCACTTTACAGTTTTTAACATAGAATGCACATTTTATTGCACAACCCTATTTCCCCTACTGTCTCAGTCTCTGTTTTATTTATTTACACTTTCTAGTCTGCACTCTGTGTCTCGTCTGCACTGTCTGCATTGTGTTGTACTGTCTGTGTGCACTTGTTCTGTGTTGCAGTTGTTCTTCTTCGTTTCCCTGTGTACTCTGTGTATAGTTGAAATCACAATAAAGCCTCTTGTCTCCACTTGACTTGACTAAATATGTAGTGGATTTTTATATTAATATGTAAAGCTCTTGGTCTGGCAATAAACATTTTTTTTTATATATTTGTTAAAACACCAGAATAAATACAAATACACAATATACTTTGATTTGTGAATGTGTGTGGGTACTTTATCTTAAGCAATTTAAAGCTTTCTTCGAGAAAGGCCAAAAATTAAAGTTACCACCCAGTACCCAGTTTATATAATCAGTCCTTTAATAAAGTAAATCAGGTGAGCTGCTGGTGGAACTAAACAAGTCCATACAATGACTGAAAAATGACCTTTACTGTAAACAACACATTCCTCTTTATTTTATATCATTTGAATAATTTATTCTATGAGGTATATAGTATAGTGTTTTCACAGGCAAACACACCTGCTAAGATACATAGTTGTAACCCCATCCTTAACCCAGCAAAACTAATTACACACTAAGCCATATTTTTCAGTAACTACAGGGACTTCTGTACAAACTGGTGGGGCTGATCTTTAATAACAGAAGTTTGTAATAACGCTTTTGGCCCGTTGGTGGGCCATAGGCTTTTAAAGGGGTTAAACATGTCTGTGACTGTTACTCAGAGTTACTATGTTAGAATGATGAATCTGAGTTAATCTGTCCAGTTTGCAGTCTGTGAAGACAGGAGAGCAAAGTGTGTTAGTGGCTCTGTGCGTCATTGTACATAACTATTCTCTTTGTTTTGTCCGCTTGTTCACATGAGAACAGAATTCTTCCTGATAGTGAAGACGAAGGAATAAGCAATAATATAATAGGATTGGCATGAAGAGCCCTGGACCCAGCAGAGAAAGACAATTGAGACCTGTCAAAATATGACCAAGACGTTAGTTAGACTGCCGTATAATTCTAAAAACGGAATGCATTGACATATCATATTTAATACTTAAATGCAAAACCTGCAGCAACTTTGCTTCACCATATGACTTGATTGGAATGGTCTTGATTGGCCTAGTCAAATACCTGACCTGACCCCACTGAGCATGCTTTCTAGACACAAAAGGCAAGCCTCACACTGTGGTAGATTTCACAATCTTGTGGCAAACGTACATAATAAATAGCCAGACTTAAAACTAATGAACAGTATAAGCATAGTTTATGCAGTTGCCTGCTGAATCTGTGCAGCACGAGTGACATCTTGTGGTCACATGTTGGTACTACATGTGTCATGATGCGCTTAGACTGACCGGCCTAACTGTGGTGCTGTTATGGTGACATTAACATGTCAGTTAAGATGTTAAGATTTTCTTTTTTATTGTTATTGTTGCTTTAGCATCAATAGCCACCCAGAACACGGCCTGTTCACCTTACTGCCATCAGGCAGGAGGCACCGCAGCATCCAGGCCAGAACAAACCGGCTAATTAACAGTTTCTACCCACAAGCCATCAGGTTCCTGAACAAGCTGTGAACCTTTCACCAACACCACTGCACTCACACACTTTATTATTAATACTGTATATATATCACTGCTATGGACAACATCATTAAGTCACTTTATACAACAGAAATAGACATAAACATACATATTTATATTTAGCTCCACTCTCTCTCAGACTATACTTGTCTCATAAATGTACATATCAAAGAACTTCTACAGATCCCTCCTGTCTTTGTATGTTCTGTATTTTGTGTATATTTTGTGTGTATTTTGTATTTATTTAATATTATTTTTATATAACTTTATTTTAATATGTTTAGTATGTATATAGTTTTGTCCTCCTGTAGAGCATCAACCTGAGCCTCACCACAAGCATTTCAATGCATAAATGTCCTGACATGTTGTGCAAATGACAAATAAACCTGAAACTTGATTTATATAAAGTGAGTCCATTTCATTGGCAGCAGTACATGCCCAGATACCTTTGTTCTGTGAAGGTGGTAAGAAATGCGTTACTTTAATGTATATTTAGTGGAGATTTGTATAAAGAGTTTGCATCAAAGTCAAAACATATCCATTGATTCTTAAACACAACATGCATGAGAAAGATAATGGTAAATATGGTAGATATCTGTAAAGGGGCTCTGGAGATAAAAGGAGCTATGAGTAAAGAGCTATTAACACAAAAGTGTCAAAGACAGCAAATGATATGGGCTATTTTAAAGCAATCATAACAGGCAAAACAAGACATGGGCAGTGAAAGCAATACAGTGTGTACTAGTGATGGTTCTATATATCAAGAAAAAGTATGTGGTATATTTATTGGCTATGCAGATGTTCATAGGCCTGAATGAATGGTACAGAGTTGAGGAATGATATGGTGAGGCCCATGGGATAGACTTGGAAAGGAGAGTGGGATCCGTTCCCAGACCTAATGTGAGAAACTAGTAATTAGAAAGTAGTAAACAGTAAGTGTAGCATTGAATCTTAGAAACAGAATACTGAGGCTACTATGAGTTAAGGAAGAAAGAGCAAACATTGATATATGAAGACAGTTGTCTATCTCTCTCTCTCTCTCTCTCTCTCTCTCTCTATCTATCTATCTATATATATATATATATATATATATATATATATATATATATATATATATATATATATATATATATATATATTAGAATATGTGAATACATAGATGTCACAGTGGACTGAAGCAACCAGGGCCGTGGTCATGGCAACTATGACACTAAATAAGATTTACAGTACTCTAATGGGATGGTCTTTAATGGCAGGATGCAGACTGGCTGCTAGTAAAAATCACATCATTAAATTAATGGCACACAACAACTTCCCCACTAAAACAGACAGATTTCTCGAAAGTCTGTGAGTTCTTTTGAGTGTGTTCTCTAAAATGAACTATGGCTTTAGTAGTATTTATTCAACAGTAAATAACCATGTTATTTATTCCACTGCAATATTTATTTCAGTGAGCTGGAATCTAATTTTATCTTAAACACCCACCCCTGCACTCCTATCACCTACACAAATTTATCAGAATGACAACATTTCTATTAAAATGCTCTTTACAGAATAAAGGATTTATTTATTTATTTCAGCACAATGACTAAACTGTTTCAGTGACTGGCTGTGTAAATGCTGTTGAGTATGGAGTATGATATTACTCCAGTGTCCTAAATGAATGTATATCCAGTATATATATATATATATATTTTCTATAAAAAGTTCATATCAACATTAATATTTATCCACTGAGTCTTAAAGATTTATGATTCCAGTGATAATTAAAACAAACCACTACACAATAAATTTGTTAAATCAATAAATTCAGCAACTCTGGTCAAATTGAGTACTGTTCATACTGTGTATGAACCAGAACTGGACCCAGGTTTAAAATCTGGTTCATGGTTTGTGTTATTTCTCACGTCACTAATCAACAGGTCTATTCCAGCCAAAGAGGTCAGTCTGTGCCTTGAATTGTGGAGTACATTCAAATCAAAGTCCTCCCATCATTACGCAAAAAACGTGACCCTTAAATACCCTTAAATACAGGATGTGTGTCATGTGACCAGGCTGTAACAGGGTGTAATACTGTAATACTGTAACACATTACAGGGCATTTGGGTCTGATTTCAATCCTACAGCAGATCGCGGTAGAGAAGCTCATTAGTCTTCGTTGCTGATGCTGCTAAGTATCCGCTTCTCGACTGCTCAAATTGCTTCCAGGTTGGTTATTGTGCACACCTTTACTATCCAAATATGCCCAAACATGTCTGTAAACAACGCTCAGAAGCTCCTGGCTACTCATTAGCAAACTTTGCCCAGGCAAAAGCCACAGTTTGGGACTTTGAATCCTAATCTAATAATGAGCAGGGATCCGCCCTGTAGCGATTAAACAAGCCTGTGATTTTTTCCGTTACTCAGTGGCTTCCTCGACTAAGATCTTGGTCCGTTTGCTGCCATTCATTCTGAAAGAGTAAAGGGTCCAATGAGAGCGCAGACAGACGTGGGCGGAGCACAGGGTAAGGAATGGGGCGGGGCCTGATATGGCCACGTTTCAACAGAGTGTAGTGAGTGACGTCAGTGCGCCCCCCTTTTCTGCCTTCTTGTTCTTAGCTTTGTCCACACTGAACTAACGGTTTGCTTCTCTTTACTTTGATGCTTTAAACACTGACTACTTATTTTTTATTTTTGAAATTAGTGACAAGTGCCTATTGGCCTATTGGCTTGCTTCTCTGACTTTTTCCTCTCTCTCTCTCTCTCTCTCTCTCTCTCTCTCTCTCTCTCTCTCTCTCTCTCTCTCTCTCTGCCTGGGAGAGAGGAATGGTTAGACTTTCAGGCCAGCTCCCTGCTCCCAGAGTTTCCTCTTCCAGCTGCTGGGTAGAAAAGAGGGGGGAGCAAGACAAAGCGCTCCAGCTGCCACAGAGGAAACGGAAGGGACGAAACACAGAAATCTAATTTCAAAACCTCCAGGCTGTGCTCAAGCAGCGTTGTGTGCATTCCTCTTCTTGTTCTGAATCTTCTACGCTCTCCTCCTGCAATCTCCAGTGTTGCTTTTCCTCTCTTCCAGTATCTCTTGGTGTTTTTTTTCTGCTCGTGGCAAAGAGCCTCCACCCCAAGCAGGAGAAAGAGAGGAGAACTGCTTCACATCAAGGAGATGCCCCCCCAGCCGCAGGTGAGGAGGAATTTCTTGGAGTTCCTCAAGAGCTTTGTTGGGATTGTACGGATCCTCCAGATCCTACTGGGAGCCGGCCTGTGGGTCACCATTGCCGCTAACAAGTATGAGGGCTCTGTCCACTTTGTGCTCTTTGTGGCTGTGTTCTTCTGGCTCCTCACGCTGGCCCTCTTCTTCCTCACTCTGTTGGACAAGCAGGACCTGGTCCCAATTGTGGGAGGAGAACGCTGGTTGTTATCCAACGTGATCCATGACATTGCTGCCACTTTGCTCTATTTGTCTGCTATTGGCATCATGATCTACAAGACTGAGAAGAACTCCTTCTGCAATGTGAAACATTACAGGCCCCCGTGCTCGTACACGGTCTACCTCACTGGCTCTGTGTTCGCCTGCCTCACTGCCGTTGTCTATCTGCTCTCGGCTGTCTACGGCTCCTGCAGAAAGTGCCGGGGCGAGCAGACTGTGGTGTAAACAGTCCAGCGTAAATAGGCTCAGGACAATGGATGGACAGGGAAGGGAGGCTGCCTCTTTCTCTCTCTTTCTGAGAGAAAATAGGCCCTTTCCCAGGTCGCACACAGCTGGCTTTTGGAGACTGGAACAATGTCTTTTCTCTTAAAGCAGAGGGTTCCATGCCCTTGTCTCAGGCTTCCAGGTTTGTTGATTTTATAAAGTAATTTAAAGTCATAACTTCAGCAGCAGCGCCAAAACGTATTTTCTGGTTGTGTTTTTGTATGTTTTTGATATGTATAAGAGTTCAAGCTACTCGACAATTCATGTAACAGAGTCATGTCTTCTTTTCTCGTACTGTTTCAATGAGAACTCACAGCAATTTGTTGCCTCATGCAGATATGCCAAGTTTGTAGCAGTTTTGTTTGTATCTGTCTTCATGATCTTGTGCCTTTTACAAGACTGAATTTGCATACTACACATGCGTGGGTGTAAGTGTATACATGGAGACTAACAGAATGAATAACCTCATTTCAAGAATATCCCAGAGAATGTTTTCTTTCTGCTTAAAACGAGCACAGCCACCATGCTTGTAAAAAGTTTTCACAAAGAACATACATTTTAATATTTAACACGAAGCAAATCTCAGTCATGAAGCAAATACTGAATAAAAAGGGAAAAATGATCACTAGGGAATATTCATTCTTGTTTTCTGAAATTATAAGTGAGAGGTTTTTGAGAGGAAGTTGGTTATGTCAGACAAGCACAGATAAGCCTCTAAGGCAACAGACATTATGGCTAGCATTCCATCGCCACCAGGCTGCCGTTACACACCAGCACACCAGCAGCTGGAAGTCAAGGAGAGGAGGGAAATTCAGGCCTGTGATTGTATTATGGTTATTTTTGGCTTCATTTACTGTACTTTGTGTATTGCACTTAAAAAAGGTGTCCAAAAAGTCCTCAGTGTAACCGATGACTTATAACCATGAACCCATGAACTATCTCCACAGAGAAATGAAGAGAGGGAGTGTCTTACTGTAATCTCAAATGGGATGGGGGGAGGGGGGGACTTCACTTCCAGAGAAATGAAGAAAGAGGCTCTGTCTGGGTCTCAGCTAGGCAGTAGTTCTGTCTTCTACTCTTTCAGAATACAGATTTGAAAAATTCATGTTTCTCCATGGATTCATGAATTTTTTCACACAGGAAAAATGCAGTGTTAGAAATAAAGATGCTATGAAGCGTTCTTTGAGTGATTTTATAGAGGAATCATTTTTGTAATAAAGGTGTCTGAGCGTGAAGACAATTAAAGGTTCTTCACACTCACACATCTTGGTAACAAAAATAGTTCTTTAAGCAACCAAAAGTGTTTCTTCTATGACAAAAAAAAACATTTGTAGCACCTTTATTTTTAACAGTGCACCACATTGCATTTCTTCCATTTTCATGGTTCCATCTTCCATCTTTTCCAGTCTCTTAACGTGTAGACCCCAAGGCCAATTTTGTGTGATGTTTTGATAGTTCAACATAACTTTCTTCGCCTAAAAATTCCAAAGAATTTACAAGAGATAGTCACACATGGCATGTCCTTTTTAAGAGAGTCTAGGCTACTTAAGTGTGCCTGATGTTGGAATAGTGACCACTTCAGGCCTTCAGCTGGAGTACATGCTTGTAAAGACTATAACATGGTTAGATAAGGTAAGTCTTTCTGCTTGTTATAATATGTGTTTCTGTAAGTTACACGGATCCTGAATAAAGAAGCCTGGAATACTGGCATGCAGGCTTCACCTAGCAATTAAATGATAGTTTAGAGTAATAGATTATAGAAAAAGATTATACTACAGTGAGTTTGGCCAGTATCAGACTGACACCGATATTAAGTATCGGGTCGGTGCACCCCTATTCAAAACTGCATACTTTTTTAAGACAGTGATTGCATTTGTCAGTACTCCCCAACATTGAGTTCTCATGGGACTGAGAAGACCCCATTTTCTTGTTCTCAGGACCATCTGTTAAAGCCATTAGAAGCAGACACATGAGTTGACCATCTTAGGCTCTGTACAAAAGCTGCTAATGGCTGATCCCGCTGCCTCTAACAGAACAGAACTGGCCCAAGGAGAACACAGAGCGCCACATACTCAAGACAGATGCACAACCTTCTGATGAAGACAGCCTTGTAGGTGAAGATGCAGACTCTCAAGCTATAGTACTAATCTTCTGCTATTTATTTAGCTATATATAATCATAGACTATATATGAATCTGTATGAATAGACTCTTCCACAGACCTTCACATGCCCACTTGTAACTATGACTCTGCTGTCTGAGAGTGGCAGTGAGCCTCTCAAATTCCTACGAATTGGCAAGGCTGCATAAAGCCGGCTCTGTTTCTCACAGTGTGTCAGTCTCAGTCCTTCGCTGCTCAACACTCTGGCTCTGCTCCCTTCTGGTGTATTGAGCTCATTTCTGTGTGGGAGTTTTCCCAAACAAGATCATTTACTTTCTGTCAGGAATGTTTTGTATTGGATTCTCTCTCCAAATAATGATTTTATTACCATGTTAGGTGCTACAGCCAACACAAACTCTAAACACTGAGCTGTTTTTTACCACCCAAAACAGTCCATACTAGAAAAGTGGTAGAGCTATTTTTCTGAACTACTTACCCCCAAAAAAGACATTTCCTGTTTGTACCAAGATGGCAAGAACAACTTCAACACTGTTCTCTCTCTCTCATTTCTCCTAGCCAGTTTGTTCTTATCAGTTCTGGCGACCCTGCACATTTTGTTTCTCTACTTCTGTTCTAATGACATTCTAGTGCAAAATCTAGTGCAAATCCTATGCAGGAAACACACTTAAATAAGGCATTTCTTTGGCATTTTCTGTTTCAAACGTTAGGTAATAATTGACATTTGTTTCTCCATATTCAACACAAAATGCCACTTTTAGTGACCACTGCAGGCTCAGAATGATTCAACCCCTTCATGACAAGCATCTTGGGTTTGCATGCAGCAACCACCTTCTTCAAATCCCATCAAAGGTTTTCTATGGGGTTCAAGTCAGGCCACTCCAGAATCTTGTAGGACTTCTTCTGAAATCAAGTCTTGGTGGACTATGAGGTATGCTTAGGATAACTGTCCTTTAGGAAGGTCCAATGATACCCAAGCTACAGCTTCACTGAAGGCATTCCTGATTGAATTGATTTAATCCATCTTGCCCTTTACATGCTACAGGTTTGCAGTTCTAGAAGCAGCAAATAAGCCCCAGAACATCACCATGCCACCGCCATGCTTCACTGTAGACAGGGGGTTCTTTTCAGCGCATGCTTCATTCTTCCTCCTCCAGACAGACAAATCTTCTGTGGATTATTTATCTGGTTTTGATTGGAGCCAACTTTGCTTTTGGGTCGGTAGAGGTGTACAGGCATGGAAACCTTTAGTATGCGACTTACTGTGCAAACTAAAACTTCAGTGCCTGCTGCTGCCAAATCTTGCTGCAGGCTTTTTTGCAGTCACTCGTGTGTGTGTTTTTTTTTGTTTTTTTTTTACCACCTGCCTCTTCAGGAATCTGGTGGCATCCAGTGACTTCCCCTTTCTTTCATGTACATGTAGTGTAGCCTGTGTTATTTTGAACTTGCTTCCAAATGTATCTCTGGGAACATTTAGTTCCTTTACTCTCTTTTTGTATACTTTTCCTTGTTTGTTGGGGCAATAATCTTTTCACTGAACTTTTTGGCCAACGTTCTTGCCATATTTCTAACATTCAATCAAATGTCACAGTCAACATAAACTCCCAGCCAGTCCAGGTACTTGATGTTTTATCTTAAGCACACCTGACTTGCAAAGGTATGCTCTTATGAGGGATTCTATTTAGGGAGTAATTCTGAGACTGCAGTCATTATTAAAAATGCCATTTTGGGGAAACGACTTGTTATATTATATTGTTGTGTTGAGCTATTTAAATTGTTATTGTTTGACTGATTTATTGTAGAGAGCTGAAGATTTATACATTTTAAGAACATTTGCAATGAAGGTTGAATATTATGGATTGCAACTGTATTTGACAAAACATGTGATGTAACTGTAGGGTTGGTGGGCTGCATGGTGGCTTAGCTGGTAGTGTGTGTGTCGCACAGTGGATCCTTGCTTTGGTCTCTTTCTATGAGAAGTTTGGTCTCTCTGTGTCTCTGAGGGTTTTGTAATCAATTTGTAATCACTCCCAAAAACACACATGGTGAACAAGCTGGTGAACTGGCTATGCTATATTACCCCTAGGTGTGAGTAAATGAGTGTATATGGAACCCTGCAATGGGTTGGCACTGTGTTCAAGGGGTATTCCTGCCTTGCGCCCAAAGATTCTGAGTAGGCTCCAAACCCACTGCAATGAAGGTCCACCCTGACCTGGACGAAGCAGATGAATGTGTGGTTGGTCACTGAAAACTGATTTCTGAATGTGTAACTGAATAAACCAGGGATAATTGAAGACTTCCATTATAAAATACTCCTCATGAAACTTGAGAAAAATGGACTAAAAAAAAAGAAGTATTAAGAAATGATCACTAACCAATAATGGCAGAAAGGACAATTTTAATGCCAGACTATAGGCTGAAATGAATGAAAACAGCAGAGCAGTGGATGTGTGTAGTGTGGCCTGAAGATGTCCTTCACATTGAATGAGCTGTGGCTCATTAAAACACTGTTGTAAATTCTTTGTAAGAACATCTAGTTTTGGCTAAACATCAATGATTGCATAACACTTTTAAAGGCACATTCCTCATATTCAAGTCCAGAACTTGTCTGTAACAAATCTGTAAACAATAATGTCTCCAAATCAATATCAGCTTGGTGAAACCCTAAGACTTTGAACAGACAGAGAATGTATTAAGTATATGTATAATTTCCACCTGCGTTTGTGAATCAGCTTGTCTCACAGTGTCTATATTGCTGCAGTCGTTGCAGGAAGACGTCTAATTGACCCTTTGATTTGTTTGTGTTATAATAACCCCCCCC